>NW_013531716.1:128539-149139 GCF_000836235.2 Papilio xuthus | reverse complement strand
CAGTGACTACTCAGTCACAAAAAAAAAAAAAGAAAAAAAAAAAATAAAAAATTCCTACAGTTCAACTTTGTCTTATGTCTGAGTTAAATTTGTTACGTAGATGCCGTGTATTACTAATGCGATGACTTTACAACTGCCTAACTGTAAATATTATTTATTTATTAAAGCTATATTAACGCTTTTGTCTTAAATACGAAGTATTTTAACTTGAATCTGCAATTATAATAAAAACATTTCTTGTGACTAAATGTGTCTCTATATAATTACAGAAACCACTGTTTATCGCATGGAATTATATAAAAAGTAACTTAACTTTATGCTGAATATAAATAAAAGTTGTCTTAAAGCCTGTATCAAATGGCGTCTTAAGAAGATGTATGTATGTGCAATCGAATAGAGTAGGCGATGTGTAGCAAAGTCAAGGGTATCTTGAGGCAGGAGGAAGGTAGGTAGAGGGCGCGCGTGTCGACAAATAGAGCTATTTACCGGCGGCGGATACAGATCGCTGCACGCGGAATGTGGATGTATAATATATTTACTGCGTACTGATAATTTATCTGTTTATATGTATTGAGCCACGTCTCGAGGTCTCCCTATAAAATTATAGGTTTATCTCAGAAATTGAATTGACCTGAAATATTTATAAATAGGTACCAATACATGTATAATACATACATACTATATTTTCGATTTCTAGAAATCTTACAAGAAATATTTGAGGTGACGCATTTTATTTAAAAAAAGAAGATTCGAAAGTTTAGATGATAGATGGCGCTGGTCGCCATTCTCGATGCCCGCTGGCGATCGGTGAGACTGTTTCCGCCGGATCCGGTGGTGCAATGTGCATCCGGTCCACTTTTGTTCGTTTGAGTTTCTCCGAATTGCAGCAAATATGGTCAGAAGTTTATCTTTTCATTAAATTATTAGTTTACTACATTATTGTGTATTAATAAACAGCATATTGAGTTATCAAACAATACGTAAACAGAATAGGTAATGTCTGTTGAAAACATATATTATAAAAGAAGATTAATATGTAATCAAGTGCTTCACGGTGCCATGATTATAGTGCGCAACGCCTGGTTAGCACTTATCAAACTTTTTAATAAGTGAATTGATTCTCCGCGGCTATCAACGCGTTACCAGAATACCCGTTATATAGTGGTGGGCGAAGAGAACAGGGTATCTTCAGTGGGCAACGCTCACTGGGTCGAACACAACACGCCTTGCTCCGGAAACATGTGGCGAAAGGCAATACTCATCTGCTGCTGCTTGGCGGTCGCCCTTGCGGAGCCAGAAGGTAAGACTTATCCACTCATTATAGCTCCCATCATAAAAATAGATAGTTTAAAGCTATATAGTAATAAGAAGGGAGCTAAAATTGTTTACTCTGTTAGCAGCGATAGAGGACCGCATCGCGGAGGCTGACGCGTCGGCGTACGCCAAAGCGGAGTCGCAGCTGATCGCTCCCAGAGACCTCGTCTACAACCCAGAGCCACTCGGTATGAACTAACTTTTATAACCCGTGTGTGTAAACCGTCTTTTTCTAATCATCATAAATCATAAATTCTAACTTCTTCTAACTCCCCATTTCTCTAAATCTAAGCCGGAGATTCCCATACTTTTTCGTTTGCCTCTATCAAAATAGTTTCTGGTTTTAGTGAACCAATGCAGCTCATATATTCTTAGACTTGTGAAACGTCACTACTTATATCACGTGGGGAATCAGTGCTCCAGTGTAACGTTTAATATATCTGATGTCTGTTGCTAGGCAACAAGCGATGCAACCAGGAGGGGGACATGTTCTACGTGCGCACGGAGTCCGACTGCTTCATCTGCGGCTGCTTCACCTACTATAACAACCTATTCCCCAAGTGTGCGCGCTGCAGTAACTGCCCTGCCCGTGAGTACCTCTGCTCCATCTCCTAAACCAAGTATAGTCTATATGCTACGGAAACCAATTTGCACACTTAAAGGTTAATGATTAAATTTGATTTTGTTTCATGTATTTTATTTCAGGTTATTAATATCCATTATTAATTACAAATTACTTATTTTAAGAACTAGAATAACATAATACTATCGTTTAATTTTCGAAGCAAAGTGGTATTGCCTACTAGTAGAAGTTATAATGATTCCCATTGATTGATTAAAAAAAGAAAAACCAGAAGAACGACAATTTCTTTAACTGTATAGAATTAATAACAATAAAACATTGTCATTTTCCAGCGACACCAATTCCCGCACCAGGTACGTTTTCAGTTTATTTACAATGTTAACAGCTAGGTTACAAGTTATATGTTAAGAAAATATTAAATTCTATGTAAATTAGTTTGATCTAAGGACATACATACAGACAGACAGACGCACAAATTAGTTATTTTTCACACGCATTTGTGCTATGTCTAGGTCATGAATATAATTTAGGCGGAAAATGTAAAAGTAACCCAAAAGGCTTTTTGCTGGTGTTTAACTTTCAGACATTTCTTAATTTTCTTTTTTAAGAAAGTAGATAATGATGAAAACGCAGGTAAACATTTTTCATAACTATTTTTTATTTTAATTTATTTTTAACTCTACTAAATGAAATATTATGAATCTGTATCAGAACTGTACATTTATTTTTGCAAATAATTAAATAATGCAAAGTTTATTTCGGAACTCCCATAGCTTTCGATATCAGCGCAAAATGAATATTGAAAACACTACCTTTAACTAATTCCAGTAACAGTTTAGTGAATGAGAAAAATATAATTAGAACATAGTTACTGTATTCAGTAAAGTTTAAGTGAAAGTTTTTCAAGTGCTAAATATAAAAACCGCACTTTCTATCAAACTTGTATGCGACAAAAATCGTAGTATTAATATCATACGCAAATAACATAAATAGTTGCATCCCTTAGAGTACAATAGTGGTGAGGGTTGTGTTCATCCCTTGTTTGCATAGAGCCCTGTCAGCCGCAGAGGCATCCTACACAACACCGCGGCTTGCATGTGGCCCGATGTAACCGCTGTGCTACTGCGGTTTTTGTCACAATTAAACATTAGAAAATATTATTGAAAAATCTCACATTAGATTAGATTAAATTCAAAAACATATAATCATTTATTTCCATGTCGCATTATTCAATTGTTTTTATTACTTTACTTTTCAATTTGTAGCAATTCTAGAATTTTGACTGAAATTAGAGAGAGAACTAATAGTATTTAGATAGTAAATATTAGAGAAATCGTTCTAATATTGTGAGAAAGTGTTTAATGTTGTTTTGTAGCGCCCTTCGTGATTGACAACGGCCCTTGGATCCTGCCGCAGCCCGCGCCCGCGCCCGTGCCACTGCCGCAGCCCAAACCCAACCCTATATGTAAGTGTATCAGAGTGTTGACAAGTTAATTGTACCCCTGAATAACTTATCATCTCATCCACCGTTGTAATAATTATGCAATTTTTTGTTGGTTTCATGAAAATGTTTATTACATTTTTATGGCGATTTTAAACAAAAAAGACTGCTGTTTGTGGTGTGATTTTATGCCGGCGGCTTGTTAATGAAATATTTAACACGTGCAGATTTAACCCCACAATAAAAATAAAATAAATGTTGGTTGTAATAACCATCAGCGTGCATTTCAAAGTAATGGGAATAATAAAATAAATTAGTTCCGACGTGGTGACAGCCGCCGCCCCGCTCGCCGCTCGCCGCACGCCGCACGGTGCAACACTTACTATTTGATAATCTCGACAAATATAGTGTTAAAGGTGAACTGAATACAATGAATTACAAAAACATTTCATAAAACATTCAGACAATAAAATGTATACAAGTTACAAGATATAGCATTATTTACAGGCCCACCCCCGATAGTCATCCCCGGGCCCCCGCGTCCGTACCCAGTGCCCGTACCGGTCCCGGGTAAACGCATCTTAGTACCGATCCCGGTCCCCGTACCATCGCCGCCGGAGAAGATTTACATCCGCGGGCCATCGGTTCCTGTGCCCGTGCCCTATGAGAAGCAAGTGCCCGTCCCGTACCCGGTCAACAGGCCGTACCCGGTGCCGTCGCCGCCGAAGATCGTAAAGGTCCCGTACCCCGTACCCGAAATCATTCCCGGACCGGAGAGAAAGATTCCTGTACCGATACCGGTGCCGTCGCCGCCCATAAAATTACCTTACCCTGTCCCGGTTCCCGGTCCTGTGAGGGATGTACCAGTACCCGTACCGGTTCCATCTCCACCAGTACCAGTTCCGTACCCAGTTAATAGATACATCACCATCCCGGGTAAAGACAGATTAGTGCCAGTACCCGTACCAGTGACACGTAAGTAAACACACTATTTCTTTTTCTTTTTCTTAATTTATTAAGTTAAGGGAACTATTCTTATTTTTTCCTTTCAGAAACCAAAATATACCCCGTGCCGGTGATAATCTACGTAGGTAAGAATCAGTATACATTTTACAAGCGAACAGAATGAATACCTGAAACCGTACTAGGTTGTAGTACTTTACTTATTTCTCGTTCACAATACCGCAACCGCATCGACATACCTTTTAGAAGTTATTGAAAAATATTAAAATAAATTATCGGTGTAAATGAAGCGTGAAAAGTGATTTCTGTAATCGAGCTGAACTATCGCTAATATTGTAGCAGTAGCAGGAGCTACATACAAATGTTCTGCTTATTTTAAGTTAATTGCTTTCATGTAGTTAGGAATGTTTCATTCAAAGTTCTCCAGACATACAGCAAACAAACGATTTATAACATTTTATGCCATGATTAGTTCATGTTTCTTTAAATAACAATTATTTTATTTCAATAGGAATTTTACCCAACTCTCTCATAAAGCGCCTTAGGCACCTTCCGGGAGTTTCAAGTAGATTACTCTGGTTGCTGGTTTATAAGTCGATAATAACAAAGACGATCGAAAACCACACATTTCGTATCTATACATATGTCACAATTCATGTATTTGTATTTCTCAACACTTTCACACAACAATACAATTATCGCTCATTAGCTATTATATAATCAAGGAACTGACGTTATAATTATTGCAAATTCCCTTTAATTTGTCGTACAGCCCCACTGTGTCGCGGCCAAAGGCCTTTGGTACCATTCCGCCTGCCCGGTTCTCCGTGCAAGATCCATGTCTGCAAGGTCAAATACAACTACGTCTACATAGAAACTTCTGACGATCCTATTTGCAGTACGTTTACGATTAATAACAATATTACTCTTTAACTAATGTGTGTATAAATAAGAAAGCAAATATGCTTATATGTTCTTACTTTGTTTTTATATTTAGACACTTCACCAGTCATCTCCCCGCCGCCGATTGCTATATGGCGTAAGTTTTAAAGCTATGGATTTCTTAAGTCCTGATTCAAAACATGATTATGAAAATCAAGATAAATATTCCAACGTATCATTTCAGCTTCATCGTCTTCAGCAAATGCAAATGCCAACGCTATAGCCAATGCTGGTGGTTGGGACTCTAAAGCTGCAGCCAATGCTCAAGCAAACGCTATTTCAAGTGGTTTGATAGGAGATTCTTCTGCTAACGCCGCAGCCAATGCCAACGAGGGTACCTTCACTGGACTAAACCTATTCGGAGGCATAGGTGAAGGAATTTCTCAAGCACAAGCCCAAGCTATAGCAAACGCTGCGACGAGAGGTGCCGGCGGTTGGTCGGATGCCAATGCCAACGCCGCCGCTGACGCTATAACGGGAGCTTACGGAGGTTTAGGCGGCATATCCAGTGCCAACGCCAACGCCGCCGCCAACGCCGCGACCGGAGGATATGGAGGCTACGGTGGCTCCTCTGCCGATGCTAGTGCTATAGCTAATGCTTTATCCGGAGCTTACGGAGGCATGGGTGGTTACTCTAGCGCCGAGGCGAACGCTATCGCAAACGCAGGAGTTGGAGGATGGGATCGTTACGGTAGTTCCAGTGCAGATGCCAATGCAAACGCGAACGCCGCCACCGGAGGAATTTCTAGCGCCGATGCCAACGCTGTCGCCAATGCAGCTACCGGAGGATGGGGGGGATACGGAGGATCTAGCGCTGACGCAAATGCTGTGGCGAATGCTGTTACAAGTGGATTTAATAGAATTGGAGGCTGGTCTGATGCTACCGCCAACGCCGCAGCAAACGCAGCCACAGGCGGATTCGGTGGAATAGGAGGTTGGTCGAATGCTGATGCAAATGCTGCAGCAAATGCTGCTACTGGTGGTTACGGAGGTATAGGTGGCTGGTCAGGTGCTGACGCCAACGCTGTAGCAAATGCAGCTACAGGCGGGTATGGCGGTGCAGGTGGCTGGTCGGACGCCGAAGCTAATGCGGCAGCGAACGCCGCCAGTGGCGGATACGGTGGCTTAGGCGGATGGGCAAATGCTGACGCTAATGCCGTAGCTAATGCTGCTACTGGAGGTTACGGAGGTTTAGGTGGCTGGTCAGGTGCTGATGCCAACGCAGCAGCTAACGCTGCTACCGGAGGTTACGGAGGTTTAGGTGGCTGGTCAGGTGCTGATGCCAACGCAGCAGCTAACGCTGCTACCGGAGGTTACGGAGGTTTAGGTGGCTGGTCAGGTGCTGATGCCAACGCAGCAGCGAATGCGGCTACAAATGCATACGGTGGATTGGGAGGCTGGTCAGGCGGAGAGGCAAATGCAGCAGCGAATGCCGCGGCGAATGCGGCGCTGGGTGGCTACGGCGGGTACGGTGGATGGGGCGGTGCCGAATCCCAGGCTCAGGCCCAATCCCAAGCTCAGACGCAAGGCTACGGAGGCTACGGCGGTAGTGAAGCTCAGTCGCAGGCACAAGCGCAGACCCAAAACCAATTAGGTGGATGGCCAGGCTTCGGCGGCTCTCAAGCTCAGTCACAGGCTCAATCCCAAGTATTAGCAGCAGGGTACAAAAGTGGCGAAGATAGACGAAAAAAGAGGCACGTCTTATAATTTATAAGGTATAGTAAAATTAAAATGACTGTAGAATTAACTATGGAGAAAAATAGCGTAGATTTTGTTCTGCCATTTAGTTATAACTATTTTACAAATGTATTTATTTCCTTACAGGTCATATAACTTCTAATTGATCTCTCAATGGACACACGGCGAACTTCTCGGTATCGATAGTTTTAGTTATATTAATCACAGCAAACTGACAAATGTACACGCTTCATACTTCTAAAAATAAATATAGTGGGATATACAAATCGGCCTCTTTTATTTGCTTCCTATTAACGTCTTTAGTTTTTCGTTATAAATAAAGAATTGAATCCGGCAGTTGCAGTTTAATAAAGAAACATAATGAAATCATTGCGTGCGGTACACATCTCCCCGACATCTGCAGCAAATTACTGTGATGGAACTAATTAAGTCGATGCGTTGCGAATCGAATACGAATCAAAAGTAATATATCATATATTAGCAATAAATCAATATGACCAACGATTTTCACGGAGAGCGATGTGTTGTTATAAATGCCGCGCGACATCTACTCGTTGCAGTTGAGAGAAAAGTTTCCTTGTACTTAATTGTTAGGACTTTGGGCAAAAAGTGGAAATTATAGTAAAATTGAGATGCAGGGGGGCGTACTCGGGAGCCTCTGCTTCCTAGCCTTCCTGTTATCTTCAGGAGTGAGCGGTTCGGGACAAAACTTTCAGGATCAAGTGCACGGTGAGTTCAGTTTATAAATCTTTTCAAAAATGAAAACATTTCGCGTTATACTTGCGCTAAAGGATGTGATATTTTTTATTCCTAAATTATTGATTTTATTACTAATAGGTGGACAAGAACAGTTCGGTAATTCTGAAGCAGAATACGGACTCAGTCCTCTGGCAAAACTAGAGAACGATGGGGTTGATGAAAGGTCAGCGCAAAGTCTGGCGCGCGCAAGAGCCAACGCCCAGCTAAATGCAGGGGGCGCATACGGCCCCCTAAACGGGCAGGGATATGGGAACTCTGTGGCGCAAGCTCTTGCTGACACAAACGTGAATCCATTTGCAACAAACCTGTACGGACCGCTGTCCGGGTATGGCTCGAGTCAAGCGCAATCTCAAGCCCAAACTCAATCCTTGGGCCTAGCTCAAGCACAAGCGCAGGCACAATCGCTAGCAAATGCGCAGTTGAATCACGGCGGCGGTCTCATGGATTTTTATAGTCCTGGCTCTGTCTTGAGTGATACTCAGGCAAATTCTTTGGCAAATGCCTACGGAGGATCGTCACAAGCGGAGGCGCAAGCTTTAGCTCAAGCTCTAAGCCAAGGAGGCGGAGGCTTACTAACACCTCACCCCGGTTATGTTGATTCAGGTTTGGCTGCAGCAAATGCGCTCGCCCACTCTATGGGTGGTGGTGGTCAAGGATACAGTACGGCAGAGGCACTCGCTCAAGCTCTGTCGAATGTGCAGTCGCAACCTCGCTTGAATGATTACCCTAGTGGGGCCGTGAGTTCCGCGGAAGCTAGCGCTTTGGCCCAGGCTCTGGGGGGCGGTTCACGGGGCATACCAGGCTACGGCGCAGGTGGAGCACAATCTCAAGCGCAGGCACAGGCGCAGGCACAAACTGTTGGGTTGGGCCAAGCGCGTAGTTTTGCCGACGCTCTGGCGAACTCACAAGCATTAGGAGGTGTGTTGATACAATTTGTTTTTATAATGGTTTAAAAAAACATAGAAATGAAAATTAATAATAAAATATGACTATTAAGTAAATTATGTAATTTCGCAGGAGCGTACGGTTCTTCTTACGCAAACGCTTTTGCAGGTAAATATTTTAAATAGCTATTTTAGTATAAACATTATTTTAATGTGGAAATATACGGTACGTTATTTATATATTTTTATCGCCATTAATTTTCGCTGATATTTGTAACAGATGCTAGAACCAGAGTGATCCCGTACCATGAATATGTGCTGCCTTACGATATACCAGGTCAGTTAAAAAAAAGCATTAATTTGCCTTACCATTTTGTTTCGAAATATAGAAAATACCAAAATCTTCAACTTCAACTTCACGATTACAAATTTTTTTGTAGAATTAAGAATTAAAGTGTATGTATGTAGGAGGTCAAGACATAGTGAGGTGTACAAGAGAGGGGGAGCTCCACAACTTGTGGACGTCGAGGTTCGAGTGCATGGTGTGCGCGTGTATCAACCGCAACGGTTACCTGACGCCCGTGTGCGCCAGCTGCGCCGGCTGCCTGCACCCTTACAACCCCGTGCCACCGCAACCCATTCCACCCTCGCCTGAGCCTATACCTCTACCCATACCGCTGCCGAGACCTCAGCCTCAAGGTATTGACATTCAAACATTAAGTACAATTAACGCTTATGAATAATTGTCAGAAATATTGATGAAGAAAAATTTCAGATGGTATGAACTCCACTTTATGTAGTCATCAGCAAGTCTGATCTTCATAGTCACTACCGATTCATTGTCAAGTTGTCATGTTTGTGTTCTTAAATAATATAAAACAAAGTCAGCATTGTGACTGATATTTCAGTATCATGCTACCCTTTGCCGACGGAGACGCCATTCGAGAACCCCTTGAACCCGTGTCAGATCTGCGTGTGCCACTTGACACTGGATGTGTACGGGCAGCGTGATGTGCAGATCGCCTGTCAGGAAAACCCCGAGTGCTGTGAGTGTTTGCACATATACTCTTACAACATTTGCTCTCTCCACGCCTGTTTATACGAGACACGCAAAAATTATATGTTCATTGTCTATTTTACAAATAGAATGTGTTTGCATTACTAGATTCTTAAGTTTTCAGTAAACAGCGTAAGTATATCTCGATTGATGTTAACTTTTCGAGTAACATTTGCACCTGTTACTGAAGAATCATTTATGCCTTTTATAAAGTTTATTTTTTTCACTTACAGCGATTACAGACATAATTGTACCGATACGTAAGTGTTGATGTTTACAGATTGTGACATTTGTCTTAAAATCTCACTAACGTTTTTATTTTATGAGCAAGTTTTTTGTTTATAGCGTCAAGACTTTTACCGCCAGTACCGATTCCTAGTAAGTAACCTAGTAATTGTAAACTATGTTATTTTAACCGAAAACGTTAATTTTACGTAGCTTTAAGGAAAGGTCTGCAAGTTAAAAAAGTTACAAAACTAAAGTATTGTTGGTTGCAACATTTTTAAAGATAATTTCGTCTAAGATTCGAACTACAAACGCTTAGTTTGATTTCGGGACAAACGACCACTGAGCTAAAAGTGAAAGCTCAAAATTGGCAACGTCCTATTCCCACTAGGAGGCGCACTTCGCAGCTTAACGGCAGGTCAGCTACTTTTATAATAATAACGTCATTCAGTTACTGACAGATAAAATGTCAAATTCTTGGTAACTACTGCAGATTTAAAAAGAAACTCTCTTGAGTTATTCTAACTTGAGGGAGAGCACTTCGAATATTTTGAAACCTATCAAAGCCGAAATATAACTCAATATATCTAAAACTGCATGGATTTTGTGCACCATAGCGTGAGACATGTGGTACGTCACCGCGTTGTGTCCACAGTGCCGCAGTGCGAGCGGTTCCCGACTGACGTCTTCTTCCCCCACCCCCACGATATCTGCTCCCAGTGCATGTGCATTGTCGACTTGGCGACGCGCGCGCCTCACATTGTCTGTAGTCCTAGACAAAACTGCGGTAAGTCCATTTACATTTAAACTAAGGCTCCTAAACAATTCCGACTAGATGTGTTACTCGCAGACAAATTACTCAAGGTAAGAAACTAAGTATTTTTGAAGGAAAAGTTAACACATTGAGATATATCGACGTTGTTTAAAAGCATAAGCTGTAATAACTTAGGATGTTTTAAGGAATAATTCGCAAGTCGCTTACGACACATAAAAAATATATTTTTGTTAGATGTGCCACTACCGCCGCAGCCGCCTTTTAACCCGCCAGTGCCGGTCCCGCCGCGCCCCCCCGGTCCCCTGCCAGGACCAACACCACGTGAGAACTTACTTAACATCTTTTACTTAACTTTAGCATAATCGTTGATGAACGATATTTAATAAGCAACCAACTAAAATAGCTCGTAAGAAGTTTCCTTAATATCAACTTCACTCTCATACTGGAATAGAATAGTGTAATGGCAATAAGAGATTTGAATAGGATTTTCAAGCGGGACGTTTGCATGTTAAATTTCATTGCGCTGCGAAACGAAGTCTGTAATATAATCATTTGCAGATCTCTTGCAGCCCGAGTAATGTTCCGGCCACTCTGACCGCGGCGTTACGAGCCGACGCGACGCTAACGACACTATGGAACATTCCCTACGTTGCCATAAAGCCATCTAATGTTTATTTTATTTTCATTCATTTCATATCTAAATATGCGCTTTTATCATAATAATAAATTAAATTATAATATCTAACGAAATAGGCAGCCTTAGAACACGGACTTGGAGTAACGTTAGTTGTTTTCAAACATGGTAATGATGCAAATTAAAAACGATTCCAAAACGCACTCAGGCACTTGACGCTAAGGGTCTCTTAGTGAATATTGTAAGCTAAGGAATTGCTTATAATTATTATTTTAAGAGAATGTGGTCGACATATGTATATACGTCTCCGTATCTATAAAATTACTCAAAGAGCAGAATCAATGTTTGCAGACACGTCATGCCGACCGTACATCCCCAACCAGCCATTCGGTCACCCGTGGGACGAGTGCCAGGAGTGCGTCTGCAGCGAGCTATACACCCAGGGCGTCATCAACATCGAGGTCAGCTGCTACACCAAAAAATCCTGTTGTAAGTGTAGTGCACAATTTTAGACAAAGTTTTTACGATCAGTTAAAAAATACGATTGCCAATTTTAACCTAAAGTAATCTTTGTTTATCTAAATCAATATGTAGCCTTTGACAAAGTATGTACTTGATGATATTTTAAATGGTAGGTATCGAAGTGCCTGAGCAGCCGCCTTACATATTGCCATCGCCAGGTAATTACATTTGAAATCATTTGAATTTTTACAATTTACATGTTATGATTATCCGTAACCAACGTAGAAAACCGAAAGAAAATTAAAATATTACGATCCCCGAATGACAGCTTTGATATTGACAACAGCCAGGTGGCGGTGAATCGTCGCAGGTGTCGTAACCGAAACAAAGCTAATTCGGCAACGAGTTTTGCATGTCGTATTTCTAACGACCGTGAATACGCTTTTTCGGAGAATGTCCTTTTCAATCAAACGGCGGTCGATACAAAAGGGGTGAAAAACCCCTCCAATAAATGTTGAAATGAAACCGTCTGTCTGTCTGTCAACTATTATTTCCCCGGAGTGAATGTTCCAACTCTAGTAGATTTAACGACAGAATAACAATAAATAACATATACTGTTTTAATTTCAGAGCCTCACGAAAACGTTGTGTACATCGGTATGTAATATTGAAATGTTCTCGTTGTATTTTAAATATTGTCATCAGAGTTATTAAGGTATAACTTAAATCACTCGTGAATTTAACTTAAAAGTCCTTACATTATTATATTCGATATGGGAAATTCATAATCATTTGGCGAGGAAATAACGCTACTATACAATTAACATATGCTTCTTTGCAACTGAATTGTTCGCTGCAGAGCCTCGCTGCCGCTACAAGCCGCCGCTACAGCCCTTCGTCGCCGAATGTAACATATGCACCTGCATAACGGTCTACAACTACGTCATCGCCAAGTGCGACAGACAACCCGGCTGCGGTAATATATGCTTACTTGTCCTTGACAACGTTATGAATACAACATCAAGTAGAGTGAATGAAACTAAGTGTTTTTTTTCCCTTAGGTGTTGGCCCTCTTTATCTTGGAGGACTTTATGGTGATGCCGGCGCATACTCAAATGCCCAAGTGAACCAACTTCTGCCACAAAACTATTATCCTACTTCCCCTCTTATTGGAAATGCGTATTCGACAGCCGCTGCCGAGGCATATGCACATGGCAATGTACAAAGCCTGCCGTATGGTCAAAACCCAGTAGGATCTACATATCGACCAGGATACGGCTCGGTACCTGGGCCTTTATTGGTTGACGGTGAACTGGGTCCGGGTCCAGGCTACCTAACTCCTGCAGCTTTGGCGGAAGCGGCCGCTCACTCAAACGCTGGGTACAATCAAGGACTCGGCTCATTGTCTTCGGCTCAGGCTAACGCGTTATCTAATGCGGGTTTACATCCATTACGATCTTATCCAAGTCTTAGTCCTGGATATCAATCAGGTGCGGTAGCCGACGCTTACTCGAGTGGGAGTACAGCAAATTCAGAAGCTTTAGCAAACGCTTTAGCCAATATTAACTTAGGATCTGGTGGATACGGGTCGAGTTCATCGTTAGCAAATGCTAATTCAGGATATCAATTATATCCTGGATCCGGATCTGGTTTATCCGCATTATCGGAGGCAGAAGCTGTTGCTAACGCTAATTTAGGATATAACGCATATCTTCCTGGATATCAAACTGGGTCTTTATCATCGGCTGAGGCCGAGGCGATAGCCAACGCTAACTCTGGACTCTACTCGGGAGTTCCCAGTAAAGCTTATGGCTCTGCCGCGTCTGAAGCACATTCCAATGTCAATTCCTATCCATTTGCTGGTCAATCTTCTTATCCTTACACTGCCGGCCAGTCAGGTGCCAGTGCAGAAGCTGAGGCACTAGCGAACTCCAATTTATATTCTGGATACGGTCCCCAAATGAACCCGATGTATGGACCCGGAATAGGAGGTTCCAGTAACGCTCAGGCACAGGCACAGGCACAGGCACAGGCTTTAGCTAATGCTGCTCTGGGTCAAGCAAGTGAGTCTTTTTATTTATAAGCTATTATAAAATTAAATCTAATAATCTCGATAGTCTTAATATATGTATGTACTGGTTTAAAAAAGAATAACACGTCGCCTTTATTGATTAACGTAGAGATATTTTGTATAACTTTAAAAGAGATAGTGTCAGCTGTTCGAGAGTCTTAGTTATTATTGTTGACTTTATCAATCCATTGTCAATATATGATGTAATATATGCGTAAATTCAACTTGTAAATATGTACATATATGGACGTGGAAAAATAAATATTTTAATTTTGTAGATGCCCAAAGCCTGAGCCAGGCATCAGCGTTGGCGGGGCGTCCTTTAATAAAATCCGGTAAGCAAAAAATATTTTATCCTATGAATTATTAAGAACTTCCCTTTAAGACGTCGAGCAATATTGAGTTTGAGGTACGCAAAGACTATTTCGTCTAAAGTAAGTTTTAAACTTGACAAGTATACGCAGTAATACCCTCGTGGCTACTGAAAAAATTGTTTTATAATTTAAAAATATATTACAGGGTCACATGACAGATCTCATGTAAATTTCATCTAATCAAAACTCAAAGTCCCCCCGGCTGGACCGGTACTTATTGAATCTTTTCGCAACGAACCCTTCTAACAGAAATCAAATCCTGTCAGCGAGGCTCGGTAGCACATATTTTCGTGCGGTCCCACTGGACAACGCAGTGTTGCCTAAAACAGAATATGTACCTACTCTAGTAGGTCAACATGTCACATGTTCACATCAGAAAAGAGAATATTCACACACTTTCACATAAATACGGAACAAAATAAAAGAATTTTATTACTGATAAACTAAAAGCCATAGATAAGATTTGAGTATGGCCTTTGAATTGTATGTATTATTTAAATTATCTCTACGGACTACGATTGAGGCGAAACGCTTGTTATGTTTTGGTCTACGATTTCGTAGGACGCGGTCAGTGCAAGTACTTCGGTGACAAGTACCATCACAGTTGTCAGGCTTGTTACTGCCTGCCCGACGAAGATGGCAGCCTCGTCGCCTTCTGTTTGGGCACTCCTTGCGCGTGACAAGTCAGCACTTTGATTCCAGTCCAGCCCTTTACTATTTCAACCGATTTTCACTACTTTCTTTAAAGTTCTGTCTACCATCTATTTGCTCCTTCCGTGTCTTAAAAATGGCATAATCAATTGATCAATTTATAGTTGAATTCTAAACTCCCCGATATAAAGGCAGAAAAAATGAACAAATATAAGGTCGTTTAAAAGAAACCGATTATCTAGTTTACAAATAATGTTTTTAGAAGGTGTCATCAGATTCGCAACAACAACTTGGTCTTTTTAACTCTTTATATTTTCATTAACAATATACTTCTTAATAATCTATTAATATTAACAAAAACTTGGTACAATAAAGTGATATATCTTGTTCCAGCTGACCGTGAAGATGAAAGTGACGATTATGTAGTATAAAGGACGCACCACAAATAGAGAAACTCTACGGCAAGGACAACGGAACTTTGTTATATTTTAATTTAGTGTGATGAGCAAAGACAAGGCATGCTTCATAGGGCAGATTATATTTACAAATAAATTATTAGGCACGAACTAACTCTTTTAATTTATCACTATTGTTAGAAATAACATCACGAGGCGGATGCTATTTAAAATATGTGCTCTCTTATTTTCTAAGATCATTAACTTTATGACCAAAGAAAGTGCTTTAAACTTATATTTACTATACTATTTTGATTTCCCAGTAATGGTGAACTTATTTTTATTACTTTGTACCTAATCATTTTATTATAATATAATTCCGTGCACAATTATTACATTTATCGAAATAATCATTTGAAGCGAAAAATTCATTATAATCGTCCTAAATTGCTACAAGAACCCGGAATAAATTAAAATGGAAGGTTAATTTCACCTCAAGCATGTAATCAAATGACTCCACGAAGTCGAGGGACCAGAGGTGAAGTGGGGGGGGGGCTATTCATTTACAAATTTTTCAGGTATTTTGTAATATTTAATCCATGCTTCAAATATAATTTTTTTTATTATTTAGCAAACAGGATATTTTTGCTCATTAAAAACAACAATTGCCATTATAATTTAAATAATGGCATTTTTTGCAAAAGTAGGAACGACCTCGAAAACTTTAAAAGCTTGTTCGACACAAAACGGACGCACCGCCGCCGCCATTGTGTACGGCGGCGGGTGAGATATTTCTATTTCCGAAGAACGGAGACCGTAAACATCTATTTAAGATTTATTGCAAGAAAATGTCGACCGGCACTTTTACAACACAATAACCATTAAACTCATATCGCTGCCTTTTTATATCGCTGCCGGCTGCAGCGCAGGCAGCGGGCGCGGACGCGGGCACGGGCGGGAGGCGGGCGCGGACCACGGGACGGGGGAAGGATGCCGTGTGAACTCGTCACGAATTTTCATCGAATATAATCATGATCTGTATCTCTCTTGTACTGATTTTTGTAGCCAACTGTGAGTACCTTGACAACTCCTCGTTCTTTCTGAAAAATTTTATCTTACAGATGAATATGATTGAAGAAGTTACTTGAGATTTCTGACACAACAATAACACGGCAAGCTGCCCTTTTAAATAATCTTATCGATCAATATACGCTCAGTGTCGATGTGCAAGAGGCGCGGCATCACCCCGCACAGCATGTCTCAGGAGGAGTACCCGCTTGAAGAGGCTCAGTTCGGTGACGCACAGCACCGCGGCCCCGCCTGGTACGACTACCACAGCTCCCGTGATTCCGAGGAGCGGAACAGTAGCAGCAGCAGCAGGTAGCAAAAATGTTGTCTAAATCTCCGATGATAAGGACTTGTGCCGTCTAAGGTATAAAGATTGTTGTAATATTAAATTACTTTTTAGTTCAATCTCTTCGAGTTCGCGCAGAGGAAGTGATTCAGCGAGCGGATCGTCGAAAGAAACTAGAGAAGAGAAAATAGCGTGAGCAAACAATATGTCAATTGTTTTATTGTCAAAAGTATCACCAAAGTTTACCTGGTTATTGGTGATACATGACAACATCATATTATATAATAGTATTCCAGTTGACATATAACTGTGTGTTTGCAGAAACCGCGCCTACCGCACCTGCACGCCGTGTCCGCACGACATGCTCAAGAAGCACACGAACGTGGGCATCAAGTGGATCTGCGCGGGCTACCAGCGCGCCCGGCGCACCTTCAAGAGCGAGTGCATGATGCGTTTTCGGAACTGCCAGGACGGCACGCGTACGTGTGTAACGTATACAACACATATTAATCCGCAGACTACGTTATGATTAAGTACTTATAAGTACTTCTAACCCTATATCTAACATCCTAGATATAATGAATTAATACTCTTGACTTATCCTCCTTCCTCATCATTTCAGTGAAACTTCCTCAAAGTAGATTATCATCAGATCATCAGATCATATGTTAGATATTACGATTACGATGTTGATAGAATTTAGATGTCCAAATGTCGTGTTTTCAATATAACTAATTACTGAGTGTGAACGTCTATTGCAGTTTTCGTCAAGGTGGCGGACCGACGCTGCAAGAACGACTCCTACCACGGCCGCCATTGGTTCTACATATACCAAGTTTAGCCTTTCACTGTAAAATAAAATATTATTTACTTTTTGTAACTAGTTGTTTTTATTGATTTGTATTTATACATGTGTGTGGTATTACTAAGGTTGACAATTTTCGCACCGTTTGCATAAATGATTCAAGTGGATTGCACAAAGTTAAAATATAAATCCAGCCAACTAATATATCATTAGAGAGCAATAAAAATAATATAAACACGCATGTAATAAATGCCTCGTAGCATAAGATACAAACAGTATCAAATTAAATTACACCCAAACGTAATGCAGTGGACGAGATGCGATAAATAAAACATGGGGCGTTCAAATCGTGAGGCGATCTATTTCCCGCAGGAAGGCGCACGAGGGCGCACGAGGGAATACTAAGTGTTATTAGGAGGAGGACATTAACGAGAGTTGTATCGTCGGTCTGTTTATTACAAGCAATGTGATTCTCACATGTAATTATTTGTGTACAATTACTATTAACATCACTTTGACCATAACATTTAGTATTTCTTTTCCTGAAGCCATGCAAACAATTTCTAAGATTGACACAATTAACTGCTAAATTTATAGGGGAACATCTAGTGAGTTTTAAAACAACATAAAATAAATAACAACGTTTAAAGACAAGAACCTTCTATTACACTTATAACGTTTAGTAATTACCAACTGTCGTCTTCTCATTTAATCAAATATACAAAACATTGAACTACGGCATTAAAAAGAGTTTTAATAATATTCAAATATAAACAAAAGATATAGAAGAAAAAGTCCAAAGTAGATAACCATAAAAATGTACACGTACTGTGAATTGATTGTGAATAAAGCAAAGAGTAATAGTAAAGTTTCGTAAATTCATAAAATTGAAACAGCGATAAAGTCGTGCGCTGCTGAGATTTACGATTTCCTATCAGATATAGCACAAGTTGAACGAAATGAAATGAGCGGTGGTGTGCGAGCGCCGCGGCCATGGCTCGCCGGTTCACCATTCGGATCATTGTAATCGTCGCACTGGGTAAGTCAAAAGAACAAAACAGAACATTGTTTGATTAAAGTTATACCCATTACTATATAATAGAGTAGAGATAAATTTTTTGATTCATTCTTACAGACGTGGATGAATTAGGCTAAAATTAAATTTGTTTTATGACTGTCTGTGCTATCTTGTAAAAGTAGTTTACCAATAATCAAACAAGCATTTTAACTGTAGCGATGTAAAATTTACTAAAATCAAGTTTTATTTCCAGCAAACGTAACATTATCACTAGTAGAGAAATCGGAAAACAAGACGACCGAGCAGAAGATGGCGACGGTGCAGGCGCGGCGGCAGCGCTTGAAGACCAAAAAACCAAAATCCACCTCCTCCTCGGGATCTCGACAACGTTAGCAATTAACTGTTATTTAAAAGAATATGACTAATCATTTTCACTACCCATTCAGTGACACAGAAATATAAGCTAACGCTGTATGTTCAGTGACTTCCGGCGAACAGTCTGCGGAGAGCATGGACCTCACGGAGTCAGGTGATGCGAGCGACGTGTTTGCTATAAAGAAAGATAGCTTTACCGATGCTGAGAAACGTGGCTGGTAAGACAATAATGAGATTTGTATTCTATGATGTTATACAAAATACTTACAATCGTTTGACAATTAGGAAGAAGTATCACCGCGAATGTCACATATGCACTGAAGACATGATAAAAAAGTGGCGCGACCCAACCATCCAATGGATTTGTGGCGCGTACCAGCGCGCGCGCAGGAGCTTCAAGAGCGCCTGCATGATGTACTACAGAAACTGCCAAGACGGGACCAGTAAATAAACCTTTGTATTTATACACACGATAACACGACGACCACATAACAATAGACTTAGCCTTTGATAATCTTTTATGTACTAAGATTAGCAAATATGCTTCGTTACAAGGTATACTTGTAAATTTCTAAACATAATTCTGCAGTGTTTGTGGAGATCTACAAAGGTAAATGCAAAGACGACCTGCCGGGAGATCCGCGGCCGCACGGGGACCACTTCTTCTACGAGTACCGCGTCGTGTTGACGGAGGAGAGCGGCACCAGTCTCTCCTCGGTCGAGCCCGACGACACCTACTGACATCATTTCATGCTCGCTCTGTGAAATAAAAACCCATGCTGTTTTTTGTTTTATTGATTGTTTTATTCTTTCTACTATGATCTCACATTAGCTTACCTATAACAATTCTTACACGTCGATAAATACTGAAATCCTTTTAAAAACTTTTCTTGTCATCTTTTATATGTATGCCATTTGGAATACATATGGATATTTAGCTACAGTAGCTAATCAAATAGCTAAGATTGGGGAATCAAGGCATCATTATTAAGCGCGACAGCTCCGACATTCAATGTACCGCATTTTATCTACGTCGCCCATAAATCCACAACTCGTCACGACTCCATTAATCGTATGGGAGCAAGTAATTTGTCATAGACGTACAGACAGTCTGCGGATACAATGCGACGCTAAGTGCGCGCTGGAAGCCGCGGTACTCCCTGCACTGTATCTCGACCCTGTTGCAGTGAAATATAGTTCATTTTTCTTTGTTAAAACATTCTTTTACGCTTGCAAAGTGGAAAATCAAGACAGATGTAATATTACCGTTATAGTGAACCTTCCACGTTGGGAATAAGGATTGAATTCTTTAAGCTAGTTCCGCGGAAGCAAATGGTGTGGTAATGGTGCTGCTGAAAGAGTTTAAAGGCTCCGTCGTTGCATTACTTTGTTTTCGCATCGGCGGCGGCAGCGGAGGCGGCGGCGGAGGAGGAGGAACGCTTACACACGCCGATAATCCAGTTACGTGCGAAAACGTTTCACTCACATCACACGTCACACTGACGGCTCGTGGGGAGGTGAGGCGGGGGCGGGGGCAGCGGGGAAGGGCGGCAAGGAGGCAATGGAGGCTTTTAAGTAATTAATGTACGCTGTTTTTACATTTCACTAACGTCTTAATTTTAATTGTCAAGTTTTGTTGTTTTATTTTTATTCAAGAATACGTAAAAACGAAAATGTTTTAAGAAACACTTGAAAAAAAAGTACTCCTAAATAAAAATAAAGCAGCTAATGCTCAATCTATTTAGAAAAGTACAAAGTAATAAGTTAATAATTGTTTGTTCACAGTGTGAACACAGGTTACATGTAATATTGTGTAAATA
>NW_013531716.1:71956-128106 GCF_000836235.2 Papilio xuthus | reverse complement strand
AAGCTCCCCTGTGCCGCTGCCAACATATTATTCCACTTGACGCCGCCGGGATCTGCCGGGAACTGCCGCGATCTGCCGGGAACTGGAGGGAACTGACTTAAACGATGCGAGAATTTGATGTGAGGGGAACTCTTTCCCTACACGCTATGCTAAGTGATGTCGATGCGTGACTTAACCGCCTAATAAGAGAAAATTGTAGGGGAATGGAAAGCGTTTTAGCTTATTGTGACGTATCAGATAAGTTTAAAGATCGTTGCTACGTTAGAGCGTTAAACTGAATATTACTTATACGTACTATTTTATGCAACGCTTTTTATGTAAGCTTAACGCTTAATTTGATAACAATAATAAAATAACATTACAGAAACAAAAACACGGATATATGTAAAATGGCGTAGCTATTCAATTATTTTAGAGCGTAGCTTTTACATTTAATGGGAGAATGCCTTTCAAATGTAGTTTAAGGTGTAATTACAATATATATATATTTGAGAAAAATTAATCAGACTAGCAATTTGCAATGTTATGTACTGTCGTTATCCCTTATTTCCGTGGTTGGTACTGATAAGTTTATATCAAGAGCGCCTGCTGCTGCTAAACTTCTTAAGTAAAATGCTTTTAATTATCTTAACAAGTATATGTTGTCGTTGTCGTTGTGACAAAGTTAAATAACAAATAAACATTGTCACTACAACATATGTTCATTTATAATCACAACATGACATAAATATGAACACGCAGCAGCAGTGGGATTGATAGCCACTCTACATCAGCGGTGTTTGCTCGTGCGCTCGCGAGAGGGCACGAGCAAACGACACGAGAATGTGCGCATTCGTCTTGCGGACAGATGCGGTTTGTTGCGACCTGTGACTTCACATTATAAACAGCGTCGTAATGTCGTCTTGAAATAACATTGCTAGGCGAACGATTACGTCATATGTCTGTCTCTCTGTAAAGTTATCGTTTATGGTATCAATAAAATCTTATTACTAAATAAATTCGTTACAACGCCAAGAAAGACATTCTTGTCAAGCAAAAATCATGAGTTGAGGAAAGCAAATTTATTTTTTTAAGTATCGGCACAATTATTACACGGTTAAATCTACAAATGTATAAGTGTTTACATATACATATAGGTAAACTGCTTGTACGTTAATTTTGATAAACATCTAAAACACGATCACGATAAGTGAAAGTAAACTCTGGTTATCCGGTTTGTTAGCGCCGGGGCTAATTTAAGCCGGTAATGAAGCGCCTTGCCCGGGCGATGACATGCCACGTGACCGCGTCGACCAATCAGCTCTGCGCCTCACCGCCTCACCGCCACACAGCGCAACGCTCAATTAACCGGACAACCGGCCGGCCCGGGTAACTAAAGTGCGGTTGTAGCGCAAACAGCTTCATTTTGTTTTAATTACGATATCAAATAATGTAATGAGTTCTGTACGCAATTGATTTATCAAGCAAGTAAATGATAAACGATATAGATGTCAGTCAGTACCGCACCGTATTCAAGTTTGCATTTTTTTTGCTTTAATAAATGGGTACTAGTCAAGTACACAATTTCTTTAAGTTTCATACAAAATAAAAAACTCAAATTAAACTGTACTTTCCTGAAATAAAAAAAGATTTTGTTCTATTGATTGCAGTAAAAGAGGAACAACATATCAAAGACTGCAAATAACAAAGTTGCCAAAAAACCAATATAGGATTGCTTTATTAAACGAAATTCGGGTCGTGCAGTTTTTCTAACGGAATTGCGAATAAGCTAGGACCAAGCAGGGGCGCACTAAAACAAGGTGTTATTCTTTTATCAGCGGGCCGCAGTAGCGCCACCGCTAGCACTGCAGCAACCCTCGCGTTGCGCACATCTGCACGCGTTGGACAACTTTTGTTTGAATATTTTCTTTTTACGTTATGGCGATAAGTACAAACACACAAATAGCTATAATTACGTAAATTATATAACTAATATAAAGTAAATAAAAATTTATGGAAAATTTTATTCAGTTTATGATAACTAAATTAGGAAAGCTCGTTTATTTTTACAAACAGCAAAATCTTTTAAACCAGTGGAATCCAAAGAATGGGAAATCATACTTCAATAATGCGCATTTGCTAATTTAATCAGTCAAAAATGTATTGCATCAAAGTTTAAGTTTACGACAGTTACATTCGAAAATAAAGCAGTAAGAAACTAATTCTGTTGTATCGATGCGGTCTAGTAGGAGGTTTTCTCATAAATATTTGATGTGTTTATGGGGTGGGCAGTGGGCAGTGCGCACACTGGGGGCTTTGTCAGTTAATAGATTGCCGGAGCATGACAAAGTGACGGACCGGAGCCGAACCTTTGTGACGGACCGACAATTATTTATTATTGTTACATTTTCTACGAGAATTGTACGACAGTATCGAAGACGTTCGAACCTGAGACGAATTATAAGAAATAATTATGTTTTGTTTGAACAAATATGATATTGAATATCACATTTATAAGTACTGTTCTATGATTCGTTAACAAAAAAAACCTTCACTGATGTATTTTTACTACGTTATGTCCTAAACTCAAAAGTGCTCGTTGGTACAATGCGGATCATGGTTTTACGCGCGAATTCGCTAAGTGTTTATACAAAATGTAAAACAGCACTTCAAACATTCAAGTCTCCAGCTGCATGTTATTTTTAATTGAACAACACGCATACCCACCTCTAGCAAGTTAACATACGAACCTAAACAATTTTCATTAATAAGAGGCCTAAAAAAACATACGAACTTTAGACGGTCACGTTGGAACATGGATGTTAATTAAAACAATGGAACATACTCATTCTGTCAAAGTCGCGGCAAAATTGACAAACACGTTTGTGACGTTCGCGAAAAAGTCGCGTGTCCGGCGAAATCATGACTTGTGTCACAAACTGCTACACTCAGTAATGTTAAGTATGATTATTCCCGACTAAACGTTTTTTTAAGCGTTAATAGTTGATTTCGCAGACCATAGTCAATGAGCGTAAGAGATGGCGATATGTTTTATACACGGATTTTGGTCTCAGAAACGAACGATAAATATTTCTAATAAATGGAATCTATGTGACCTGTGACATATGTTATTAAATAAATATTTAAAATGTTGATAGCACACGTAGCAATGTGTAGAAACCTCCATGATTATATATCTTGATCTATATAGTTCTTGCCGTATACTTAGTTATGTAAATACATACTACTATTTAATTGGTTTAATTCATAATAAATTGTTTAAGCTAACATAGTTAAAATAGTTGATAACTTTCTAAAATAATATGCTAAGTCGTAATTTACTAAATAATTATTTATAATTACAACCGGATATTAAAGTAAGAGATATTATAAATGCCGAGGGCGCAGAGGATTCAGGACTAAGCCGCAGTAAGTTGCTTCTTTTTTCTACTTAACCCATTTACGCTGAAATGGGATTACGAATTAAAATCTGAAGTCCGTTTAAAGCTAAAGTTAATGCAAAGCTTAGCGCGCTAAAAAGCCTTGTTAATTTAAACCTTTTTACATCGTTCAAGTTAACAAACTAAGTTACATTTAAATAATTTGTGTAAAATAAAAAAATATATTGAAAAAAGGGACAAGAAAACTGAGCTTCATTACGAAATACTGGGAATGAATGCCTAATAATATTTTCACAGTAGAAACAACAGGAAGGCTAATAAAAAATAGTGATTAAAAGGAACAACAAAATAGAGAAATGCATCGGCAGCCTGGTCCATCGTTAGCAGCATAGTGCCATGAAGTAGCGAATGTTTATTAATGAAACATCTTAGAATTAAAAGCGACGCCAGACTTATTTGAAAACCAAATCAGAAGCAAAGCAAGAAACGTCGACCCAATTTAACTCTCACACCTGCACTAAGAAATATCTGTTACGAACACACATTCCGTTCTCTACGTCCGTAGCGTAGTGCGTAGCATTCAGCTTCAATTTACCTAACCTTATTTATTATAGTCGTAGCCGTAGCTCGCCGCGTAGAGTGCTACGAGAGTGTAGCGGCGAAACTTATTAATATTTCACACGGCTCTGCCTGTCCCACTTTTCCTAAGTAGGTTACATGGACGGCGCGGCGCGACGCGGCGCGGCGGCCCTTCCGCGCGACTCGTTCGACGTTTGCCGTGTGCAGCCGAGCCTCACTTGCCTTCTACACTTTATAACTGACCTTTACATTTACTATGAAAAAGATTTATCTCCTACCTCTATCTTCAACCATTTTGTGAAGAAATAAATTGCCTATATAAAGATACATTCGGATTTAAATAAAAGATACTTTGAATATTAAATAATGAACATTTTTAAGATGAATATATATTTCTTTACTTGAATAATGTAACTTTTACGCTTCGGTTTCTCAAAATCCTTCACAAAGGAAGTCAGATCGGGAGCCAATTCACATGATTGTACGAGTATTTGCCGAGTTCTCATGCGGCCCTTCCCGACTTGCGTATCGTATCTCTTATGTCAATCTTTTTGAACTTAAGCCCGTCCGAGTCCAACACAGGTGTACGCCAATTTATCTCTTAAACATATATCACTTTAGACGTAGATTGGCGTGGCGGCACGACAACCTATCGCACCCTATCTCTTAGCTGCAATTTATTTTCAATAACGCCCCGGAGGTATTTCTAGCAAAAATAGCTGGAATTCTCCATTATTTAAAATGTTTCTTAGACGTGGAATAGAATTTATAAAAAAACATTTCATCATAAATACAGAAGTATATCAACATGAATTGTTTAAAACATTAAATGTTTATCACAACACGATTGTACTTCACTTCGAGTTCTTCAGAATTAATTTTTTTGCTTTTCTCGTAGTTATTTGATTTCTTTGTCAAAACTTCCCGTAATTTGATCACTCGCGGTGAAAAAAGCGTCGGCGTGCGGTGAGCTGTAGTGTAGTGTGGTGGCGGCAGGATTTATTAAAAATAACTAATACCAGGGAGCTCCGGCGCCGGCGAAAATATTCCTTTTAATTTTATGCTCAAAGCATTTTAAAATTAACAATTTATCGTAGCATTGTTGTCGTTAATGTACATTTTTACTCTCCGATATTGAAAAAGTGTTTGTATTATTTTTATGTGCGACCGACCGGTATTCAAACAATTTTAAACTCTATTACAAGATTTTTGAACAATTTTTACTTTTAAGTAAGTAAATAACTTAAGTTCAACTTATAATGTAATATGACTTATACTGGCATACAATTTATAGTTTTAATTCGCCTTACTTATTACGTATTAATTGACATTTAAAAAAGGAATAAGTAAACATTCAGCTATTGTATTCTTACAATAAAATATTTTGAAAGTAAATAGCGAGCAAATAATGTTATTTTTGTTATAAATTTCTTGTAATAATGTGTGTGTCGAAGCGAGTAGTGTGATGCACAAATAAAATAAAAATCTATTTGGCGATGACACCGCGTTTATTACATTTTTCACCCCATCGAGTGCTCATCTCTCTGCAAATAAGCTCCCACTACTCACGAAATTCAATTGTCTTCGATAAGACGTAGGCAGAGAGGCGAGACAATGATATGTTAACTTTAATGGAATATTTTATAGTGAATATTGGGAAATAAATCCGGTAAGTTCCTTTTTTCTAAAATACGTAAACATTCTTAGAAAACATTTTGCAAGAAAACTTCGAAATCTTGAATAAAAGTGAGGAACCTTAACATCTAGTTCTGCTCAAGGCTGTGATCAACAAGAGTTGCTCGCAAACTTTTTCATTAAAGACAAACTCTTCAAGGACACGGCTCTCACTCGCGTACACATTTCACTAAACTCTGCTTCCCCCGCGGATGACCAATTGGATGGAAGAACGGACAAATTAAAATAACCTAAAAAGTATTAAAATATTCTATAAATCTGATAAACAAAAGAAATTAATTGGCAGTTGCTCAGCCTAGTTCTTTCGTAGCTATTTTGAATCTAATATATATTTTTTTTATTATAGAGAATATTTTTTTATTGAAACTGTATGTGGATAGAATGATTTTAGGTAAATTGTTTATGCAAAATTTAAAATGGCATATACATTTGTTTACGTTACGCAAATTTTCTTTTATAAAACTTTTCTCTGAGAGGCGTTATAGAATAAAATGTGTCGTTGTTATTGGCGCACCTGTGGCAGGGGAGGGTGGCGGAGAGGGGGGGGGAGGTGGCAGGTGTCCTGTCGCACGTATTAGTACAATTTCCAGTCACATCGGCCAGGGTTTGTTAGATACCGTGAAAAATATGTGTTTAATTTTGTAACGCATAAGTATATAAAATATAAAAAAGAAATGACATGAACATTTTTTTTAATATTTTCTATTTTACCTAAAGTGTATTTTACCATAATTTTGGATTATTAATCTCAAACGATCTTCCTAATCATATATTTATATCTAAATAAAATGTGTCAAATTGTAACTTTGTAAATGTACCGCAAACAGTAGTTGTAATGTTGTGCTTGAGGCGTTGCGCGGCAAATGTCGCGGTTATCGCGCGTGTAGCTCGCGGCGAGGCGGTTGCGCCACTTCGGGGATAAGCTCAGCTTTTATCTACAAACGTTACCTGTGACAGTTCCAAATGAACCGCGTACAACCAGAGCATATACATTAAGCTTTAAACTCATAACATGTAATTGTCAGTTAAGTTTAAATACATTGACAATAAGTGTTTGTTATATGAAGACTTCATAATATTTAATATACAATCGCAAAGACCATCATCGGTCTGCAATATATCGGAGCAGGGCGTCGCGCCAAACACGGGACATTCCGCCCGCTCTCTGCTTACCCTGTTACTTATGTCGTCGTTATCATAATTTTACGACAAGCAAAACGTAACGAAGGGTCGCCTCCACTTCGTCAACTATAATGAAGGTTGTATTGTTTCTTGTGGATATATACCTTATTTATGTTTATGATATAACACAATATAATCTTCTATATACAGTTAATTTGAATAATAATTAGGACATATAACATGGGAAATAATTAACGACAAGATTTTCAAAATGAATAAATTTCAGCTGATGTTAAAAGTGGCAATTGCTTACATTTTTTAATTTATTTAAATTTTGGAATTGTACGTATAAAAGAATGTACTTAACAACATTTAAAAAAATGAACACTTTTAAATGCCGACATTAAAACATGTCTAAACGTGTTTGAGTAAATATGACAAATCCTACTAATTTATTTGAAACATACAAAACATCCATAAAATTTGAAAAAGGGCGCGCGAAAGTTTAGTCGCCGGAGGGGCAGCGCAAACTTTGTCGATTACAAAGGACGGATTAATCCGGAGCAGCGCCGTGATGGGACAGCGGCGTCCGGGTCACGGGCTTGTGTGTTATAGAACGTCCACATAATTTCAGATGACAAACTCTACTAAACGTATATTTTTTTGGTAAAATTGAATTTTCAACACACAATGCAGCTGCTTTATGTTTGCAGTTGTAATGCAAACGGCACTACGATCCATACAGAAATGTTGAGGCGTTACTACAGCTTGAAAAATACCTGCTGTAATATATTTCTCAGATTTTCTGAATGAATTTAAGAACAATAGTACTAGACGTCTCCGTAATTCATAGCTTTGTACTTGACAAACTTTTATATAAACTTAGTTAAAAAATAGCTACTGAATATTTTCTCTACATCGTAAACTATTATGAACTTTTTAATACAAATACTTAGTTAAAGTATGAAAGTTTAATTACTAAGTTATTTCATCGTATCAAATATATGATAAATTTATCAATAACATACACACAATGAATAACATCCTTTTGTAATAGTAACATGAATAATATCGTTTAAGACAAATTCTAAACGTAATTCATGAATCGCTGAAACAAATGCGTGGTTCCACATACTCGTAACACATACAAATCTGGAATTCCCCACAAGGTAAGGCAAATGACATGGGCCCTAAACATTTACGTTCTTACGATTATTGTGGGACGAATAGGTATTTTGATGGGAGTCGGAATTAAGAGGCCGCATACACAATCCGAGGACAGACAAAGGCGGCACTTTGTGCGGAGCGCCTTAATGAGCGCGTGTGGGATACTGGGCCGGAATTACAGTGTAACCTCCCTCCCTCCCCTGTCCTACCCCCGCCGCCCCGCACCCGCACCCGCACCGCGGAATGCGGCCGCGCTTTGTGATTCGCAAATGCAATATCATTTTCAATTTGAATAGTTAAATCTGTCGGCGAGGCGGTGACGAGGCTCGCTGTGGTTGTCGCAAATAACACGATTCTGCTCTTAATGGAATCTTTTCAATGTTATGTATGTTTGGTTTTATTTATTTACTAGCGGACCCGACAGACGTTGTCCTGTCTACACGTCTTTAATTTGAATAAGTTAATATGAAGTTAATATTTGATAAAAATTGTGAATCTAAACCATTACCAGATCCCCTTGAACACACACAAAAAATTTCATCAAAATCGGTCCAGTCGTTTGAGAGAAGTTCAGTGACATACACACTCACAGAAGAATTATATATATAAAGATTGACGAGCGTTTACATTTAACAACAACGGGATAAGTCGATCTGTTCTATCAAAAATGTAAACATTGTCAGACCAAGTTATAATATGATTAAGTAAATGCACAATCAACATACATATGTAATGTATAGTCATATTAATATTAAAATATAAGAGAGCCGAGCATATATATATATATATATATATATATCAGTGACCGAGAAACCAAAACATGCAGACAAACACTTCAGAATAAAATATCCACAAATACAAAGCAGATTCTAAGAAGCTGAGGGAATAACTTAAAATGTGGTGAACACATCTGACGCTAGAGGGCGCCACCGCCTCCACGGCTGAAGGCGTCTGAGGGAAACAGTCGAAGCAAACACCAAGTGTCAGCACTCGTGTGAATTTGTTTACCATGCACAAACATGCCACGCGAATTCCAAACCTACCACTCCAGTATTTAAGTCTAATTTTATTCGCTAGTGTGTTAATGCTTGAGATAACACGAAAACCTTCTCGACTTGTCGAACTAATACTCTTCTTACCTCAAAATGTTTCAAGTTTCCGTCGATTTCTATTAAGAGAAAGTTCAGCTCACGTATGCGGAAAAGTAGACGGTAATGTGTTTACGAGGATATAATCAATGTTACGTCTTTGTATAATAACATTTATAAATATTTTATAAAGTAATATAATACATTATTATAATTACTCTTTGGGTAAGTTACGAGTATAAGAAACATTAGTAGTGTTGTTCATTCATATTGAATATTTGCACCAATAACGAAATCCTGGCGTGAAACCTATTGAAATAACATATCCTTACTTTTAATGTTGAAGCGAAAAGCTGCAATGTTCGTATCTCACAAGTCACATGTAAGCCATGCCGGCGAGGGAGGGGCAGGTTACGGGGGGCGGGGGGGTGTAATGTCAACCATTAGTGGCCGCTGAGTCGACTAGCTATTTGTCTGAATCATTGGACGAGTTGTTTTTGCACCGTTCCCACCAATTGCTCTTCTTTTGACAAATTTACAGCAAATACGTTGGTAGATTTAAAATAGTATGCATTATTAATTTGGAAATTAATAAGAAATATATTTTTCAAAAACAACTTAGTCGACGTGCGTGATATTTTTCCCTTTGCTATTACTATCCGGGAACATGCAGCCTCCGTCTGCCCTCAGTGGGAGGCGGATATTAACTACGTTATTATTTACCGGCACCCGCGTAACCCCCCCCCCCCCTCCCCCCACACACACAGGTGGGACATTCTAACTTTATGTAAATCGCTGAAGGAATATTGGCATTGAACAAAATGACTTAATTCCAAATAGTGTAACTAGCAATGGTTTACGATTTGAAACATGATATTTAAGCTTCATGGTGGATGGTTTATTCGTCGAATGTTCCAAATATTTTTTTTAAACTTATTTTAAAAATAATTTTATATAAAAATCCGAAGAACAAGTGAAAAGAAATTAAACATTGATTTTATAAAAGGAGAAGGAAATCCTCTTTATCGTCATTTCCATCTTGTTTGACGCCTCGTTAAGTCCCTCACTTTCCAACAAAATGTATAAAATTCACAGGAGACATTTAAAATTCATTTTTCAGTATCGATTTCCGCGACATTGTTGTACAACAATGATTGTAGAACAATGCATTTAGAAAGTGAACGTAATAAATGTAGCGCGTAATATATTCAAAACACACGTAAACAAAACACAACTATAGACTTGTTCTTGCGTCAGAGTTATTAATAATAACACAAAACAGTTTACTTTCATATAAACAGAGTAGTGCATCTAAACATTCATATAATTGTATATAAGTAGAATTTAACATGAAACATTTAGAAATAATCTTACTAACAATATAAATGCGAACCTTTGAATGGATAGATGTTTCATCTCACTAAAACTTTGACATAAATGTAGACCATAGTCTAGAAGAACATAGGCTTATACTAATAAATATAGTGTATACTACTGATAAACATTTTTTTTTTATTCCACGCGATCTGTGTCGCGGACAGCGAGTAAAAATCTATAAAGGGATATTTAGTTGTGAAGCTAATCACTAAACAACATGAAACCTTTTATAAAACAACAATAGGAAGAAGTAAATGAGTGTCTAACTACAAAATAACGATCCTTTTAGAAAAACATATCGTTAGTACTTAAATTGTTTTACAGAAAATCCATCAGAGGAAAGCGAGGAGGAGCGAAAACTTTTACTTATTTTATTGACAGAACTAGTTTCAGTAGTTGTTTCTTTTTCACTTCGTTTAGCTTCTGCTCAGTTTTGTGTGAACTTTGACCGCGTTAACTTGATCTAGCGAGGTATGTTAGAAAATTGAAAAATATTATTTTTGATACAAAATAAACAGGATTTTGAACCTATACATAACAAAACTTATTTAATTTTGATATACCACATTTATATAGTGAATAATAAAATAAAATGTTCATATAAGCCAACTGTAAATAAGAGTTATCAAAATACAAAGACAATTTACTCGGCGGAGATAAAAACCGTCTTTATTGGGGTCACAGTGTCACCGCGGGACCTGTCTTTGCGACGACATAAAAACCATTGCCGACTAATGCTACAGAAATAAGAAACACACTATTTTTGCATCAAATATCATCTCAACGGGCCCACAAAAAAGGGACTTGTGAATAGCTCTAATAAAAATAACATTTATCAAACGTATTGTCAAGTCACAATTGGAACGAACTTTGTTAAAAAATATTCGCATCAAAAAAGAAACCAACAAACTTACAAATGGTAAATGATTTCAAACTTGCAAACTCCTTTTCTAATGAGACAGCAACTTTTTTAAGTTCGAAAACTCAATTGACACGAAACTTATTTGTAAACCTCAAAGTTATTTGCAAAGTCGAACGAGCCGATGGAGAAAAACTACAAAATATTCCTCTTTAACAAAATTTCGATTTTCTTAAAGTTGCAATCTCTTGCGGACGGACAACTTACTCCTTGCGGTTGATTTAAACAGTTTTTCTATTTCAACGTTTGAGTCTTTATGGTTCCAAAATTAGTGGAATAAATTGCAATTTTGTTTCATTTTAAATCAAAAATATAACAATAATTTATAACCATTTAAGTTGTATTGTTAAAACATTACACTATGGCGAGACTAAATGTTAGACATTTTCATTTAAGATATATTAAAACTGTCTACACTTGAAGGTGAACAAAAATGTACAGAAAAAGTATTTTTACTTATTAAAACAAAATCCAAGCAGGATTTTGTTTCACGGCTCACAATTGTTTTAAATTCATGAGCGCGGCTCGCGCAGGCCGTCATTACCTAACATTGTAGAGTTTTTATTGACCTATAACACTTCGGTTAGGCTGCAACAGGTGACTAGGCTCCAAAACTTAAGCCGCTTCTTACAAACAAATTGCGATCTTAACGCAACGAGTTAAAGTGGATAATGCTAACCGTACTAATTTACATTTCATTAAATCGAGGAAATTAAATGTGTTGTTTTTAATTCGGCCACAGTTTGGGTGCAGCGTCTTTTAATGCCGATTATTCCAGAGGCCGGGGGTGAGAGGCTCAGCTCAGCTCAGCTCAGCCGCGCGGAATACTAATAATGACATTAAAACAATGATTCGCTTTTGTTCCTCGGATTACTGAGAGGGTTTCTTTGATAAAAGGTTTGCAAATTATAAAGTTATGTTTTACATTGTATGAAATTTAATTTACAGCTACTACATAAATATCCTACACATATTCTACGAGGATTACGAATAACAGTTACAAAGTTGAAGGATACTGAGGCTAATTTTGTGGTCGTCCATAGACGGTCGGCACATCGCGTTACATTATTTATTTCTTACAAACTGCGACGATACGGCGACTTTTCCTAAACATGGACAAGTTTCAAGGCTACCTAAGTATGTAAAGAACATAATTTAACGGATACTTTCGCTATTAATATTATATTAGGATCGTCTCCGCGGGGCAACCAGCCGCAGCTTCGTGACGTCACGCGTCATATTTTCATCGAGTCAGGACTTCATGAAGTTACAGCATTACGGAGCGACAATATCACGCCGCGGCGAGTCTACCCTTATCCGGTCAGTACGAAATAATCTTTTTAAAAATTCAAAACGCTACGGATTTCAGTCGAGTTCTCGCTCCGTTGGTCGAGGACCCGATTATTCTATACCAAGGTAATTTGAACTCTATGCACGTAGTGTATAATGTGCAGATTACTTTGCTATGGTTCGTATTCAGCACCTCACCGCAATGAAAGCGGCGTAGCTAATTAAAAAATGTCGGTTCTCTGAGTGCGGGGGTGCGGAGGTTCGGGTGTGTGCGGGGTAGGGGGGGGGGGGGAATTGGATAAAACGACCGTTTGCATTGCATTATTCGGTGGAATAAATGTAAATAGCACATGAATAAATAGCAGTGACGTGTCATCAACGAAATCCTGTAACATCATTGTCATTGTCATATTGAATCTGTGGAAAAAAAATAGAAGCATTGTGTTCTGTTTCTTAATTTATTATGGTACGACGACGCACTGCCTCTTGTATGTTTATTAAAACCCATAATAAGGAATCGTCGGCTACACTTTCTTGTTATTATTCTGTATTAAAATTCCACACTTAAATCTATTGTAATCCGATGTATGTTTTGTGTTGACATTTAATTCATATCACGATTGTACTTTGTTTTAAAACAATCAGAATTATTTCTCGTGAGAATCATCTCTAACAAAGATAATGTTAGAGTTATTGCAAACCGCTTTGTCTCTGATCTTATTTTATAACATTGGTAACAAACGACGGCAGTTTTTCAAAACGAATATTTATATCACTTCTTGGTTCAAAAGGATCGTAATTTCCATTATATATTTCCCCAAATTCTATTATAAAGTAACAGAGAAATAGATCAATAGCCGTGTCCCCTACCCTGCCATATAAGACAATACAATTAAAATGTGGAATCGATTCCCAGGAATGTCGCAATGGCCTCTGACCGGGACATTTTATTATCCGGATTAAATTCCCGCCTGTCCCGTAATTGGAAGCCGAGTCCGAATATCTTAACCGATGTTACCGGTTTTGTACATTTCCAAATGACTTTTCTAGTTTGAACTTCGATATCGTAAATGTTATATCAAGTTCCGTGAAATTTTAAACTTAGAATTTGAAAATAATGAACTCACATGTCGCTCCTCATATGAACAAATGGGCATTACCTGAAAAAAGAAATGTACACATTACACATTTAAATACAGTAAAACTAAGTATTATGCTTAAACTTATTCATTGGTAAAGAAACAATGGATATACATTGCTAAACGCAGGAACCAAAAAGCTCTCATTGGTCAATTCCATACTTAAAGCATCGGTTGTCTTGCGGAAGGCAACTACGTTAAAAAATTATGATACAAAGAAATAAAAACAATGCAATCTAAATAATTTAATGAATAGCAACAGAATTTGAGTGCAGAGTGCATCGCGGCGAGTGGCGGGCGGTCGCCGGGTCATTTGCACCCGGTGCCGCCGGCGGGCTGCGGCGGATTAACTTTGCTTTCGGTAATTAACCCTTACGTCACCGACTGCAGCCGCGCCGACTCACAGGTGATACGAACAACTTTAAATTAGTTGCAACGATATGCCCAGATTGAACAACTTTGTGGCGGATTAAATAGAATTCCGCACCATTAGGAAAATGACTTGAAACATAACTTTTGCCACAGTCCAGAAATCCTAATGAAACATTTAATATTATTGTTTATTTTTGTGTGAGCAGTGAGCATTGATATAATTTGTGTAGTATGTGAGCGGAGCGGCGCGGTGTCGGAGCAACAGCGGGACAAAGCTGTATGTAGACAGATCGATAAAGTGCTAAATTTACCCTCTACCGGCAGCACTGCTTCCGTTAGCTTCCGCGCGGACATTTGGTTCTCTCTAAATTTACCTACTTTCATAAACCTCCCGTTACGCAATTTTTTATCTTTATTATTTAACAAGTATGTACGTTTTGCAAAGCAGGTGTTTATTTCACCAACATTATACTTATCTATCTTGAATTTGATGCGATCACGTACTCGTCATTCTTATTCTCAAATAAATTCAACCTGTTTAATTGTAAGTGCGCGTACAATTTAAATAGAATCAACACAAAAAATATCCATAATTTTATCATAACAAAAAAGCGAACATCTGATTGCTTCCAAGTAGCCCTTTTAGGTACACAGTCGTGGAATAACATCCGTAAAATTACAATTCTTTGATTCTCCATCCCTATTATAATAAAGATTGGCAACCGTATGTGCCGCCATGGCTTTGGCTTTGGCTGTGATATCGTGTAACTCAAAGTAACGGCCGGGCTCATCCCACGAGATCAGCTGAGGTGGAAACTCTCAATAATATACTGCGCCCTAACTCATATAAATATTTCTACTTTAATGTTACTGATGACATATACATAAAGGTTATTTAAATAATATGGAATAAAAACTCACAACATAAAATATCTTTGTAAAACTTCATTTTTTAATTTTGAAATTTTAATGCACAAAAATATTTGTATACACGTATCCATAAATATAATAGAAATTATCTTATTATGAAAATCATTATATTTACAGATGTAAGCTTCTATAATATTATATATTTATAAAAGGTGAAGCACTTGTACGTGAAAACATCAGCATTCTACTGAGCGGTTAGCAGAGCACATGTGAAAGCTGTCATACCGTTTAAGAAAATATATTCAGGTCGTTAGGATAAGAAGGGTCCACGTGGATTACCATCCTTCCCTTTCAGCTCTTTACCCAGTACAAATGTATTCGCAGAGAAGCACTTTTAATTAGAGCGGCAATCCTGACCAATAATGACAATGATAATCGACGAGTGGCGCGCAATAAAGCGGCCTAAAAGGCCCGTGTAATGGAACGATCGTCGGTTAATTACGAACCCCACGCTGCCTTTTTGCGTCCGCCGCGCCGCACCGCCGTCGACATCGCGCGCAAAGGGTTGAGTGCTTTATATCGACGATAGAATTAACACTACTGTTAACATTTACACTAAGTGAATGTTATATAGTAAAGAGCGATATTTTAACGCCGTTTAATAGAAAATTTACTAGCTAAGTAAATTATGATAATACACAAATTTTACCTAGTTCAAACATTTTTATTTTACAGCGATATTTATTAAAAGAAAAAAAGTTTTTTTTCTTAAATCTACTAAAGATATTGCGCATTGATTTGAACACGTAATTTTCCTCCGTACAATTCCACGTACAAAGTTGATAGCTAACCTACATAATAGGATAAATTCACGGCTTGGTAACCTAAAGAAAGATACGGTAAATACTAAAAATGAATAGAGTTCGCGAGCAGAGTGGCGCGGGCGAGGGGCGGGGAAGGGAGGTGGGGGTCACAACGACCTAAAAACAACCCTTAATGAGTGCGTAATTACAGTTGGTGAGCGCGGGCGGGGCAGGGGTGGGGGCTGAGGCAGGGCAAGGCGCGCCAGGACAAAGCAGCCTGCTCTAAAGAAAACTGGGCTTCTGGGCTGACGGTGAACCGGACGCTGTTCCTACATAAATCCAGTCTACAACCTCATAAGAATTAATGTTGAATTACTTCCTATAAACATCTAAAAATTCGATATATTCATTTCTACAAACTATGATATATTTTATAAAGTACAAAAAGATTTCTCTTGAATAAACACGAATGCATAAGAATATGGAAGTCTGTCTTCATATATTTTTCGAATAGTAAAATATTTGCAGAGGTATAGAATCAATATTGTGAAAGTAAATGTATTGAACACTCTCGTCAATAAACTATTGAAGTATTCAAACATTTGGAGAACGAGTATTCGTTTGGCATTTTGACTCGTGTCCAACACGCGCGATAGTACAAGTTTCAAAGAGAGCCGAATGTCCGGTGGCGCAGTGCCGCCGCGTGCACTTCCCTCTTCTCACAACACAAAACTTACAATTGCATTGCATTGCTACAGACGGAATTGTCTCAAATGTTTTGATAAAATCTTATCGTTTTAAATGTATTCCTTTGTCTGAGATACGGCCTTATTTCGAATTGTTGAAAACTATGTCTGTCCCGTGGAATATTTTTAAATAATATTTGAGCCAAACAAAGAGTTTAGATACTTTACTAAACGTTCAGAAAATAATACCTATGTGAAATAAAATATAACATTTCTTCTACTTGATTCTCTACATTAATATTATCAAATTGCTTTTCGTTGTGGGAAAACTAATGAAGTTCTCTTGTTCGTTTCTGTCAATATTAGAAAATAAACTGTGGAGCTTCGGAAATAAGAAAATAATATCCGAATAAAAAAATCCTCCACAGAGACGGGCGACAGCGGCGACAGCGGCGGCCGCGGCGGTCATATGAACAACCTAATGTAATTTACCGGTCACAATATGAATCTATACGATATTTCTCCAAACGTGGGCCAAAATAAATAATTGGAGGGTTCGTCCATTGATGTGTCAACAAGACGAATGCCCAGGGAACCCCCCCCCTCCCACACACACACACACACACACACACACACACACACATAATACTGCGGCCGTCGATTCCCTGTATTGTCGGAATTTTATACAACATTTTTTCTGTAAAGATATTTCGCTCTGTTGAAATGTATCAGTGCGATGCTGACACAGCACGCATCACGCACATACTACATCTATGCGTAATTTATTACTTTGAGTAGATCAAGAATGTTCGTGTATTAGTACAGTCTAGAAAAGTTCTAAAGAGTAAGTAAATTTTTTGCGAAACCAAAAAAGCGACAATCTGTACAACTGTAAGGAGGATTTTTTTAAAAAGAATTGCAGTAAGTTAAACAACCGTAGAAATAAGTTTGAGCTGGAACGAGCTCACAGAAAGGGAATGAAAAACTTAACCGTACTGCGAAACTATGAACACTGATTTCAAGCCCATTTTTCTAAAGTAGGTTATGGAAATTTGCGCGACCGACCAGGACCACGACCGAGACCGGGACCGTAGTCGAGACCCGCCGGGGCACCGCCCTGAGCACTTTGTTCTAGAAAAAGATTCTTTTAATTGTTTTGTATTTATTGTTAAAACATGTCTTTAAGTTAACAGCATTATAGGATTATACAATATGTATATTATTGTGAAACAAAGGCTCCGTGCTGCTGCAGGACTTACATCTAAAATATTAGGTTAAACTATGCGATGTAAGAACTAAAACGCTCAATTAGCTCACCGCTGGTTTCCGACGAGGCGAGCTAAATCTATTTTACTACTTTCCTTAAATATGACAAACTTTAAAAGCTTTTAAAGTATAAAGTTATTGTAAAAGTAACAAAGAAATTCTTAGAATGGAAGACAAGTTCGTAAATTTATTTATAAGTTTTATTCAACTATGTGAGCATCTTTGTACCAGATATACCGACTTACAGATTTACCTTTGTTTACATTTAAAATTTATTATATTTTCAAAACTAAATTATTAAGTATTCATTCATTTTAAAAATGTATAAGTTTACATACAGATTTATTTCTTTTGAATCTTTAATAACAACAAATAGATTATTCTGCAAAGGGTTTAAACGCAAACTACTTTAAAACAACAGCCACTATGGTAATAATATTTGTATTGCAACTGCTTTTAAAACTTTTCTCGGGCGCACTGAGACGTAGAGTCGTCAGCAATTCGTGAAACAGCTGACGGTCGCAGAAAAATATACACCTCGCAAGTTCCTGCCGCAATATTTCAATATGAGAAGTCTCAAATAATTTAATATTAGAATATAAGACAGCCGTCAGGAATATTACGAGTCGTAAGTTCTTCGCTCTTGGCGCCGGCGCTAGCGCTAGCGCTGGCGGGGCCACGGCAATAAGCAATTGCCACTCAAGTCAAATTTGTTTCAGCCGACGCAAACATGTTTCATAACGAGATGAAACCGCAACCTGCTGTGTGTACACGTACTAAACTATTATTATGAAATCTGACAATGTACTATGTCATTATGTACACATCATGAATCTTTATCACCTTATTCTTGATCTTGTTTAACAATATAACTGAGATACGCGTCATTTCTTCAAAGGTATATTTAATCAGTTTCATTGTTTACTTTGGCGAATGTATCTGGCATATCATGTACGTGTCTAAACAACTAGTACATACGTCCGCGTCACGTCACCTCGCTTTAGTGTAAAGCTGTAGCTTTTCTATTTTAAACGTGATATTATAATGTATACAATCGTTCATTCATCTACATACATGACGTTAACCAAACCAGATAGTTTCACAAGTCCACTTCTCTGTGATTGTATTATAGGAAAATAATTTAAGTAATTTAGTTATTGAAAAAAAACAGTATTTGTTTTCGACGAAATAAATTAAATAAAACAAAAGAAGGCAACATTCTGTTGTACATCGACGTGTGCAATGAACGGAAATTAAAAACAAGCACGAGGCGGATGTTAGAGCGAGAGGGAAACAGGGCATCGGTAATACGAAACTCTCGTCATTTTCCATTTCAACTACTATCCGGCTCGATGCGAATTAGAGAAAATACACATCAATAAACAAGTTTTGTAATGTTTCTTAATAATTATTATAATTACCGGATTGCATCGTTACGACCTCTCATCTTTGTGTCTTATGCTTTGTAGATATAGAAAAGTATTCGAAAATGCGAGTAGTACTGCGGGTCAAATGGCCATCGAATTTTATTTTAGCCTGAAAAGATTAATTGTAACACCGAAGTTTACAATTTTTTTTCTCAAAAATCTGTTTTGCTTTTTTTTAACAAAACAATAACATGTCTTGCAGTACAAGATAAGATTAAGAAAAGCTATAAAGAGCATATAGGTCTAGTTCCCAGTACGTCCATTTCCTGCACACGCTACTGTAACTGCTGCAGGAAAACTGAGGAGAGAACATATATTACATATTCATGTTGCAACTGTTACTGAATGCAGAGCTGAGCACATTGGAATCATGATAATACTCAGATAAATACATTGAGAAAACTAAACACCAATACAATGAAATATGTATTAACATAGTGGAAGAATATTATTTGACAAATATAACTTATATGTAGAAATAATACAATGAGAATGATGTGAAACTTTATGAAAACCATAAATTAATATTTATATGAAGGCGCTGAGAACAGCATTACACTAAATTGATATCTAATTTGCTAAGCATTTGTTATTCAAAATGCTACTTATGAGTTCACTTCAACAGTCCACTGTTCAAATTTTAAACAATTTAACAAATGACCGCTGCCTTTCTTTAGAAAGAATTTCGTAAAATTGTTCAGTCTCAAAGCTCGCGTGATTTATTAACACGTCCAGATGATAGATTAAATATTAAATTTTTACTTAAAGAAATAATATTACAATATTAAAAAGGAACTACAAGAAACTTATTTTGTTAATTATTGTTTTCGACTGAGAAATGTATAGAACACCATGTATTATCTCATACCAAAACCTTTAACTCTAACGATAATTAGTACACACTTAGAGTGACCTACACATAACTATAAAATCATAAATTGCCCAGATCATGTTTAAAAATTAACTGTTTATATTACTTAACATTTATCTCTCTGCGACATCAAATAACATCGGACAACTTTGCGTATATGAAAGTAAAGTCGAACGGCACTCGAATAAATAAATAGTAAAGTATTAAAATCTCGTCACCTGCTCAATTACACGGGCGGCGGTAACTAAGGCGGAAATATAGAAATTTAATGAACCAGACCCGGCGCCAGCGATATAGTTGAATATTTGATGATCACCCCTACCACTAATTCTCGAATGCTTATTTTGTTCTGAAGTCGAAGTTAATCTATAATAAAATTGTACAGGAAAATCTTTTAAATATTATTCAAACAATCATTTTAATACAGAGGAACATAATAACTATAGTAAACAACAGACACAACAAGCAAAAATAGTGGAAGAATAGCAATACATACATTTTTGAAATTTATTCACAATATGTTTACTTGGATCGAGAATAAATAGTAATCACTTGGAGAAGGGACGCTGCAGTGGCAGCGACTAAACAAATTTATCGAGTTCAAAGTGAGTAACGGACTATTTGATTATTCTATTTAACTTTAAATAAATTAAAGGAATGTAATGGTAGGGGCCGTCAGGTCACAGTGAACCTTTGCGACAGTGAGGTTACAACAAAGTTAAAATGTAAAGATTTAGAACAAATATTTTTCTAACGTAAAATAAATAAAAAGCAAATAAGATGTAGTTAAGAATTTATATCTTTCAAGTTTTATAAAGTTAAGTAATAATATCATAAAAAATTTTTAGTTAAACCATACTAGTAAGGTGTTGTTATCTCTCGCGTGAACCATTTGTAAGTACGTCATGCATTGCCGCCAGGTGGCGCAGTGACTCGAAAAACGCTTGCCTTATATTTCACTCCAATGTTAAAAATATTCAACCTCATTTCGCAAAGTGGCGGAGTCGCGCGGCGATTTTACCACGCAATCGACCTAATTACAAAGTTGCATTAAAAAACGTAAAAAAAACATCGCGAAATTTCATAAAAATATTTATGCTTACTTTGCTTACGTAACTCTTAAAAATGTTCAATATTATTATAGTACGCCTGCCTTCAAACTATTCAAAATAATGTATTTGCCAACTTTTTTCAAACTTTAATAATATTTTGTTACCATTTAACATGTTACATGCGCACGCAACCTAAAATAATAGAAATAACTTTTGACATCTTACATTAATAACGTAGTTATTTTAAAAAGATTCATTTATTTTTCACTTATACTCAAAATAAAGAAAACAAGGTAAGACATAAATCCCAGTTAAAGTATACATTTTATTCGGGACAAATTGATTTGCAAAGTTATTGCAGAAAACCCATTTGAATATAAAATGATGGATCTGAAATCCTTCCTACAATGTAGCGCTGATGCTCCGATGAATGACAAATTTGTCCGACAGACTCGAAGTCTAATGAGCTGCCCCCGCCCTCCGCCCCCCGGCCCCCGGAGGACGCTTCATATTTGATTTTTTACTCCATTTCCCTCTGTATCACGTGAATGTTAGATATTTTAAAAACTTAACTCGCCTGTCAAATTTATAATATTAATTATTTGTAATTTCTGATTGATTGACATTTATAATCATATCATCTAACATAACAATAAAACATATTCTGACGGTTTTTTCATTAGAATTTGTAAATTTAATAAAATTATTTTTACATTTCAATTAAACTTGTTTTTCCTTAAATTAAATATGACATCTTTCATATTCATAGGACATTTGCGAGAGCGAAATTTTTTAAAGAAAAACATCTCAGAAATGATAAATATTTAATTACACTTCCGCTAAGAGACAGAATGTCATAAAGCGAGATATCAATCCAATTTTCAAATCATTGAGGATTTCATTTTGAAAATATTGACGCTTCATCGACTCCTCGCAGCGAGAAAATGACGCAAACAGGAAATTAAATTGAAAAGGAAAGCAACTTAAGGAGGCTGAACAAAATGCCTTTCCCAATATTTCGACTATATCATTTCCTTGCTACAATCAGTTTATATTAAGTTCGCACTGGCTCCGGCAGGAAAGACTTTCTGACGTCACAATTATCTTCCCTCTCGGCTCGGAACTTGTTTACAAGATGGTCAACGCTGAGCCTCGTCAGGAAAACTTGTGAGCGTATTTTTTTAATCTGCTGTAAAAATATAGTCGTCGGATGGCCAAGTTAAAAATACATTCGTCTTACTCTGACGTCCTCACTAAACTTGTTTACAGCGAGATGTAATTTGTAACAAATCGCCGGCCTCAGCGGACCCGTGACGCGACACCATCGGCCGACATTTCTTAGCAAATTCCGAGTCCAGGAGGGGATTGGAGAGGTCTATTTAATTTGGTCGTCGAGGATGAGTTAACAGAATTGTTGCACGGATCATTAGGCGGCTGTGTACATGTTATTCGTTCTCTTTTTAAATTGCTGTGAAAAACTGCGGCGACAGTTCCCCGGCTCGGCCATTACTTCTTACTGAGTTGAAACTCATTAGAGGAGAATAGATACCCAATAAATAATATTATGATATTTTATGTTTACGTATAAAGTTATATAAAAAACGAATATATGACAGAATTATTTGCAAAAGCATGGGAAAAAAGTTTTATATTATTAAATTCCTTAACATTTTGAACACTGTATCTCTTAATAACAAACGACTTTTCGAATATTCGAGAATGGCGCGACTCTGAGGGGACGATTTTTTTAATTCGACTGTCAAAGGAATCAAAGGGAGACAAGGCGTCGAAATGTCTGTAATTGAAAATCATTTCGGCAAAAGTTCGTCTTTGTTGTAAGTAACGCGTCTCTGACTTTCACACGACTAAATACGAATCGCGAATTATTTCAACAAGACATTTGTAATGTTTCAAAATGCTATTATAATTACAACTTTTATATTTTCCTGTTTGATATCAGGCAGCAAAAGTTGGCAACATAAAAATATAAACGAACAAATTGTTTTGTGAAATCAATAAAAGGGAGTTATCATATAGGTCTCAATAGAAGTCTAGGACTTGAACTGAGATTATGTATTTGTATGTATATGTACCAAAGGCATATGAATACAGAAGTGTAGCGCGCGGCACAGCTACGTGCGATCTAACTGAATGAGTCCCGGCCGCGTTGTGGTAATTGAATGTACGAATTAACACAACCCCCGGGACGTTTTGTAATATCCATTTCACAGGCGCGGCTTGTCGGCACTCATAGCTCTAGCTCTAGTAGTTACGAATGACTGAGGAAATCCTTATGATTTTCCACACAGTTTTCACGTCCTTCTTCGCTCTACTTATTACAGAAATATATGTGTTTTTTAGGTTGATTTCCAGTATGTAATTCATTGTTTTATTTGCACTTGGAATGGTTATAAAGAAGCACAGACCTAAACACTACTTTTTTCTCAGTAATTTAGCGGCGGGTATATATGCATGCTTTACGTATTTCCATACAAATGAGCGTGTTTAGAAGTCTCAATGTAATCCGATTTCCTAAATGTATAAAGACCAATACAAACGTTTACAATGGCCGTGACAAAAGCGGCTGCGTTCTGGGAGCGTGGAGGGGTTGGGGGGTGAGGGGGAGAGACGCCGCAGCTTTGAGTAACGACATGCCCCATACGTAGTACCTAAGTATCTAAGTGCCGCGAATCTGAGACGTTTTATTGTTGTATTATTAATATATTTTTCTTATAAATTCGGATTTAACGAAAGCCGTTTACAAAACGTAAATGTAGATAATCGTATGCTTTAAAAATATAATCTGCAAAAAAGGCGGATACACTTTAAGCCTGACTGGATTTTGTTTGAAAATTTCATAAAATAATATGAAACAAAAAGAGACTTTTTCCTGCTTATTCTAATGAATATTGTGCACGACGTAAACATTTATTATTTAATTTTGTGTAATAAATCCATTTAATACATTTACAACTTAAATACACAATTTTATTTAAAAAAATTAAAATATTTGATAATGTTCATTTTGATATCTTTATTGTAACGAAGCATTAACAACATATCAGAGTACAGTGTGAACAAACACGTCTTAGTTCCGCACACATTTCTATACACACTATCGGAGAATCCCCGAGCGAAAGCGGACACAGAAAAATAAGAGAATTTCTGAGTAAATAGTAAAACATGTGAGGTTCCCAGCACCCGACTATAATGTGATATTAATTTTCTCTCTATCGATATAGTTTTCAATCCGATATGATTTGCTATTACACAGACACACAAGAGAATAAAAAAATAACAGTGAACATTTTATACAGAAACTAACGTTTTTTTTAACCGATTACTAAAAAATATATTTAATTATGTAGTGACGTGTTATTTCATGAATAAACTTTTAGTTGGTGTTAAAATTGCAACAGTGGTGCAAACCACAGCATTGTTAAGAACCAGTCGTCAATTACGAGCACAAAGTGAATTTGTAACAAACGGTATTGAAGGCAAACGTGAGCGCAGGAGGCAACAACAAACAGTGCTGTACACCAGGATTTACCCGGGTACACCCGGCTGCAGCCGGACTGCCGGATCAAAGGGCCACTTGACCCGGTTGCGGTTCGAACCGGCAACTTAACCGGCAACTACGGTTCGAATTAACAACAGCCGGCACAAACAGAACAATATAAACATTCCGCATATTTTTTTCTGATTCAACTCTTTATGTAGTACTGACTTATTAATGTTGAATGCGGCCATTCTAAAGTTTATTATATTTGAATTAATATATAATACGTAAAAAAGCCTAAAGTTATGTAGTTTTATAGATATGATATCACATCGTCAGTGTATTGAAATCACACTTATAGTAGTTAATTGTAAGTCATAGTTAAATACTTAAATGAGTTATTCCGGAACGGTGTCACAAAGCCGGCGCTGCACAAAAACCTAGGCGATGGTAATTTTTCTTGTGCAAGTGCACAGAGTAATAAATTGCGATGACAAATGGTGTGCGGGCCGCGCGTTGGTGCCGGGCCGCAGCGCCAGGCGGGCGTAGCGGGCCGCGCTTGGCGCCGCCTGCCGCTCGATTTTATTCAAGCGTTACGCTTAATTAGCGCACTTTAATCATTAGCACAGTTGCACATTACATAATATATGTAGAGTGGTTTTACTGCGCTAGTGTGTGTGCCAAATGCCACTACACTTGTGATTTACACAAGCAGTTCATTTTTATAACTCAAACAAAATTACCTAAACATTGAAATGAAACAATATTTACAAAATGCACGCTATATATTGGAAATAAAGACAATTAAGAACTTTTAAGTTGAAAAGAATATGCCGAAAACCACCTTGAATGACAACGCCATATAGCTTTTTTGCGATATCACTTTTAAAGATGAAACTAATTAATTACGCAAACAATTCCGACTACATGTTTAACAATATGAACTGGATTTCTACTGAAAACTTCATACTCAAATGTATAGAAAAGTGGAATAACATCGTCATCGTTTGTTTGTTTCGGATGGTGTTTCTGTGTGGGAGTGCAAACATGGCGCGCGGCAGGCGTACGATGTCGTGCCTTTTGACCCGGATGCAGGCAGGGTGCAGGCGGGGTGCAGCGCGCCGCTCACCTAAAGCTATTATACGCCAGAGTGCTCGCTAAGTATTCTTTTACTTTCTCTTACAAAAATTAAAAGTTTACATAACTGCAGTTACACTCAGATATGGGTTAGTAGGAAATGTGCTTAAACAAACAACGTCTGATTGACAAGTTATGGAGGATGTTTAAATTAAAAGAGTTACATTTTTGACATTATTTGCACTACATTGCAAAGAGTGCCGGGTCGGCTAACATAGAGCTAACATAACACAGTTTACTCAGTGCGAGGTAATTGCTTTACTTGTTAATTTAAAAAAGGTATAATTCCGAACTTAAACTATTGAAATGAAACTACATTTAATTTCAATTAATAAAAATAAAGCTTCGCTTCTAGAGGACAAACTCGACACGAGACTGTAGCGAGACTGTAACGATACAATGACGAGACGGGACTCAATAATGGCTTACTTATCGCGTGGACTTCATTTCAGCGTCGTAAAAATTCTTTTACGGTGCGAGTATAATGGCTTCTGTAATTGAATAGAGTGGACGTGATTCTGAGAAATTGTCCTTTGTATGTGATCTCACGTGATCGCTATACTAAAGGTTTTCTTAAAGCTTTAGATAAATATGGAGAAAACACAGCTTTGAGAAAAAACATTTGATAAAAATAATAACCAAAAGAATGATTTAGTTCCAGCAACTCTTATTATTAATGAAATCAATCAAGAGAGCAGTGAGAGTGAGGACATATGAAGGCAGGCGACCAGAGTAGTTATCGGCGGTGCAACGGGACAGCAGAGGTGGCCTTCTGTGTCCTATGCCGTGGTTCGTCTTTCACACGGCGCTGTGGCGTTAGCACAAATATTGACCTTCACTCGATTCTAATATTAGTTATGGATGAAGTTACTCATTTATTTTTTGGTAAATGGAAATGAAAAAGATATCGAAAGAGATTCGATAACGTGTGATTTGCATTTTTAGTAACAGACTCTACGAGGTATAAAAATTATCAGTCATAATAATATTGAATATTTACAATGAAGTCATAGTTAGATAGACGGAGTCAGGACGTTTTGCTACAGACTACTGCCTCACCCGGTAAAGCGTTAAATCGAGCGCCACAATTTTCATCAAAGAATTATTTGCAATTAAAAGGCTTTGCACACCGCTACGTAGCTACGAAGGCTCTACGGTGGACGCATTACTTGCGCTAAGTCTCGTACATCATTAATAACAACGGTTTAAAAGATTTTTTCTGTAACGTAATTATTCAGTAAAAATTAATAATTTATTTCTGTTGTCGTTAAATAATTCTAAAAACATTAAAAATAAACCGAAGAGGTTTTGAAAAGCCTAATAACGCGAAATAAAAGAATTTACCAGAGTGCACACTTGACAAAAAAATTGAGTGAGATAAGGAAGGCGGCCACAACTGTCTACATTTCTCGTTTCGACAATATTTCATATTGAAACAAAAGCTTAAAGAACGGGGTCAAGTGATGACAGCGTCCATGAAATAGCGACAATACTGTGGGGGAGTGCGGGGGGTACGGGGCCAGGGCGGAGGAGCAAATTCTCTTTCACAGCGCGGAGTCTTCCAACTGAATCATATTTTTTAATGGGACACCTCCTGTACTCCTCATTGTGGGATTTTTATAGATATTAATGACTTTTTAGCGTCACCATTGAGCGCAGCTGTACGGTAACCTTTCATTTGAAAAGATTTTTATAACGAGATCATGAGGTCGACAATATGGAGTGAGCAGGTTTCATGTAGCGTTACTAATATCTTGGAAATTCATTGGTCATTTCAAATAAAATTAATAGTAATAAATACAGTCGCAGTTTTGGAATACAAAATAATGCACGTGCAAGTTGTGAGCAAATGAATTTAAATTGAATCACGAAGTACTTTATGACGTAAATATTTATAGAAAAATTCAATTTACATTTTGGAATGTATTCATAGCCGCATATTGCACCGCATGCTGCAAGGACGGACGCTGCTCATTCACGTGCCATTTAAAAAGTTATCATTTTTCTAAATGTCATATGTCTTCACAATAAGACATAATAATGGTGTAGAGTTTATATTTAATTGTTCTGTGTACTTAGAGACTGTGACGGCTGGGGCTAAGTGCTAAGTGCTCTACTCACAGATTAATTATAAATGTTCAGAATAAATAATAAATTCTAGACCTACACATATGTATATTCTGTAAGTATATATTATAGTACATTTGTAAATATTTCCAGTTGCTATGTATGAGAAAAATTAAATTGAATAACATGAAAGTATATAAACAGGTAAATTAGACTAGACCAAGTTTTTAAAACATACTGCGACTGCCAGAAATACATCCATTTGTTGGGATTATAAAAGTTTAATTCCTCGACTTGAAAATAGCGCCGTTTGTTTAAAAGCGAGTAGGCGTCGGAGTCGCGGGAAGTTAATTCAGGAAGCGGATTATTGAATAAAGCGTTGTAAGTATTATAAATTCAGCGCGGCACGGGACGGGAACGCGACGGGGACGAGACGGAGACGAGACGGGAAGTTGGTCCCTGCAGAACTTGTGCCTTCGCACAGACTTGTATTATCTCACGGCTGACATCTGCCAACAATTTAAATACAAACTTTCTGTATAATCTTTGTACATATTTAAATGTAATGAAAAACAATTTAATTATGAACTTTATGACGCCGTTGTGACTAAATATGAGGAGGCACTGACTAATACCTATTTATTATAACTTTTATGTGTCTTTAACCTTTTTAACAAGAATAATTTACCGCAGATAAAAGAAGTTTTGAAAATATTATAGAAATAAATGTAACGCAACTGACAGAGTATAGTACTATTCAAAATAATATGTATGTAAACAGTGAATCAAAAACGTATTACCTTACGTGTTATGCTTGTAAGTGAGGTGCACATCAACCAAACGATTGATGAAATAAAAACAATTAGTCGATATACCAAAGCTATTGCTACATAGCAGGCTCGTGTGAGCGAGTGTTCCTCGCGCGTCCGATATTCAATTACCGAGCAAAAGACATCGGATGATAAACGGTATTGGAACACGAGATGTAATTGTTTCAGTTTCCCGCCTCCTCCTCCGCCTCCGCCTCTGCGCTGAGTCGCTTCTCATTGCACTTGCTATCAGCTATTGTTGTGTTTTACACAGAATTCGATGTTTACTACGTCTCACTCCGAATTGTTTATGCTAACAAATGAATGAATCGCTTCTAATACAATAACGATCGTTTATTTATTTAGTTGTTACAAATTTGTGGTACCATTGTAATATATATTATAAATTCTATTTAAAACAGTTTAACAAAATCACAGTAAAAAATAATTGTTTGCACAATTGTTTGTTTTTGTGGATAATGGCTAATGGTAACATTTTACATCTTTAATTTCCCACACGAATAATTCTGAGTCACTATGATTTTTTTATGTCTGATAGTTTTACATATATCTTTTATATAGAGTTTATTAGTGACGTATCGCAACAATATGAAGTTATCGTGGTATGCATCAAGTAGTAAGTGTAAGCAAGTTTTAAGACGTAGTCTTGAATTTAGCTCAATTGTTATTTAGTTACAATTACAGGTTGAGTGCCGCAAACGACACTAAAGCCCGGCTCGCGGTGCCGGGACGTGGAGAGTGGGGCGCGGGGGGTGGAGAGTTCGCACTTCAACGCAACTCAACTTGTGCCTTCCGTGCAGATGTATAGAGGTAAACTCTTGCGACCTTCACTCACTATTATTATGAAAAAAAAATCCGTTTTGCTATCCGTTAATTATTTAAGACTTCAGTGTCAATTAACGTTAATATTTTCGCTGTTTCCGCTACAAAATAATGAATGAATGTGATGCCGAGTAAGAAACATGCTGTATTTTTTTTTCACCTGCGAGAACTTTTCCTGCGCGTCCAGGATGTCAATGAATAGCGACAGTTTATGGTCCATGATGGGGAAGCCATTGCGCGGCTGCTGCAGCAGGTGGCGCACGGCCTCGCGAACGGCTGCCGGCGTGCTAGGTGTGGGCGGCGCGCCCGGGCCGGCGTGCCCACCCGTCAGACCCGACAGGCCATGGAAGGTGGCAGAGGGCTTGGGCGGATTGTGCGGTGCGCAGCCCGGTAGCGACAGCCGGCGCGACGTGGACGGCGGCACGGCGCCGTAGCCATTCGTCATGATTGCCGGCCGCTGCAGCTGGTAGTCACTCCTAGAGGACGGCATGAAGCCGGGCCGCGGAAGCGTGGCGAGTGCCGCGGGCCGCGGTCGACGCGCCACCGGCTGCAGGATCCGGCCGGACCACTCATCGTCGAGAGAGCTAATTGAGTGCGGGCGACGTGCGAGCTGCACTTGCGGCCGCGGAGAGACCACACTCTGTGGTCGCCGGGGCCGGCGTTCCGGCTGCAACGGGGTGTGCAGCGGCGCTGGCGGTGTGTACGGGGAGTACGGCGTGAAACCGGCGAAGTCATCGGTGAGCGCGCTCGGGGTGGACTTGGTTTCGGGTGCCGGCGGCGGCGGGTCGTCCCAGCGCGGCCACGCGAGGCTCAGCGAGTCCGGCTTGCGGGGCGGCGCGGGCCGAGGCCTGCCCGCCCCCTCGGTCATGGCGGCCGCGGCCGGCAGCGTCACATGGCGCGGCGGCACGTGCGTCGCGCGCGGCGTTCGCCGGTCGACTGGGGCGCCGCGACGCCGCTCGCCGCCCGCCCTGCACCGACGCAGTTTGGGCCCGTGTTTTGGTTTCGGCGGGCGGTTTTTTTTTCGGGGTTTATGACGACGTGCTTTACTTATAAATGCCCGTTGAGGGAGAGGTAATTATAATAGATACACTCTAGTGTAACCCAAGTGTTTTATTTACAACAGAACAATTTTTCACGAGGTGATTTCAAATTTTACCGCAAGAACAGGCCACTTTTTACTCATAAATGATTTACATCATTTTATTGTTTTTCATATAATATAAAGGATTTATGTGATAGTTTTGAAATGCATTATGCATTTATGTGTTTAGTTTTAAGTGAATACACGTGTCAAAATTGTAATTATGCACTTTGCTGCCATTAATGAGTTAAAAATAAATTATTTGGAAGTCAATTAACAATATAATATTGGAGAACAATTTTAATGATTCATGTAATTTGGGAAACAGAAAATATGTGAGTATTGACGTAAAACTTAGTTGTAACTCCCCGCTCTAGTATAACATTTGCAGAGTGGTTGCGCATCTCCGAGCAGTAGTCAATGTGTTGTGTCAGCAATGTGCAGCGGCAGGAGTAATGCAGATCGCATTCGCTGCGGCCAACAAATTTAACTGCACTTTAAGTAACTTCTCCTTAAAGGAGTTACACAGGTGATGTTTGAGTGCACTCGCTAACATTAAGATTTAACTTTCGACCAAAGTCGTCGTAAAATCCTTAACACTTCTATTTAGTGGAGAGGAAATGTTACAAGTAGTAAGCTTTATTCGAATTATACTAAAATGAAGACGCAAATAAATACCTTCTTATTGCTAAAATTACTTGTAATAAATAAGTAATGCAATATCTTTATCACATGACTGGTGCGGGTGCGGGTGCGGGTGCGGGTGCGGGTGCGGGTGCGGGTGCGGGTGCGGGTGCGGGTGCGGGTGCGGGTGTGGGTGCGGGAAGCTGGCAGTGAGCCAGCGGCAGTAACAGTAGTAAAGATCCGGACAAACATTAAACTATGAAAGATTGTTTGTTTGTTTGAAATATTCACTGAGTGTGCTGTAACGAGGACATATTGTAAGACATACTAACTATTCTGTATCTCACACACAAATATGATACAATTAAGTTGTAATAATTAATTATCGGTGTCGACGTTTAGCAATGATTGTTTAACAAACAAGAATATACTATTAACTACTAATTTTTAAATGTAAGTCAACTTTAATTCAGTGTAATATCTATTTAGCGTATTACAGGGTCGTGTTTTGTTACGCTGTATAATATTAGTTTAAATAAGAAAAGTGTATAAGGCAATACACTGAAATAACTACATTAAATAAGTAGATATTCAGAGCCACTTGTATTTAAATAACATACCTACATAATGTATTACATATTTATAAGTGAGAGATATCTGTTAGCGGTATCTTTAGGACGGAGGTGAGTGAAGTGGCTGGCAGGGGCGGCAGGAGAGGCAGGAGTGCGCTCTGAGCACCGCTCGCCTGCCGATACTCTCAAGTTCTATGCTATTTCTGTTGCCGAATCAATTGAAAATACATCGATGTTATATGTACATATGTGTACTGGAGTGCGTGTTCAGTTGACTCGGACCATTGACCGAACACCGGACCAAATGCAAAGCAAAATTTGAAATATAGAGTAACATCTATATAATATTTGTCAGTTTTACAAGTTGTATTTAAATAAAATGTATTGTGAAAGTTTTATATTCCGGACCATTCGGTAAAGGTAACAATATGATGTTAAGGTTTCTGTTTATTAATTAAAATCTTCTTATCTTATTGAATAAATCAAACTATTTTTTTTTGCTAGAAAATATTAGCAGATATTTCTGTAAATTTACTAATATTTCTTTAACCATTCCAATTAAGCTCTAGGCTTGTGCAAGGATATGGTTAACGACAATAGTCGAATGGCGGGATTCGAACCCCCGACCTCGTAATCGGAAATCCGTACCCTTAAACATTAAGCTATTGACGCTTAAAAAAATATTATAAAAACATTGTCATGAAAAAGAACGCAATTTATTTTACAAGTATAAACTTCAAGAAGTTTAAACTCAGAACGCGCAGTACTTTAAAAACTAAACGCGAATAAGAAATAAACCTTCCCTTACAATAAATTTGTTATTTTATTAAAGAGGAAAACATTCACATGTAGGCCGAAGCGTCTTAATACGACCGGAAAAAATAAGTAATTCGTAAAGAAGTAAAAGCGGAATCCCTTTTAATCCCGACCATAAACAAAACTGCCTGCACCCTCCCGCCGCCTGCCCTCCTGGCCTCCTGCCCTCCTGCCCGTGCTCCGGGGATCAAAGGCAAGAAAAAAGCCCCGTTATTAGCAATGCCTTAATACGATGCTAGGATTGCGTGAGACGCTATTTTCATATGAAACTATAAATCAATTCGGTGAGCGCGCGGAAAGGCTGACACGGCTCACTGAGCAAGTCTGCATGTAGTGCGGGACGGCGGCCGCGACTAACACTATCGATGAAACGCCAGTATGTAAAATCAAATGGACGTTTCTGATCGGTAATATGATAAACACAGGAAGAAAATTACTTTTAAATTGTAATCAAATCAAATCTTATAAGTACCAGTGTATATTAGCAGTCGACTAAATACAACATTTATTATGGAATCAATTGCCGCAATAAATTCGGCTACTGCGTATCGAAAAAAAAGGATATCGATATATGTGTGGTATGGTGTCTTCCCTAGCGTGCCACATGAGCGCACGTGCGGGCTCGGCGGGAACAGTGCGCGGACGTCGTGCTCTATGAACACCGGCCACAACAGTCGCTGACAGTACCTACAGTCTGACCAACTCAAGCGGCCCACTTCTATATTTTTACACAGGTTGGTTACTCATGAAAATAAACAATTGAGTTTCAAGTATTGTGTTGGTCTGATAATAAGTAAAACTATAAACTCATGATAATCAAAAGTTAAGTTTTAGAAATTATTGCATTTAGATAAGTTATTGGTTGTTAAGAACGTTGCATTTCTTGTTTAATTGTTTACCAGTCACCTAGTAAAATAGTATTACAATAATGTTGAACAAAATTTAACCCCCCTAATGCTGTTCAATCGCACAAACAGTTTGGGTAAACACTGGAGCGAGTTCGAAAATAAATCCCCCGATTAAAAAGTAACCTTCGGTTCTTGTACAAACGACAAAGTTAAAATGTTTTCAGCCGAGAGAGAATGTTCAAACTCTGAACACGTATGAAAAGAGGAGAGGCGGGGGGGGGGGGCGCTAGCTGCCAGTTGTTGCACTTGTCAACAAACTTAACCGCGCCATTTCTTTTATTTGCCCGGTGCGAATAAGATAAGCAGAGACAGAAACTTCAGAACAAAGAATATTGTACAACTTGATCATGTTTTGAGTTGTTACTCGTCTTGGTAACAAAACACAATAATATTTATCTAAACAAACAGATTAGGCAATTCACACGATGCGGTAATGTATGTATATAACGCAAGTAAGATTGACTTAATAAAGCACTCTACACTATCTCATAATAAAGTTATCCGTGTTGACTAAGTTAGAAGTGGATATTAAGCGACACCTGTCGATCACGGAGGAGTTCAGCGCAAAACTTCTCACATTAAACACTCGTTACAATCCGTACACAGCTCTCTACAGGATGATGTCTCTCTCCCACGATTAGAACCTTTTATACATCATTCACTTCTTCAATGTTTAATATTTAAAAACACACTGTTAACAATTAATTCGGCGAGTGTACGCTTTTAGAAACTTAAGTAACCTTCCTAAAGTGTTCGTTAAATCGGTTTAAGTGCGATCTAAAATATGCCTCGGCCGTTACTCCTACATGTTTGTTAACGACAAAAATAGATCGAAAAATGTTAGTGAAATGATAGCATTATATAACGTTTATGAGAATTGTAAGAGTGTAAGAAAAATATTTAGTACAAATTGAGTTAGTTCATCAAAGAAGCTGCGAGGTGAAACAGCGGGAGCGGACATTAAAAAGTCATTAGCGCAACATCGCTACAGTAAACACACGCAGGCGATTCTAAGCTCTACCACGATGCGTTAGATTGCACTATCGCATGCGAGAAATGCATACGGCATCTATTGTTGTTGCAGATTGTATCGGTGTAGAGTTGTGCGGGCTATGTGCTTTGTTCTGCTGCGAACAGATTTGGCTACAGCTCGCTTTCTACCTGCACTGCATCCTTACGATGTAAGAACACATTTGCAAATCCTATTTATCCAGTTCTTACTTTAAGTGCTTGCAGCTGGTCGGGATGTAATCATTGGATTTTGTTCCATCAGTAAACAAATCTTTTGTACGTTGTGAATTTAAGACTCTCATTGTACATATGTATCTAAGTGCTGTAAAAAATATAAACGGCTACTAAAGACATATACTTATTTCCAATGAAATGGTATCCGGTAGCGGCAAAGCATTAAAACATTCATAAGAATAAGCAATGAGACGATGCCTACGTGAAACTCGTAGAGTCGAGGAGATTAGGAAAATGTTCGTCGTTGTTATGAAAGCCTTTTCCTTCTCGGCTAAAAGCTTATTGATTGACACAATCAAAATACTGTTATATTTTTTCTTAACTTTATCACTTGTATTTTCGACTCTAATCTGTTAACATTCGTATTCACTGAATGTCTACAACAAATAAAATATAATAAATAATAATTACTAATAAAATGTAAATTCATAAAAATTATATAAAAGATAAATGAATTATTGAATACACTAACAAATATTTTTTTTACTAAGACGGGAAAAAACTTTATCAAATTCTCTTCTCTTAAAAATGTTAATTTGGGCGCTAATTAAAATAGTTGCGCAAAATTTCCAAAAAAAAAACCTGTCGGCGCAGATCAAAGTAAACAATTTAAAATGAAACTTTCCCAAGCCGCAGCCGCCGGGCAGGAGCGGGCTTGGAGGCGGGGGCGGAAGCGGGGGCGGGGGCGAGCGTGCTAACCGGCCGGAATCTCTTAAGAGGGCTTTAAAACGAAATGATCTTTGTTGGGCAGCGGAATTTGTTAATATGAAGGCATATTCAAATTTTTATTCAATAAAAACCTCCTCCGCTGTGAACATAGACCTTCCCCCCTCTGATCCCTCGCCCCTCCCCACGGGTATAGCACTCGTTATGCAAATATTCAGACATTGCAGAAGCAACTGTACTGTACTGTACATACACATTCAATATATTAATATTTCTAAAATACAATGCTAAGCTAAATGTTAACGTGAAATGGTTTTGATAATAAGTAATTGTACAAAAGTACTTTGAGAGGTTTTAGTTTTTTTTACTATTTCTAGAACCAAAAAGATCAACTAAATCCATAAGCGATGTCACAATCTAAATTATATCGTGTGCTTTTTTTTATGTCGTCACAAAATTATATGAAACAGCAGCATCATCATCAGCGTCTGTTTGAATTTTTGAAGATAATTAATTAAACAATTCAATTAGTATAACGTAAATGTACGTCTACAATTTCATATTTTTATAAAATATTTCTATAAAATACTTAAAAAATCAATGTTTTATAAAATGAAGTAATTCTAACAATTCATCTTTACCTCAAAAATAGATTTTTATATAAACTGAAAAATATATACGCGTATAAAAGTTCGGAAGACATCAGGCGTGGCTTAACTGATAGGGCAATATACGTCGTTTTTTTTAAATTAAAAAAACACTTTTGCACGAATTATCTTGAACTCTTTCAAATATTTTTAGTAGAATACAAGTCAAACAAAAAATATGAAATCTAGTATCATTAGGCGATCCTTGACGAATTGAAACGCAGTTAGTTATTTTAAGTTAGTAGGTAAGTATAGAACAATAAGGCGGGCTACAAATTCACTCGCCTCACGGACAGGTACATACCTCTTAGTAATGAACGAGTGCACTTACATTAAAAAGTCATTAGAGGTAACATTCGTGTGCTTTACGCGCCTCGCCGCTTAGCGAATATATTCTCTATTGCAACCTCATAGGGTGCACAATCGATGTCAATGTTGTGATGCCGTATTGTTTTACTTCTAGTCAGAGTTTGTGTTACATCTGTGCAATGGATTTTGTCGCGATTTCCGGCGCGCGGTTTATTTCACTACACGCTTGAGACCATGAATTTGATATCGAATTCTTTTTACCTGTTCACTAATGACGCACAAATAACAAAAAAGGTACAAATTCGGTTTTCTCTATCTATTTTATTTTCCCCGATGTTAACGACAAATACTTTTGTACCCATTTATTTTGTGCCCTAATTTTTGTACCTGTACGTATTGCATTACGTTACTTAATATTGGTGGATGAAATTTTGATAAAAATTTCAGTCATTTTACACAGAAAAAGGAAAGTAATGATCATTGCGAATACAAGGAGGCGGAAACAGTAAAAATGAATGAAAACTTCGCAATACATCTTCCGACCTTTTTATAGGAAATTATAAGTTCATAGCGAGAGGGTATGGGGGCGGGGTTGGGGGGTGTGCAGAGATAATAATAGGGGCTTGTTATCGCGCCTCCAATACTTTCTTATTCTTGTGAACGCGTCAGATTTCTCGCGGCCCTTTGTTCCTCGCTCTCTCTCTCTAATTTATCCGGTGCCTATTGCCGCGGCCCGCCTGAACTGAACAATCAACGATCATTTCTCGGACAGCAAGGGAAATCGTTGCAAATTACTACATCCCCGACGGAACTTGTAAGATTTGTATTTTTCATTGAACATAATTCGACATCACAATTATTTTTATATCACGCAATTTTTATTATTAAAGGAGATGAATCTTTCTGCTCAATTAAAATTTCATTTTATTTAAAGTCATTATTAGTGTAGGGTCTGCGGACAGGTAGTCGCAGTCGCGGTAGGAACGCCCCCCCCCCTCCCCCCACCCCTCCCGCATCGCTACAATATAGAGACAGTTTATTACAACATATCTCCGTCTTTTTATTGTGAAAATAAACAAAGCCTTTATTGGAAACACTAACACAACACAGAAATGTCTTCTACTCGTTACAAAATTAATGCATACATGCAGAGATATGTATGTACATGTATTTAGTAAGAACTTATAAAAGGTAAAAATAAAACGCGTAACAATATCTCAGCTGCCTCAGTGACGTATTTACGAGATGTCTAATGGAGTTCCCCAGTAAAAACGTCCTTAATGATTACCAAACATTAGCGACGTATTTAAGAGTAACGCGATGCTGCGGTAGACGACGTCGACGCATTTAACCGCACTCATTCTAAACTTTAACCGGCCAATTTAGAACTACTTCAAACTTTTGATTTTGCCATATGTTAGCCCGTTAAAGTTTATTTGCTTGTTCTAAACACCAAAGCATTAATTTTGTTTTCTAGAAAAACATAGTTTGATATGCTTTTATGCAGCTGCGCTAACAAAATGTATGATTATTAAACATATTAATGTACATTTATTTGACTACTTTTTAATTTAAATAACCTTTATTATTTTTCTTAAAGGCTAACATTGTTCACTTGCTATTATCAGCGCAATTGTTATTATTCTTCATTTCCCGTATCGTTATGAGTTAAAATAAACTAACAATGAGGGCCTCATCCATATTTAACCAATCAATATAAATTTACCAGCTACGAAGTGAAGTTATCAACAAAACAATTATTTATCGGAAAACTTATCGCAATAACCAATTAAATTTAATTATATTGAAATTTTAGACGTATATTTGAATGTTTTACTACTTATCACATAGGTTTAAGACAATTAAATTAAGAATACATAGTTTGCCGTAAAAAGCTTAATACTAGGTAACGCCATCTTCATGTAATGTAATCGTTTCTCTATTTTGTCGATGTCTAAATTACTCTAAAGATGGCGCGATATTATACCAGTGATGACCGCCACCTAGCGTTCTTTTCTAAAAACGACATTATAATTTGTAGAAATCTCATAAGCGCCATCTATGTGTCTTCCTATGAAATTTAAAATGCCCTAATGTAAACGTATTAAAACGTCATCTACAGTTCTTACTTTTAAAACATATTTCGATGCGGTAAACGCCATCTACTTTTAATTTCAGAAAGTGCGGGATGCTGCGCTGTAAAAAAACGTGGAAGCACTACATGTGACTTACCTTGAGCAGATGAGGGTCGCGCTCTGCAGCATCCAGCAGCGACTCCGCCTCGCTCAGCCAGCCCACGAACTTCTCCAGCGAGCGGTCGAAATTCTGTAGCGACGACACCGCCGAGTGCAGCGCCTTCCCGCGCGCCACGATACTATATAATTAATGTTATATTTAATGTTTCATTTTAGATAAAAACTTCATGTAATTAAATTGAGTATTTTTACGAATTATTTATTTACTTTTTTAATAGAGCAACATAACAAAATTGAAAATCGCAATGTTGGTTGCTAAACCAAAATTGAAAAAACGCCCTCTAGACAAAACTGCACAAAACACAGTTACTCAAACACTAACTTCGCGTAACCAAGATACGAAACAGGTTCTTTTATAGATGGCGCTAAACCCGTTTTTAGGGAATAGTTTGTTCGCTACAGGATAGATGGCGCATGGACAAAACATACTTACTGGCAAAGTACCTGTGATTGTTTTTGTATAAGTCGTGTGTTGTGTACCTGTTGGTGAGGTCTGTGTATCTGTGGTTGATGGACTCTGTGGCGCGTTTGACTCGCGAAGTGTCATCGTTGCGGTAGACAGCGATGAGGCGCTGCGTCAGCTGACCGAACAGCTCGATCTGATGCTTGTACTGGTGCACCTCCGCGTGGAACGACTGCACACAGACATAACAAACTGTACACATACTTTGCTATCAAAAAACATGATTCTTTGGTCTCATATAATAGTGGTACGGAGATAAAAATCTGGACCTATTTTTAAATGCCCAATATAAATTATAAACCATGTCATTGTTAAAAGGATTAAATAAGGTTTTAAATGCAGATTCTCAATTTTTAAAGTATTTGTATGAAGGATAATGGAGGCAATTTTTACAAACGAGTCAAGGAACTACAATCGCCCATTAATTACCTCCCCTCCTCCCCTCCTTCCCGCTGCCCCCACCCCGGGGGGCTCGTTACCGCGCTTGTGTTTAAGGTGACGTAATAAATGGGAACAATTATGCGACTGAAGGCATTCTGAAATGCTTTGCCGCCGGCCCAGGGTTGTCGCAAAGAGTATTTAATATTTACATTTTATATAAATTTCAATTTCAAGGCTCGTTTGACTTAAAATTACAAAGATTTTTATAATTTAAATTTCTTCTTTTTATGAAAGATACAGCAAACGAACATTTCCTTATCATTTATTTTACAAACATAAGTGCTTGGAAATGCACGCCAACTGCAATGTTCAATAACTAACCAATTACAATTTAATATGTTTAGTTTTTTCAATAGTTTGAAATGACATAATTTAAAAGTGCCACCCCCGGGGATGTTCGAAGTAGAGCATTCTCGGGGCGGAGAATGAAACATAAGGAGTGAATCACTAATGACGTAACTATAACACTAACTGGGCTCTCGAGATCTTTACTTTCTGAACGTAAATTGACGCTAAATATGTATGTATTTATTGTTGCAAAATACGCTTATTAATTAAAGTGAAAGAAATTATAACGCATTATAGAGATTATTTATAGGTTTAAGTCAATGTGTATGTTTACCTTAGTTCCTTTTCAGACTATTTGTTATTCGTACAGTTTAGTCACGTTCAGGGATCACAATATTTTTCTTCGTCGTAGAAACGGCGCATGATACATATGAAATATGAAATTCGTAAACCGCGAAACGCGTTAGTACTCGTACATGGCGTAAATCAGGGGATCAAACCCTCTTCTCAAAGTCGCTGAACTGAACCGAGTCAGCGACCTGCTCTACTTTGTGTAATGATTACATCAGTTTGTGTTTTTTACCTTCTGGTCCCTGAGCTGCATGTCGAGCACGTCAGCGGTGTGTCCGGGCGGCGCCATGGCGGCCAGGCGCGTCTCCATGCGCGTCAGCCAGGCGTCCGCGTCCCGCCGGCGCGCCTCGTAGCGCTGCGAGTCGCCCAGCATGGCGTCCAGCTGCGCCTTGCGCTGCAGCACGCGCGCGTTCGCCTCCGCCCAGTGTTCCCGCAGCGCGCTCACTGCGCACACACACACACACACAAACACATTACATACTTGTACACAACTACATACAACATTATTTATACTTACATTTTTTTATTCGTATGTTAAAAATAATAATTATGTGTCAAATGAATAACATTCCAATGTTTGTGGAACAGACGATAAGTTTTTTGTATAATCGTAATAGATATAAGAATAACTTGTTAAATAATATTAATGTAATGTAAATACGTAGAAATTAACCTAAATAAATATTTTATTCGTAGTAACAACTTGACCGTAATGTGAATGCGTTCGAGCAGCTTACGCCGGAGCTCGAGTCGCTCGACAGCACTGACACAGTTAATAAAGCTCGTCTACTTTGTAAAACAACGAAGGTTAAATAAACAGCTCGGACAAACATCAATACCGACTATTAACAGTATTTTTATGAAATAACAACAGCCGGTAAATGTTAATATTAATTATATGTTTTAAGCTTCTAATTATCTCTCGTTTCGCAACATATTTTAAGCTTTTAATAAGTGCAAAAATATGCGATATTTCGTAACGTTATGACACTGAAATATAAATTAATTTAGAACAACAAGCGAAGCTCACAGATGTAAGTATTATAAAGCCTGCGCTCCTCATTTAATTAATTTTCAAACGTGCTCGGTGCTCGGTGGCGCCGCGTCGCGCCGCGCCGCGGGCGATGCCGGCACTAACGTCTAGTTGCCTGCCTTTACAATACTGCACTAGTTGACTTCCTTTCACATTGAGTATATGTATATAAACAGAAGTAAATTTTATTAAAACACGAAAAATAACTAAACATTTTTTTTTAATCTTCTTGTGTTTCCTAAACTCTATTCCGAAAACCATAAGGCCGTACATATAAATTCATAAACTTTAACAAAGTATGATCGATTATTGATATTGTTCCACTTTCAATCATATAGAATTAAATTATGTATGTAGTTTTATTTATAATACAAAAGGAAGGTGGATGAGGGGAGAGAGTGGGGGGAAAGGGTGCCTTCGCCTCGACTAAGGCAATCCGTTATCCGTCGCTTTACGTGGAGCCGTGTGGTGACCGACAGAGCTTAGCTTCGAGCAAGTCAATGACATGATTCATGTTAACACCGTTTGATAAACTAAAAAATATTTTTATATAAATGACTGGCGAGGCATATCGCGCCTTTTAAATAAATTAAACCAATACATGGAAACAAATTAACACCAAAATCTATCCCCTCACACGTCATTTGGGATACAAGAAAGAGATAAAGTTCAGCCATTCTGGAGATTACCGAAACAAACGCAGAGTTGCGGATATACAGATGGTCAAAAGTTTTACAACTTGGATTTTCGTTATATGCACAGTATCACGTTCGCAAATACGATAATTATTTTTTGGTGTTACATTCAGACACGCCAATGTATTAACTGTATAGTCGAGGAATGTGTTACACATTTAAAAGGCAAACCTTTGCGAAACGTTAGCAGATAAAAGGAACGACGTTTAAAATTTGTACGAAAAGGTTTTCAGTCCTTATACAAAAGTACGTATGGAATTTCCGACGTTCTAAGAAAACATGAGGGCGCCGGTGTCAGGCGGGGGGGGCGAAGGTTGTTAAATTATTAAAGAGGAGTCAGAAGGAATCTGTTCATGTAACATTTGCTGTAGTGAATTACACTGAGTCAACAGACGCACGCACACGCGCTCAGACAAATATAGCCTTTATGAATAATAAAGCATTCGATCCGAGCAGCGATGTGCGCCGATAACGACTTTCACACACCTTTGTATTTGTTAGGGATGATTCGCTTCAAGCCACTGTTATTACTATCAGTCTACAGAATTTATTGTTTCACAACTATTGTAATACAAAAAATGGAATAACAGAAAAATCATGATACTATGTAGTGATTGACAAAAGAAGTTGTCTGATGTGACAGTGTTAGGTAGAAGGTGAGGTCGCGGGGGTGGGACACGGGGCAGAGGGCGGAAGGTGGCGGACACTCGGAATGTTAACGACTCCTCATTATCATCTTCAACGAGTCGCGAACTAATTCAATATTCTCCATACAACCATTATTTAATTTGGCGACTGTTACTTTCAACAAGAATTTCTTGTTTCTCTCGGCAACAAATTTCTTAATAAAATCTTTCTGGTAATTATTCTGTACAAGGTTCTTACGTTAAAATAATTGAAAAACATTAAAATGTTTAAGAAAATTAAGGACTTCACTAAGTACAGAATAATTTGTTTTCAGTAAAATTTTACAAGTAACAGTTTGTTACAAAACCTCTTGTTAATTAATACGTATTTCCGTAACGTGCAGATAATTTGTTTAAATGACGTAATATCAGAACAAGCCATATGTAATATTCATACAAAGTTATTCTTGTATAAATTAAACATCCTTATTCTGAAATCAAACACGTCTCGTTTACATGAGTGTGGACTAAGTAATATTCTAAGTGAGGGTCCTCCGGTTTACTTAGCTGGTATTCAGTGGCGCGGCAGTAGTTTATTATTAAAAGGGTCCTATCCTGGTCCCACTCAAGTTAATTGTTAAAGAATTAAGTTGTTGTTGAAGTTTTGCTTTAAAAAGCGACAAATTCGATTATGTGAAGGAATAAGAAATTGGTGATTTCTGTTCAGTTAAGTAAAACCAGGTCGTATATCGGGATGATTGCGTGGCATGGCCTAGTCTCTCCCCGCGCCCCGCACCCCTCGCCCCGCGCTCCGCCCCTCGCATACGACGCAACAACGACTTCTTAATTGAGATCCCGGGCCTTTAGGGATAACCGTTTTGAAATTATAACGAATTAATACCATTAAGTAAATTAACTTAATTTTAATCGTTATCATTTATTGCACAGAGGGAAGTCTACAAATTTCTTGTTGAATGAAACTTGTTATACACTAATTAAACTACAAAATTTCAAATAAAATTAGGAACCGACTTAACGCCTAGAGAATTCCAAAGATGCTTGTGGAGAATAAATAAAGTTTGTGCCAACTGTGGAGTGTGTGTCGCAGGCGGAGGCATTCGTGCAGCGCTTTCCGATTTCATCAAAAGAAACACCACCCGCGCTGCGCCCGGAGCGGGGCGGTGTGAGTGTCGTAGCCTCGTAGCCTTGTAGTGAAGCGGGGCTACGCGTTTCCTTTTTCTAACATTCTTTAATTAAGTCTCGAGCAGTAGAAATGTGCGCAAAAATATCTTATAATTGAGAGTAAAACTCCACTGTGTACTGATACGAGGACTAACATAAGTATGATATTATCATCATCATCTAAAATATAGATGATAAGTACTTTAAACAATTTCAAATTTGGTGTAGACAAAATTGAGAGACGGGAAAATTGTAAGACATTTGGGAACTCAGTTAACAGCATTGCAATTATGAAAATAGTTGCTGAAGAGGAAGTGCGAACCACGCCAGCCCGGCAAAGGCCCCCCGTGCGCCTTAATTTAAACAAAATCCATTGGGAATCGCCGCCACAATCAAATCTACACATACTCGTACATACATGGAGTATGGAACAACTCGCAAAGGTGGTAACTAATATGTGAAGGCATTATATGTTTGCCAAGACGAAATAAGCAAAAACTAAGTCACGTATTTAAATAATGTTTTAAAACAAAATGTCAATGATGTCTGAGTCATTAAGTAGGAATGCTCATAACAAAGTGATGTAACACATAAAAAGAGGTGAGAACAATGTCGCAAAGTTATCTTAAAAATAAAATATTATATATAAACGGAAATAATAAATAAAAACATTCGGATTATAATTTAAGAGATTCTGACATTGTTATTATCTGGCAGTATCGCGATGGAGGTGGAGGCCGAGGCGGAGGCGGAGGCGGTGGCGGAGGCAAGCCGCGCTCAGCCGACACAAATCTAAATTAGCTTTCAGGAAAATGAAAAATGTACTTCCTCCGCCGACAGATGGCAGTGTAAGCGGTTTGGCCGGAAAGTGTTATTTTAATAGTGAAAATATTCATCGACGTCAAATGTGAAAAATGTTTATGCTACATATAAAAGTCTCTCATAAGTTTTTAAATTTGTATTTAAACATATATGAGATAATTATGGAATAGCACAATGCATTTCTCGGAACTATGCTTACATTTAATGAATTGTACATACAGAGAGCTATTTACTTGTGAAAGCTTTAGCCCGAGTGAAATAACATTATCGGAAGAAGTACACCGGATAGGGCGGACAAAAGCTAGCGAGACACGCCTCGACATCGACGGTCAGGACCGGCCGAGACCGACCGAGACCGGGCAGGAGCGGGTATCCGCAGAGCATTGCTTATTCATGACCGTGTCCTTTGTAAATCTCATACTTTGTTACTCGTACTCATACTCGTTCGTGTACTCTAGCAATGTCTTTTGAAGACAAATACATTAGTATTTAACTAATATCTAACGAAACTTTAATCCTAACTCTTGAACTAATTCAAACGTTTTGACAAAGTTCTTGCGCGTATTTAATGTTTGTTATAACAAAGTCAAATGCGTGACGCACATTACTTGATATCTCGTCGGCACAAGACGGTTAAGGTATCAGGCCTAGTGATGTGTCGCGAGACAGCGCTTGTTGCAATCATCTCGTTAACATCTCGCTCAAGAGATAAGCCGCGACCGTATGAAGCACTCGCAGCCTCACACGTGACGTCACTTCCGGCCGGTTATTGTGTCAATATTTCATGACTCCCCCCCCCTTTCTGCCCTCCTACCTCCCTCCCTCCCTGCCCTGCCCCGCCGCAACTCCACTCCTTATTCATGGCATAAGTTATTTTCACAGGATGTTTATGTAATAATACAACGCCAGACGAAAATGTTATTCATCAGTACAAACGCGGCGAGTTGTCTTGTTGTTGCAATTAACTTTACATAATATTATGTATGAGTAAGATAAACCTTTATATTATACCTTTACTTTTAATGTATAATAAAAACCTGTTAAATATGTTCATTCTATATAATTTCTAATAGAATTTCCAATATCGGGTAAAAACATTCAATAAATCTTATTTGAAATATTGTTTGGCATACAGCCAATTACATATCTGAGTCATAAACTACGCTGTTGGAATCCGATAGAATGGCATTTAATCATTCTACTGTTATCATAATGAAATATTTTTAAGCAGTTTATTTATAAAAGTTATTTCCGCGCTGCATTGCATTGTCAGATAAAGAAGCTGGCCATTAAACTCTCTGAATTTATTTTGCGAACTAATTTGTGGCGCGCCGTAAAATGACTGACTGAATGATTACTAAACGTAATAAAAATATTCAATAATAAGGGGAATTTTGTATAAAAGTAGGAAGATTTCATTTTGAAAATTATATAAAATAAGCCGCCGCGGAGCGCAATAAGAACACGCTTTTCTAATACGGAGCATGCGACTTATAACGGAGGAGCAATGCTGGTGCTGACCGGGTTTTATTGTTTGCCTTACTCCATTTGAAGTGGCGATTGTTACTCTAGTATAATCGAGCAGCGTGTCCAGCTTCCACTTTAATGGCGTTGTCCACACACACCGGCGACCCCGGTGTCAACCAGAAAGTTCAAACATTTGCGTTACCATTCAAGTTAAAGCACTATATCGCTTGTAATAAAGTCTCTAATTGTTCGGGCACGCTTCAGCTCGCCGCCTCGCCGCCGCCGATTAACTTTGCTGATATGAATGTGTTAATAACTGGAGAGAGCTAAAGTTTGCCATTCGACGCCGTCGTACCAAAATATCGACTGTTAATAGTTTCATAAAGAGCATACCATATCTAACGAGGTTACAAAATATTAAAGGGTTGGCTGTATTTGAATAAAGTTTCTTTCTCCCGCTTGAATTTATTTACAGATCCCCGCCGCGCCGCGCCGCGCCCTCGTACTGTTGCGATAAGACCGTGTGTGATTATATGCTTGTCTTCTATTATCATGTTATTATACAACTAACAGTTATTCTTAGCATTTGAACCATAAGGCTAAAAACAATTTTTCATGAAATAAATTGAGAATTAAAAATAAATAATGAAATAAGTTTCTTGTAATCGCAGCAAAGAGAATATTTTTTTCAGGGCGCATAGCTTCTATTTAATACGCAACATAATTTTCATCGGGGACCAGTGGGCCAACAAATCCGCTTCTGCGCGAACACTCTCACGCGAGTAGACGCACCAAATGTAAGAAAAATTAAATTGTTACGATTTTTTTTCAGCAAATTACCCCATTCCGTAACTCGGAGCAAGAAAAATGTATTCAACATAAATAAATTGGCAGCAACGCACGCATTCAATTATGTACGTATTTTACTTGTAACAGAATAAATCGTGAAATTTATATTTTTATTATATTGAACTGTGAGCTTGTTTTAATAATTGTTTTTTAAAACCTGTTCTTGTTATATTTGCCTTGTAAAAGTACTTAGTTAATAAATGTCCACGTCCCATTTCAATAGACATGAGAGATTAACTCGTGCAGAGCTCACGCCGGAGGCACGAGCCGTGCTCTTTGAGCCAGACCCTTACATTGTAAACAAACGCAACCGCGTTGCCCCGGGGGTTGGTTCTATGAAATTCAATGTTACTAAATTTGAAACGGCTCTATTCGGTTCATAAACACAAAATCTGTTGTTTTATTATTTATACGACGATGGTGGAAGGATTCATGTGTGGTGGTTCTGCTCTTAAACTATATCAGCCGTGATCACACACAGAGTTACATTCTACAGTTCTGTCGGCTCTTTTCAGATAAAACCGTCACTTACATAAACGATCGTTATTGTAAGTGTAATATAAAGTGAGAGTGAGGCAACACATATATATTGTTTTCTTTATCGCACACTTGTGCTTTATGAGCAGGCTCGACGTTATTACTTGGCTTATAGTATCATAAAGTAGGTGGTGCGGTGGTGTGGAGCGCGCTGTCTCGCTCACTTTCAGTTCATTCGCGCCGACACACAGGAACATGTGTGCTTTATCCTCGAGGGAGACATTAATATAGACAAATATAACTCAGCAAATAACAACACTAACGACCTGCGGCGCAGGCGATCGTCCATTGCTAGCGTTATTGTCTCATATCCCACTTACTATTTGACTATGAAGTCACAAGCTTTATCTTAGCAAAGTTAACTAAACTAAAAATTCAAATTCTCTGATTTTCAGCTGCAAACATCATCTCCTGTACTTACAAGCACGTCACACACAACACCATTATTTTCTTTGTTTCACTTTACCTGTTGACAAAAGAAACTTATGTTAATTAATTTTTTTGTCTTAGTGCACAAACATTGTGCACACGTGGTTTAAGTTGTTATTAAAAATGTTGTATATGTAAGAGCAAAGGAAATTAATTATTTAAACATTTATTTCGTACAGGATTTAGCGTAACATCGGCCGGCAATACATAAATAATAAGATAACAAGTTGACTGACGGGAAGGAGAAATACAATTCAAAGTTAAAGAAATAAATCAGAGGAATAAGAAATGTCTGTGATTTTACGGCTGCCATTTTGAATATTTTGCGCCCACGCCCACGCCCACGCCGGCGAGGCACTTTAATTAGCAAATTTATATAATTCGTGAACCAATAAAGTTGGCGCACCGCCGCCACGCTCCTTTACTTCACACCTTATAGAGTCGCTATGTGAAATGGTGACTCGAAAACTTCAATGATTACTCGAGGTCATTTTATGCAACTATCAACTGTGTATCTAACTAATGATACAGTAATGTAGGTTAAAATGTTTGAATGAACACGTGCTGCTGATCGTGACGCCAGGATAGCAGCAGCACGCGGCTAGCACGCGGCCGTCGACCGTATTGATCTGTGGCGGAGTCACGTGACATCATTAACAAAATACGTTACACCCGTATCCATTTCTAGCCTCATTACCGAGGCGCCTAATGACTGTCAATTAATTCGGCGTACATTGCCAGCGATATATGAAACGAAACAATAACGTCCCGTATGTGTGCAGCGATGGAAGTGTTGCAGTACGGTCGCGATCGTGCATCTGATTAATACGAGTTAATGATAATAAATTGCAGTGACCTGTGGGATAAACAACATGGAAGTTCGCTGTTTATTGTATTCCCGTACTTTATCGTGATGTTCATTGAAATTAAACATGAAATAATTAACTTTACTTTGGAGTGATACCTTGCAAGTTAAAAAATTTAACTGAGTCCCAAATAAGTCGTAACTAATGATAAAATATCGCGCCATCTCACCTTAACGTCGCGCACTTTCGACTGCGGGGCGCGATGACGTGACAAAAATACAAGCAAACTTCAGTCGGCTGTCACCTGTCGCCTCGCATGAGCCGGTGTGACAGACGCGCTTACTCACTTCACATATTATAATGTAATTTGATCACATTCACATTCGTATGTACTATTATGTACAATGACTTCTTGTTTTTTTTTTACGACACAATATCGTCCCTCAGCAGATTTATAAATTAATACACCTAAGACTGATGGATTAACGTGAAAGTCAACGTAATTTTATTTAATTAATTTAATTACTTCCAACGAAATTAAAGTCGTAGAACTGACAGCTGTCATCTTACGTCCGCCATTTTGAGTAATTTCACGCTTCATTGCAAAGGATTAATTCTTACGACTTTGCTGTAATTTTATGTCTGTTCTTGATGCCTAAATCACAAGTACAAAACAATGTACTGAACAAATCATTAAATACGAAAATGTCCGTCACCACTTTAAATCGCACAAGAAATCGATAAAAAAGAAAATAAGTACAAATATTAGGTTTAATTTAATTCAATTTAATATGAACACCGGTATGTTTATCTTTTATTAAAGCATATTAAACTTTGAGAAGAAAATCCAGTAAAAGCCGCAAGTGCCGATACATAATTGCCTTTCATCAGCCAACCGATCCCATTCAAACTCGTAAAACACCAAAATATAAAAGGGTTAAAGCATAAAAGTTATTTTTCACAGCGAAATTTACGACGACATTAAAATGGTTTGTAATCGACTACAAGTCACTTATACAGGGGCAACGAGTTGTCTACTTAAAAGTTAACAATATACTTTGTTACAAGTTGAAGCCACCGCCCGCTGCAGCATAACAACCATTGACTCTCAGCGACAACAAAACACGGCAGCGACATCGAAGGACGCCTAATGGACCGCGCAAGCTGGCACCGGCCGCGCCCGTCCCCGGCCGCGGTCGAGACCTATACTTATGTTGCCAACAAATCTACTTTATTTTATGATTCGACTTCTTTTTTAATACATTACATTACAGACTCTAGTCCAGACTTTTGTGACGAGACAAGAACAAAAATCCGGCTCTGTAGCCGCGTACATTCTTAATTAAACGGTTCTTAAGTAAATTGATTGAGGTTTAACTAAACTTATAATAGTTATGTAATACCTTTGATTATTACAATCATTTCTTCGATACGACCTCGTTAATTCATTGCGAGAAATCACTAAAGCGTTATTTCGCACTGGAAATATCTAGTAAGAAAACTTTGTTAACGTGTGAGATGAATAAGACAATTTTCCTCTACAATATTTAAGCCAATAAGTAAAGTCATTTCAAATGACCATCATGATCATACGATATGTTGCATGTTACATTAGTATAGTAGTATATTGTTACTAAAACTGCAATACAAATAAATTAAAAAGTAATTAAGATTGGAACAGAGTTTCACGATCATTAGCGCTTTAAACAAGGCTCGGTTTGTAACGTCAACTTCGGGACTGAAGAGAAATCGCTTCAAACTTTGCACCGGCTGAGCGCGACTCCCAGTCAACAATTAACGAGCGTCGTCACTTGAGCTTTGCTCGCTTTACAACTTAACTTGATTTAATTTTTATTTAAACAACAAAATACAATTATAATATAAATATAGATAGTAGTAAATAACTAGAAATTCTAACTAAATTTAAATGTATCTATAAGAAGTAAAAAAAGAAAATTATTTCAGTTTTCGATAATATTTTATAGCAGAAAAACTCAAATATCTTTTCGTAAAGCACTCCCTAAAACAGTGTAAAATACGGTTACAATTTTCCATCATGCCTACGAATAAATGATATTCCATGTGAACCATTTCTCCTCAATACAAGAACAGAAAAACTATTTGAAACCAAGAGGGAGCGTGGTGCCATCGCTTTCTTAGTGTGGGAGTAAAGGAGGAGAGATACAGCGGAGGGAAAAAGGTTGCGGATAGAGTGACAGCCGGAGCGGACACAATAATGGCGCAAAATAGTTTTTGCGTCAGTTAATTTGATTCAGCTCTACTATTATAATAGTGCAATCAGATAATTGAAATAATCCAAATGTAGTTAAAATGCAGATTTGTAATTATATCTTCTCTATATTTTGTTATTTTAGAATTTGTTTCGGATGTAACTTTACTGCTTAAATAGTTATAATGTATTTACTAACTTGAAGTGATATAGATTTGATAATTAACAATCCAAATATGTTGACAAATATTTTAAAATCAAAGAATAGAATTATAAATATGTAGTAGGTGATGCCGCTTGTATACCACTATGTTCGCAACCTTACAACCGTGGAGTGCGAACAATCGCGCTAAAAGACATAACTATAAGTATGCACATATTACAGGAAAACGTATCACGGTGGAAGGCAGCCAGGAGAGGACACTGCCGCCACGACGCTACTTTCTATTTTTTTAATTTTGTTTTTTTTTACGTATTATTTATTCCTACATAATATAGTAACTAACATTGTCCAAGAATACATTATTGATTTATGAAATCATCTCCCCATTTCTTAGTTTACTTCGGAGCGATCATATCCGTTGAGTAGGAATTGATATAACTTCGTTCAGAATAGTCGAACGGTACACTGCATGGAACATGGACAAAAATTATAGTTTGAAAAGTTCAAACTGGAGGCTTTCTATGCACGAGTATACTCTATGAATAGAACTTAATGTGAGCTATGTTAAGCAACATTCTCTGTTAGCTTAGCATTATCTGAAACATATAAAAATAATTTATTTCTTGAATGGTAAAATGTTCAATTTAAATGGTATGTGAATCCCATTTGTCATGGACGAGGTGATGAACTGGGTAGTTGCAGCGCGGGGCGCGGGGTGGGGGGCGCGGGGCGCGGAGTCGCAGGTGAGAGATATGCTAATCTAATCTTTATTGCTTCGGTCACGCGAGTCCACTTATATAACATGTTTGTTCTGTAGTATGCGATACAACTGTACTCTCGTTACATAAACAATCTTTGGGCAAATATTAAAGTTGATAAGTTTATTTCAACGACAAGCAAACATAAACAATCGTTAATATATTCCTATTTTAACGATGATACTTGAAGCAACATTTTTGTACAACTTTTTAGGTAAATTGAGCGAAATATAAACGTAAACTTACACGTAAAAACAAAGTTTATTGATAACAAAGCAAGGCAGTAGTGACTCACATACATATAACGACATTTCATCGGCGGCTCAGTTCAAACACACATAAAACTCCCCGCAATAAATACGCCGATTGCCCGGATGTCCATCCTTAATGCCCTCCTCGGGCCATCCCTTGCCCTTGCCCCAGCCATTCTCCTCTGTTTCCAAAATAGCTTCCGGCCGGTGATACTCAACCCCATGTAAGAAGCTTTGAGCCCTCTACCGCTTATATCGAAATAGTAAACAATGAACATAAGAAACTTGAAATCTATAGAAAGTTCTATTAATCTAAATAAAAAAATATTATCATCAACTATTATAATCTATTTATGAATATTTTTTTTTTAAAGTAATTGAGAGATAAAAAAGCACACCAACAAGAACCAACGCAGCTTAAATTAAAAAAAGTTCTTATTTCACGAAGCAAATGGAAATTTTCAAACTTAATTAGAAGGAACTCAATACAAGACAACGAGGTTAGAGTCTGGAATTCCTCCGCCATCGTCATCGCCATCGCCCGCTACGTACAAATTACATTTGGTCCCGGATCGAGTTAGTGAGGGCGACTTAATTCTGTTACCAAAAGTGTGGCGCTATTCAAATTCCAAAGCAGTGCGATTAAATTAATCACTGGAAGGTTTTAATATTTTACCGGATTGTATTTTCGAATATGTAAAAGAGTTTTCAATGTTATTACATCCTATTGGAAACAACTATAAAGTTAACGAATAGAATACTGTTAATGTATTGAACGGATTGCAGTAAGTCGCGTAACTTGCACACTGCTTATCAGCGCCCTGAGAGACGGACAGCCGGAGAGGCACTATCCCTCTTGTACACTCCTTAATTAGTGAGGTTAATCAGATTATTAACAGATCGTCATAATGCTTTATTCAATAAACTACGTTTTTTGTTTATATCAATTAAATATAAACAACATTTTTTGAATTTAATATATCTTTGTAAGTGTAATGAATACCTCTTCATATGTTAGGGTATACAACACAAAAGAGAATTCACAGGATATTTTGCTATAAGAAAATCTTAGCTTAAATTCTTGTAAAGAATAAGTTCCGTAAAGTTTGTTCTTGAGACGGCGTCGGTTATTCATCGTGTGGCATGAGTGCCTCGGTAGAGGGGGCGAGGGGGCGAGGGGGCGAGGGGGAGGGGGCACAGGGGTGCGGGGGTGCGGGGGTGCGGCCACGTATTCGATTACCAGAGGCGAGGTGAGGCACCGAGATAAAATGTAATAAAATACCTAGACTAGTTCCCGTAACTCACAGTGACTTAGACGTTAGGGTTCTGTACTACACAGGTTTAGTTTCACGTTACGTCACGCCTAGTCATTAAGAACATATCAAGTAGAGCATTACTCATACTCGTACAATACATTATTATGTTAACAATATTATCCGCCATAAGTAAAGTGACGAACAAAACGTGGCTTTTATATACGTGTTACATATGAAATGTCACATTGACATATGACAAAAGGGAAACAAACGTAACGAGGTATTCAAAAGCTTTCGATTCTTCCTGCTCAGCTGGCGCGAGCTCGAACAAATCTAATAAAGAGGGAGGCCGCGGAGAACGCGGGAAGTTAACGGGGTCGACGCACGCAGCGCAGGGCGGGCCGGGGCGGAGGCGGGGGGGCGGCGGCGGAAGCATTAGATAGGGTGGGTGCGGCGCTGAGCCTGTCCGTGGTTTGCATTGCCCAAACATTCCTACAAAACCACATTGTCATTAATCTCGTTATCTTTGAAAATATATATGTATTTGTACTAAGAAAACTATGCTAAATGTTAACAAGCGTTTCAAAAGTCCAGTGAGAACACACTCGTCTCAATGCAATGTATCAACTCGCTGTTATGTATCAACGTCACATCCACTTCTACTATAACTGGTAAAGCTGCAGTTTGTTGTTAGCTTTGTGTTGTACATGTGTTCAACACAAACTCTCTCGTTGTTTTTCTCTGAGTTATCTTCATCACCTCCACATTCATTCGCTTCATATTCTTATACTGAGTAATTTTGTCTCTACACTTTGTGTATTTTTTCTTGATGTCGGCCCTCAGCAATCAGCCGCCGGCCGCTCCGACCTAATCACTTTCCCCGGACAGAGACAAATTTACACCACGTTGTTGACCATCTTATTTATATTGTGCTTCAGTTTTTACTGTAATTATATTTCAATGCGAACAAAGATCGAAACATTTAAAGCAAGGTTGTGTCTCCACAAGGTTTTGTGCATTATAATGCGAGAATTATTGCTTCCTGCATGCCGGGGCGGCGCGGTGCGGGCGGCGCGGTGCGGGCGGCGCGGTGCGGGCGGCGCGGCGCGGTGCGGGCGGCGCGGTGCGTGCGGCGCGGTGCGGGCGGCTTGACGGATTGCTCAGCTAATTAGATCACCGCACCGCACTGAACGCACGCGTTTTATTTGTACATTTTATATTATTCAATGCTATTACGTTTTGCACTTTGTAAAGTAGATATTCTGTAGCCATGAATTATCAATAAAATGTTTACTTTTATCGTAATTAATTAACGTTACTTTTGTACATCGTTAATATTCACCAGGAGCACAACAAACTGTTTACTTGTGTCGGATTGATTTATTTAAAATTCAACGCATACAGAATTATTTGTAATTTAGTGTGCGCGGAGTGCGCATGTACTCTCTAAGTATAGAGCTGCTTCTGTTTTATTGCTCTCCTGTTTGTTTGAAATAGTCGAGCTTCGTAACAACTGTTGAAGTACGGAGCACATATACACATACAATAGTTTCAACATATTACCATTGAAACACGAGCTGAATACTATTTGTATTCGAATAATACTTTAATAGAAAATATCACATAATGTTTAGGCAGCGTAGTGACAGATACTGAGGTAGAATCAGTTAAATCATATAACAGCACAAAGGAATCAACTGCGCGCCACTAATTCGGAGCGGCTTAACTAAACAAAAGACAAACGACAGCCGCAGAACAAACAAACCAGAAACTTTTCAACAATCGCTTCCCTATAAAGCTATTAATAATTTACCTCGCGGGCCCCGGCCAGAGCTGCGGGGCTGACTGGGGCCGCGGGGCTGACTCGGGATGCGAGGCTGTCCGGGGCTGCGTGGGCTGGCCGCAGAGAATGAACCCTTGACGTTTTTATTTCGCCGATTGCCTTCTTTTTACTCGCATTGAGCGTTATTTACGTTTAGCTTACAATGCTAATCTTATTCTATTTACTGAAGTTTCTTAAATTGTCCTAAACCGCTGATGAAACATAAACAGACACTTTATGTACATATTTACTAGTGTATATATAGTAAGCAACATGTATAAATCGAGAACTTCTGACTGCAACTGAAATATTATGTACGCTTGTAAAAAGGTTTGTTTCAATGTTTATATGTGACGTTCCTAACTATAAGAAATATTACATCATTTATATATACTGCAACAAGAGAATATTAAAAATTTACTTTTTTAATTTCATATAATCCCCGCTAACAACTTCTACGATCTACTTTAATGTAGGTAACATGCCAACCTCTGGGCGGAGGTGAGCTTTGTTAACGTGCAGCGCTTTAGCGGGAATTGCCACTTACTGCCGGTCCAGCGCCTCAACTAAATGGAATTTTGTGACGCCATTGCGAGGCATAAATTTAAAGCCACCTCGTTAAGCTATATCCACCCTTGTGACTTAAGTTTTACGAGTTAATTTGGAATGCATCGGAGTAAAGCCTCCCTACAAATCCATTAGGGATCTGTAACACGCAATGTTAAGGCGATGCAAAGAAGAAACAACGACAGCGTCGCAGCTAAAATACCGCCCAGTGATCTGTGACCACTTCCTATGTTTTCCTCAGGAAGGCTTTCCTTGAGATGTTGTGCTCAATCGGCTAATATAACTTGTTACCTACACGAATATTAAATAAACACTTGTGTATTGGTTTTGCTTCCGCACACAATTTGCCGGCAAAGAGAACAAGCTCGTCGTAAGTCAACTCTGAACAGACGGTAAATCTAATTCGGCTGCAGTTAAATAAAACTGCAATAAAAGTATAGCTGTTGTTTTACGAGCGCGTCCGCCGCCGCCGCCGCCCGCGTACATTCGCGCACGACACGCGCTCGCTAGTCCGCCGCCGCCCGCGTACATTC
>NW_013531716.1:50972-71704 GCF_000836235.2 Papilio xuthus | reverse complement strand
CGCGCACGACACGCGCTCGCTAGTCCGCCGCCGCCCGCGTACATTCGCGCACGACACGCGCTCGCTAATTTCTTGCTATTGAAATACTTTTTATTTGTTTTTCAATTAACATATTGGATGTTTCAAAGTGAGTAAGGATGTAGAATTATTTTATTTTATCGATTATATATATTCAATTATACTTGTAAAATAAATATAAAGTTCCCTCTTGGCTCCCGTTATTAGAATGTTACGAGGTCGTTCGTGAAATGAATTTTGCAGCAGGAGGAAAAGACGCGACGCTCTTTGATGTAGCTTGTTACATTATAAGAATGATAATATCGAAGTCATGGTGAATAATAATAATTTAACTAGACTCAACATAATTGGCTACTAGAAACGGATCTGTAAAGGAACTGCGTATATCGCCGCTTACAAATAAAGCAATGAATTAAATTGTTTTATTATAATTAAATTGAGGACCTTAATATTAGTTTGCCAAAAAACTAATAATTTTCAAATAACAGTAGATTCAACTCTTTCTGATAATAACAGAGTTAATGTTGTGAGTGAATATACATAAATAGTTGTTGGTTAGCATCCAACTCGGAGCAGTGCAATATGGAAGGAAAGTTGATTTCTTCTAGGTCACGATGTTTTTTTTTATGTTGCGACCGGAGCGGAGTGGACACAGCGCAACGGACGGATGCAATAGTGATGTTTATCTGACATACTCCTACATATTTTTGTTACTGTCAGGTTTAAAGTTACCGAGGTAAATAACGAACGTGCGCTGGTTTTCATATAAAAAGTATTGTGTTTAGCTACAGCAGCATATATTAAATATATTTATTTTTATTTCCATAAGCAGCAACATCCTACACACACATGTGGGTGTGAAATGTGTAACAGCGGCGTGTACGCGCCCGTAAGCTCGTGTTAATTGCGCGTGACGTCGGCTGAGCCCGACCCGCCGTCCCGCCGTCCCGCCGTCCCGCGGGATTACCCTACAGGCGAATGAAAAGCGGCGGCCATCACTGAGACAGACTTAAACTTTTAAATCGTATAAATTATTATACTAGTACGAAAATATGGAAAGTTCAGTTCTGTGTAATAATAAACAAGCGAATATAGCAATAAATTAAGCAAATAATTCGTGGGAAAAAAATCAATCATTTCAGTTTCAAGACTGCACAGCGTTTTCTTCTCATTTTCACCAATAAAAAAATTGAATTATGCAAAAATTTTATTATTGTATTGCAAAAAAATTTACATCAAATAAAACATGGCGAAACTTGTTGATGTTTCTTTCGTATTGCTATGCGAAAGCTAAATACTATATACCTATAAAAATTCAATTGTATTTCTAAATATATTGGCCAGCTCAAAACAAGCCGCCATACGTGCAGGCGGGGCGGGGCGGCGAGGGGCGGCGAGGGGAGGACATAATTATATGCGCAATCATTTGCATCACAGATTGCCCGCTAACATTGATTTGTGAGCGAGTGCTGCGCTCAGTGCCCAAGCAATGTGATTTTATTATAAGATTGTTTAAATTACTAATTATTTCAAAAAGTCTAATCATAAAGTAGGATAACTTTCTGAATGATTGCCAAACACATAAAGTGGTATCTCGAAGTAAACGCTTGCAAAGGAAAAACTTTGGCGCATCGATCCCAAACAAAGAGATAAAGTTTGCCTACAGGCGCACGAAGCGATCCGTCATCGCAAAACTTTGATGAAGTCATTGCAACTTGAGAGCGGATGTGGTTAACTTTACCACGTGACACCTGAGCTGCTCCGAGAGGCTTACAGTTACCGTTACATATCTACTGATAAATTCTTTCCAAATATTAAATGTTTATGATATTACACGGCGTTGTGAAAGCGATAATGTAGTCAGTACGTAATGACGTCACATATCCAGACGGATGTTTCAGCTAATCTGATACATTTTACAATGTAAAATGTCTGAATAAGGTAATTTACATGAAATATTCATAAAACAGGCTTACAATGTACGGGTTACAACTTAAAGTAATTAAAGAATAAAAGCACGAAAACAAATAAAAAGAAACAAAAGACCGTCGAGCCGCCGCGCCGCCTACTTGATTCATGAATTGGTACAATCCGGCGACAAAGCCGCGCCGGCCACCGCTCGCCGCTCGCCGCCCGCCGCCCGCCGCCACTCGCGGCCGGAAACAAAAAGCCTTTCCAACAATTAAACCGCAATAAAATCGTAAGCGGCCAAAAAGCAACGTTTACGATTGTGGCAATTATTGCGCGACTCAAAAACAATTGGGAGCCGATTTGCAGCTGCGTTGTTTGACGTTTTATGAACATACCGCCTCGTTGTTGTTTTGTTACGAGCGAAGTGAACGTGACCAAAACATGTCCGTGACAATTGAGTCGTTTTCATGAGCGATTGCTTACGCGATAAAATACGAGGAAAATCAAAAATAATTAAATTTTTCGTAATTATAATTGTAATTGTTTTACGCATTGAATAGTACATATAAACACAATAAACAAGTTGTTAGAAACATCCTGAGTGCGGCGCGGCACACGCGGGAGAGCTAATGTTGAAACAAAATATACGATCAGTAAATTTTCATTGAACGTATATTTTGTTGTAACACGCAGCAACATCATGTTATTGTGGTGAGGTTGCCTTTCACATGCCACGCATTCGTAAGAGACAGACAGGCGCTGCAAGTATTTCTTTCCAATCGGCAATAACGGGGCTTATTGCACATCGCCTCAGCGAGAGAACAAAACGCACAATGACTCTGAGCTGATGAATGGAGAAGTGAAAGGTGAGGCTTCGTGCCCCCGTGCACAGAGCAGCTCGCGAGCGGTAACACAGCGCGAGCCGCGAGCCTCTTGTCGCGCGCTCTGATCTCAGCCGCTCTGTGCCCGCTCTGTGCCCGCGCTGTAACTCAAGCCGCGGCTCGTTAATTGGGTTACATGCACAGTAGTTGTGCTTGTCTAATGTTAAACGTTGCGATGTACTTACTGCTACAACTACTTACCGCAACCGATGTTACTACAAAAGCCGCTTACCTGAAACAAACATCGTACAGTTAGTATTACTACTCAGCTAATTAAGTGTTCGTGGTTTGATAAAATTGTCTGACAGTTGAACATAGACGTGGTGAAACATGCAAAGAATTGTGAAAGAACACTTAGCAAAGCAAATGTCATCAGTACAAGATTGTAAACTTTGATCGCTTTTTAGCTGTATTAGCAATTAAACACTTGTGTATAAAACAAGAAAACCTTTTATACAAAACGTATTCGTGGAGATTTATACAAAAAGACAAAAGATTTAAATGTAAATCAATGTAAGTAGTTCGGTGCTCATTCTCGGCGGCGACAGATCGGGACAGTGTAAAGTCCTTAATACATTATTTACGGCGGGACAGCGCGAGCCCCGCGGGACCTCGCAGGATCGCACGGGACGTCAAACTCGGAGCATTGCTCTCGCAGATACTGATGTTAATTTAAATTTCTTACATGATCCCTTATAATGAAATTAGGGCATAAAATGTCTAACCATTTCTATGAGGTAAAAAATAATTACTAAGTCTTTGCAGGAGTAAAGCAAACATGGCCATATTTATTTTCTTTCGCAGCAGACTTTTGCGACTTCTGCAAACATCTGCTGAACTGCTGAAGCTGAACGCAAAACGTGATATTGTGCGCTAAAGTGTGATAGCTAAAGAATGTTGCTCGAACGAAATGTTTGAATTATTTAATTATTATTGTTGGAAGATTTTCAAACATCATAAAACAACTCGGTTTCAGATCAGAACGTAATAGTTTCTTTTGAATGATCCATTGACGATTCGTCGAATGACTCTCCCTAAAGATTATTTACAGCAAAGAAAACAAAAGTTTGCTAAACAAAAATTAAGTGAACCGAACTTCGTCCATTAAACAATAATTTTCGTTAAGTCTGTAGCTCTATTAGACAGCAGACGACTTGCGCCCGACATCGTTTCTGCTTTTCATTTCACAGCTTTGTGATTTCACAGAAACGGTTGATGTTCATTGATAATTGTTTTCTGTAATAATACTATTGTAAGATGACAGTCCGTCACGTCGCTCGGGCAAAGGATACCTGATTCTGGGCTGTGTCCGAGGGAGTGCAGGTCTTGCTGCGAGCGGCGGCGCTGTCGATACTCGGCGCGAGGATCTGCGCGGGGGTCAGGCCAGCGCGCGCCCGCAGGCCCCGCCAGATACTCTTGCGAGGAGAACCGCGAAGCGCGCGGAGGCGACGCGCCCGCCGGTCCGAAGTACTCTTGCCGGAACACCGCGTCCGCCGCCACCTGGCTGCCGAAATGCGCGCGCTGTGACAGCGGCTCCGGCCCCGGCCCCTCCGTCAGCTCATGTCCGTGGATGGATGTCGAGCGCTGCGGCCCGAACTCCCGCACGCGGCCCGCAAACTCGCCTCCCATGCGGTGGGGCGAGTAGTCCAGTCCGCGCGGCCCCATCTCAAAATGTCCCGTCTGCTGTCGGTGGCGATAGTAGTTGGGCGAGAAAGGGTTCTTGTTGTCGAGGCGCGCGGGGGCGCCAGCGTCGCCTCTTGGTTTCTCCTCCGGCCTAGTTTTGTCGGCCGGCGGCTTGTCGGTGCCGTTCTGACTGGGTTCCTTCTTATGTGGCCCTTCCTGTACATTTCGTATCTTCTGTTGCGCCGGCGAGTCCGCCGCGTCCGCGTTGGCGCGCAGGTTGTACTCCTGTATCTTCTCGGGCACGAAGCCTTGCTGGGGTAGTTGCGACATCGCGAGCTCGTTACAGTATAAACGACATCAAAACGTTTGTATACGCTAGTATTACTATAATTGACTACACAATAGTTCGTTTATCAAAACACTAAAATGCCGTGGTCTCGGTCGCGGCGAGCACATTTACAATATGCTTCTCATACAATAACTATGTATATATTCGTAACTTAGGAAAAGAATCACAACCGTATTCATATAAAAATGAGCTGGAATGAAATATTAATCAATTACGTGAAGGGGCTTTTATGATGAAGATCTTTGATTTAAAGGCGAGCGAACGAGCGCACGAGGAAAACGCGTCCCTTTGTGTTGTCAGAGGGGTTTTGTGTAAACAGCTCGAACCTTTCCAGTTTACCTCTTCTTAACGAAAATGTTGCTTTCAAAAACATTGCTATATTTTTGGTTTTATTCAGATACAGAAAACTTTATTTAATTATTTACTACGATTCTTCGAATCAACTATAATACATAGTACGAGTTTAATTGCACTTCAGGATGTCCGTCCGTTCCGTCTGTTCCGTCTGTTTCGTACGTAGTGTCAAACACTTTTTAGACGGAATCTATATAAAACTTGACCGTTTAGATTCGGGCGGCGTGACGAGAATGTGTTGACGCAACACAGCGTTGGCCAGCACGATGTCGCGTCGCGTCAGGAGGAAGTTTTATGCGGCCGCACTCGGCAAATGAGATTTATGTGCAAAGTTTGCGCCGCGGCGGTGCGGCGGTGCGGCCGCTGACCGCCGCCGCACCGCACTATGTGATTTACAACATACTCTCAGAAATGCTACATGCAGTAATGTTTGTAGCAATCGCTGCCAGGAGACGGAGCGAGTGGGCACAAATAAGAAATAACCGATTACAATAATCATTGCAAAGTACAACATTTTCAAGGTCAACTTATTGTAACCTGTGAACCTACCTCAACATATCTAAAGTTGTACAAATAGGTACGTCATTTATGTCTGTAATAAATATCTGTCACTTATAATATTTTGGCATCGCAGTTAGACGCACGAGCAATGGTGATACGCTTGCAACACTTGGCCGCACTCCAGCGTCTGCTAAAGCGCGGCGGTATCGAGCGGTTGGCAGCGGCCTGCCGCGACTTCACTTGTCGTAACATTCGCTCGGGACCAACTATTAATTCCATGACTTCGATATGAAATTGCATTGATGCACCGATCGAGTGCACATTAGCTATAAAACTACCTACGTTTGTTCAGATTATGGACCGCATTAAACGTTTGCCAATCATTTACATCACAGCATTGCTGCCCTTGACCTACTCCGCTCATAATCGGTCCGCGACACAACCACACACAGAGAATGCTTTAGCATAGTTCAGTCGTCGCTCAATACTCAACTATACTAGCGTTCCGACAACTTGAAGACCACTACATGAACATATCTACTAATAAGTTTTACAATGTCCATTACAATATGCAATTCTAAAACTTAAATCAGTATGAGATCATTAACAAGCACCAATCGCTGCTATGTTAATTATATGACGTACATATGTTCTATGTGACCCACATCAGATGGTATCCTGTGTGTGGTGTGGTATACGCGTGACGAACTATGACATAACATTTAGGTGACACTCTTTCAACACTGCTATCATCACACAAGATAATGTTAACAATGATGGATGTCGATTTCATGTTGTCGAAATAACTTTAACCTCATTGTGTAAAATATCTCTCAAAAAACACAGATAATATCTGTACACAGACTGCAAGTGTGTCTGAAGTTTGACATTAAACAGTAAATATGTGTAAAATACGATACATGTGCGAGGCTCGGCCGACTGAGCACGTGTCCCCCCCCCTACCCCCGCCTCCAGTCCGGACCAACCAAATAGCAAATTTGTATGTCAGTTGCCGGCTCTCCTCGGAAGAGATACTGAGTTGTAATAGTTATCATTTTCTTTTATGAAAATTGTTCGTTTATCTTACATACGTTTTCAAATGATTATATGCAGTACACCAATATTATATAAGAAAATATGTTGTTATTTAATTATTGTGGACGATGTCGCAGCTTCGCCGGATGTTTTATCTTTGACAATGTTGGATCGAGACACAAAAGAGTATTTAAGTTGGCTGTATTGTATTTAACATAGTGCTAGTTTGCAATTTGTACAATGTGTAAAGCAAATCAATATCAATATCGATCAATAAAATCTTGTATGAAAAGTGTCTCAAAGCAAGGCCCGGCGCGACGTGTTGCGCACACTCTGCGCAGAGGAATCCCTGCTCGTATCGTAAACGTCTGCGAACTGAGATTTATTCCATCTCATTCGATATGTTAGGACACGCAGCGACGACTGCGCATCCAAACTTGATGGTTTAACTCTTACAGCTTTAACTAACTGCCGTCCATTTTGTTATTATAATAATACGATACTTAAGTTTTTGTTTATTTGTATTAATTTCCTTGTAAAAGTAAACAAGTTCTAAAACTTTTTTGAGAGTTTATTAGAAATTGTGATCCCTGAAAATATAAAGTCGATGGAACAACTCTCAAGAGCGACTCAAAGTAAAAATATATGGAGTCCTCCAAATCAAATGAATATTTGATTTTTCGTTTACCTCTCTCGAGGAAATATAAAACAACAAAGATAAGTTTTCTCTGAGCTCTCCACACTTTATTTTTCATCTTTTGAATAATTAATAATAAAAAGCTTTTAAAGTTCAGCTTTATAAATAAAAAAAAATGTTTAAATAATCGTGTTTCAAATCAATGGACAGATTATAGCGAAAAAATTACTTTAAAAATATTTATAAGTTACAATACGATATTATTTGGTATATTTGATTTGAGCATTGCAACTTCACATTTCGACAGAATTACGTGAAAATTAACATTTTTCACAGCGTAGATACGAGGTTCGGAGGTGTTTATTTTACAGTACTTTAAAAGCCTTCGACATAATTCATTCTTTAAAATTTTGACAAACTTTTCATAGCAAATTATTAACAACGTGTTTAGTTTTCTTTTTAATTTGTAGATTTTTCGTCTTTGCAATTTCGCCTAGGGCTTGTGACACTACTGATATGAGCACTTTACGTTTTTTTACGAAATTTCAACCTTTAGGGAATGAATTTATAAAGAGATGTGTCCGTGTAATTTAGCTTCCGATGTAGTTAAAAATAACAAAAAAATATGTAAAGGTTTTTTCGAATTTGTACTATAAAGGTCTAAATAGGGAGCGAAAGTCAAAATTCTAAGCGGACAAATTCGCGAGAAACAGCTAGTATATTATTTAATTACTTGAAACAACCCAGTAAAGTCAGACAATGTTAAAGGTTTTGTTCCAGTTGTTAGAGACCTGAGGGGCATTGACCTGCTCACAGCTCACAACTTGTTACAAGAAACCGCACAAGTATTGAGAAAGAACTGTTACAATTGTCTCAACTAAATTTAATTTAATGATTAACATAATTTCTTGAGGCATCAAGCAACAGTCGTGCGCTACATGCAGTAGATACACTTATGTTGGTGACGCGTGGAGAGAACTTCGCTACTTTATATCCTCTGACACGATCCCATTACTTTATTTGCATTTTCATTCACAATTAAAGTTTAATTTTATAGCGATACTACTATTACTTAAAAATACATAGGTACTTAAAAGCTGCACAAGTAAAACTGAGCAAATGTTAAATTTCACGATAAACAACGTTTTTGTAGAACAGAACTGAGCGGCAGGAACAATAAAGTTAATTTAGTTTTCTGTATCTTGATAACACAAACGCGTTCCGACACGGAACCTAACACCGACTTTCTAAACCGACTAATTTTGTCGAGTTTCGCTTCTAAATAACATCTTGAATATACAAGTAGCGGAAACTTCTCGTTAATTGCAAAGTAACACGCGAAGCCGTTGATTCCATTTCTACAAATGTTTATATCCAACGAAAACAATCGTTCGATTCACGATGACGAAATGACACATGTTAGGTGACACCGCAGCGACGGCGCCTGCAGCTAGCCACTGCACGTGAACTTGTAGCAAACGTCATCCGAAACAACTTATGCAATGACTCGATTTCAGATCAAACATTTCCGGTTTATTCCCAGTGTAAGGAAACCCAGGTAGTAACCAGACGCGTGGCGATGACGAGCCTTCGCACCGGTCGCTGCGCTGATGAGGTAAACTGGCCAGGGTAGAGCGGGGCTCAACCAAACCTTATAAAAACACTAAGGTAAACAGTGATATGTGTGGTTAGAGGCGAGTGCTCGGGCGCGCCGGGCGGCCGACGCGTGCGGAGCGGCGCGAGGGCGGGCGGCGACTGCCCCGCCGGGCGCCCGTCGCTCGCCGCTCCCCTCCCCCCGGCCCGCCCGCAACCCGCCGTAACGATCACGCCGCCCGCCCAGCGCCGCCGCCGCGCGTACTACCGATACTTTGAATGGGGCCGGCACAGCACGACGCGCCAGCCACACTTCTACTTTAATTATTGCTATGTGATAATATAGTCAAGGTTGTTTAAACTATTGAAACTATAATTACACATTATAAAAATCTTTAACGTTTATACTATAAGTTGGTATTTCTGTATGTTGATTAATTGCATTCATTAAATAAACATACACATAGAAGTGAGTGAGAGAGGAGTCGGCGTACCGTAGCAGTATGCGCAGATTTGCGAAGAGTGAACTGAAGTAACCGGCGAGAGCGGTGCTTCGGCTGCACGACTCATACCTCGTAGCACAATAATAAGTTTTATTGACATGTCGACATGCGCGAGAACACGCCGACATGTTGTAATAATTAACGACCTATGTAATCTTGGCATGTGATCAACTAACAAACCAAACTGCATCTAAACCAGTTGTGCATGTTATTTATATATAATATATATATATATATAAAAATTGTAACAGGGTGGGTATAAGCCCGATTGTTATGTTGTGTGAAACAAAGTTCCCGGCAAAGCTCGACGCAAACAGTGGCTAATGGGAAACGTGGCCGCCGCAGCCGCACCCTCACACCCTAGGGATGCGTACATAGCCGGTACCAATGTGTCGATAAAATCACTACAAAACAAAAAAGCCCCATATTTTTAAATTCACCCACTGATATTTTCTGATGTAATTGCACCAACAACCTGTATCAATTGATACGTATTGTTGGTTTTGTTATTTCATGAAGCACCCACCCTAAAAATCTCATGGTGGAATAATAAGCACAATATCACAGTTTATAGAAGTTTATGAAATAAGACCAGTCAGCCAGACCGGCAACAAGAAGTACCACTTTGTGCGACCATCTCACCAGCACGTACATACTTCAATATAAAAAATCAATAAAGTCTAAAGCGGTAATCGTATTCATCACTAGCAGGCTCTTCGCGTAGACGTCTACGAACTCTTGCACTTAATGCTACGACCCTCCGTATCATTGACGTAGAGCCGCTTGCTACGTGCTACGAGCACTCCACCGCTACCGTAGAGTGTCGAATTTGGTTTAAAGATTTTTTTTAAATAAGCGGCCATGCTGTCGCCTTGTTGCTGTCGTGTCGAGAGAAAAATTGACAATTACTTTTTTCCAGGGTGTTCATGAATTTCAGAGTACTTTTTGTATAATTTATTACAACTAAATTTCCAGACAACTCGGTGGCCAGAGAATTAATTACAACAAAAGTATAAATATGTAAATTGTAAGTGCCTTTTTCTACTTCGAGTTTTAATAAAGAGCCATAAGTTTTGTATTTGTAATCGCGTACTTTATTTTCAACTGATTTAAGAATATTGCTCATTAACAAGATATACCGAGTTAAACTGTGTCCCCTGTGTTAATTGGATCAAACGTGTTATTAGCACTTGACCCACTCGTCTCATAAAATCTGTGGCGCGATTAACGAGGCGAACGGCGGCCATCCACTCGGCCCGACGGAGGGAGGGAGCTGACACGCGCCGAAGATCGGCCGCGCTCACTCACGTCACATACAAAACACTTTTACCTCCATACATATTTCAGTAGCTCCCGGCCGCGTGTCTATATCTATTTCTATCACATTTAAGGAATCAGAATTATTTTTAATATTGAGAAGGGTAAAGTTATTATACTTGTTGCGGATGTTCCGGCAGAGTACGCGCACTGTTATGTGTGTCGGTCATTTGTGTTTTGTTTCACAAATAATTTTCATGTAAACACAACAATGCACCAACATTTAAATGCACAATCATTGTGCAACTACAGGGAGATGCAGCGCGGCGGCCGGGCGCGACAAATGTCCGCAGTTCATTGAACTATTGCGAAACAAGTGCCAACACATTATTTTCAATTTTTCATTTACATATTACAAATTAACTTATAATATATTAAAATATCTAATTACATAGTATAATAAATATTCTTGAGAGAATAGTGTAGCAGAATTATGAATAATTTTATATGTAAGTAGAGTAGAGAGATGCCGGCAGCATTCGGCGAAAAGTGTAACAATGTGTGTCCGAATACAAAGACTCGGTGCCGTCGCGCGGGGGGACAACTCCTCGATAGCTCACGAAGCCTTCGTCATGTAACCTTTGCAACCTATTTATTATCACGATTTTTTATAAATAGATTGCAAGGTTGTGTTGTGTCTTACGTACTTAAAATATTAACTTTCTCAGTCGAGTCGAAAAGATAAGAAAAACCGATAACAATATACTGACAATTTTTTTAAAATTCTCGATAAATATAATTTTATATATAACGAAGTTTATTTCTACAAATATTTTGAACATAACTAATTTTATATTGTAATTGTTTATTTTTCTCAATGGTATTTTTTTTGAAACAATAAATTAAAACAGATTTTTGAAGACTGGACTGGACTGGACTGGACTGGAGCGCGACTTGACGACAAATCGTTTTACAAATCAATCGCTGCTCGAGTCAGCGTCTCTCCGATTACTTAACCATTTAAATTAATGTTTTCGTTTTAATCTCCCTCCGCCCGCCGCCGGCTTACAATTTGTACGCACTTGAGATTTTGGAGAAGTAAAGTTCTCGAGTTTCCTTCGAGATTCCTTGAGATATTTACTCGTCGAAATTGTTAAAATAATATTTGTCACGATGTATTTTTTTTTATATCATAAGGTGGCAAACGAGCAAGCGGTCACCTGAAATCGCTGAAATAACGAAGTGACCGTTGCCCATAGACATACGCAATTGCATATGCGTTGCCTACCTTTAATCGACGGAGGAGATGTACAGAAAGAAAATATTTTCCCTTCCCATGCACCCTCTCATCCGGAAATTCCACTTCCACTTGCCATCCTTTTCATATATAATAAGAAAAAAGGTGGGAAGGGAAGGAGGACTAAATTAGGCCTCCGGGACGCACACTCATCAGACGAAGCACGGAATTGCTTCCACTTCACGCCTGTCTTCTGTGTGGTCGTGGTATTTCACCGGGCGAGCCGGGCTGATTCGTGCGAAGATGCTAAAGCGGACTCTACCTGTTGCGTGCTCTACCACTGTTGAAATTTAGATGATAACGCGAGATGTGTTGCACTGACCTTTGCCGTGCAGCTGCTGGCGGTTCTCTGTGGCGCGCAGGCCGCCCGCCGCCTGCACCAGCTCCTCCAGCTGCGGCTTCTTCTGCTCCAGCTCGCGCAACACGCCCTGCACACACACACTACTGTCACACTCTAAGGCGCAGTGCGAGCAACTCGTGCGCAGCCACGTCGTAGCTCACAAATGAACACTTTTGAGGTAATGTGTAAAGTTGGAAACTATCGCTCGCGCACTTATATTTAGAACATCCAAGAAATAGTTCGAGATCAAATTCAATTCATGTTACCTACCTCTTACTTAGCAAGTGTCTAATTGAAAGAAAGAAATTTGAAGTTCGTTTTTTTATACTTATAATTGCTTATTTTAGATAGTTTATCTATTTTCAAAACAGTGAAAGATATCGCAGCCCGTGGGGCTGCGCGGGGTGAGCGCGGGGTCAGCGCGGGGAGAGCTCGGGTTGTGCGCTGGCGGCCCGCGTCCAGGGCAGGGGGCTCGTTAACTACGCTAATTGCTATACAAACTAAACGCGCTCATCTTTAAGCCGTCATTAACTCATGAAAATTTGGAGGAGTCTCCCACTAATGATAACCAGTGACGAGATATATGTAACTGTGCGTGCCGTTCCTATGTTTTGCAATATATTTATTATAATGACATGGGCCTTATCATGAAGCGAGCACGTGTGTATTTTGTAGTAGAAGAGCGGGAGTTCTAAACAGTAGTGGTGACCGCTCTGGAGCGAGCCCAGTGCGATGTCATCTCATTGAGACTTACATTTTATTATTTGTTCAAATAAAATGTAGTTACAAATGTTTCACATGCGATACAAATTCAAACTAATAGTGACGTAGCATTCCACCTGCCTCCCTGACGGCCGGAGCCCGAATGCCGGCCGGAGACGGGGAGCGGGAGCGGGCGGGGTGGGGGAGGGGACACCCTTATCGATCTCCATTGCCCTCTCCAAAGTCTCGAATATTTTAAAAGAGCTGTTACCTGTTCTAAAAAATATACAGAGCGGGAAATAAGTCGAAAAGATCTGAAGTCAATGTAATGTAGTCGCTAGTCACTAGTCAGGGTGCTGAGACGCAACCAAACATGTTAAGTATGAATCAGAATGCGCGGATAACATTATTCGTTATCGAAGCCATCTTCTTATATAAAGGGCACAAAGTGACTACGACCGAAGACAAGAGCGCGCAGCGAGAGGTGGCGCGTGCAGCCGCGTGCGGAGCGTTGCCTGGCAACGGACGCGCGGCTGGACTAAACATTTAAATCAAATATTATATGTGTAAAGCCATAATACTTGCCTCTTTTAATTAATGGTAAAGCTGCTTTCACTTCTTTTGCCAAACGATCTAATTCTTTTTGTCACTTCATCATTTCTGGATATTACGAATACTGTTTTATATTTTTATAGCGGTCGTCCGCGACTTCCTCCGCGCGGAGTTAAAAAAATCATAATAATTAACCTATGTATTCTTTCAGACTATGTTCTATATCTATGCCAAATTTCCTCAAAATCCGTTCAGCTGTTCTGGAGCTAACAAACATCCATCCATTTATAATAGTAAGACGTCTTACTAATATTATAAATGGATGGATGTTTGTGTGAAGGTATCTCCGGAACGGCTTAACGAATTTCGCTGAAATTTGGCATAAATATAGAAGATAGTCTGGAAGAACATATAGACTACAAATTAAGTTTTTTCTTAAATTCGGTAAGGACGAAGTCGCAGGCTACTGTTAGCTAATGATAATTAATTTTAATATTGAATGCATGAATTATTATAAAATCTTGAAAGATATTATTATATTATTGTTGAACTGGGATCCACTTAATATCTGTGACTCAATTAACATCATCAGAACATATTAGGAAGGAATTTGTAATATGTAAACGGAAATAATTTGAAATGACTCAAAGATGCGCCATCTAGCGCAACATATCGTAACTAAAACGATGGAGGTTCCGTTTCAAAGTGATTGCGACAGTAACTCCATCTATCGAAGCTTTAGTGTTGGAGGATGAGCGTAAACTATACGCAGGAATATGAAACACTAGATGTCTGGTAATGCTAATGTTCAGGAGTACAAGTCCAGCGGAGCGCAGCTTTACATCACCTACAAAATAGGCTTAAATGATTTTGATTTACTTCACCAAAACGCCGGCATTAAAGATTACCGCGACCGCGGGCGACGCACTCGCCTTGCGCTGGACAACTTCCTTCCTGCATGCACTGACATCCCCCACCCCCCGCCCCGGCCCCCGACCTCACCCCTGGGTGCCGGACTTGCTATCATTTAAATTCGCATCAGGAACGGATCGTGTGGGGATCGATTCCGGACGCGGGTGTCGGCACGCGCCGGATAACAGCGGTCCGACGTGACTTTGATTATTCTTTCCGGTATCCAAAACTATTTCACTGAACTTATTAAAATGAATATTATTTTGAAGTTACAATACAAGCTCGCCGCCGCCCGGGGGCTGCGACACCGTGCCTACCTTCTGCTTGTCGAGCTGGTGCAGCACATCCTCGACGTCGCCCACGGCGACCGGCTGGGCGCGCAGCATGGCCGACTGCGCCGACACCCAGTCTCTGATCTGCGCACACACAAGCAGCCGCGTCACTGCACAGCTCGCCGCCGCAGACACACATTTCTCTCATACCAATCGTTGACGCAGAATCAACATTCAGACTCAACCTCGCACCATTTATTAATTTCACATATTTAACATTATGTAACACTACTTAAGTATTAGTCATAGACCCGGTGATAGGTTGACCTCCATCCGTCTAATAACCAAATGAGACATTTTTTTATACAAATTGATTACCAATTATGTTTATTCAATTAGTTAAAATTAATTTTAAACGTCCACACATGCGACAGCGCGCACATCACGAGCTACGACCACGACCTGGAGATGAACAATAAGAATGTACAGACCTGTTGCACGCTGGTGTCGAAGTCAGCGGACGGCGCGGTGTCCCCGCCGGCCGCTCGCTGCGTCGGCTGCTCTTCCTGCTGGGCGCTCGTCGAGCGCGGACTTAGCTCTGTAATTATCACGACAACAGATCCCACATTTATTTATGCCACAAATAATAGTGATTAAACAAGACAAGCGTAAGTTTCAATGTCCACCACCGCCACCACACGCCGGTGCGTCAATTGCACTGAGCATGCACGTAGCTCTAGATGAGCCTAGCAGGTACACTGACAGCTACAAGGAAGCTTATGTAGCTCTGCTTTCTTGAATTACAAGCGAAAAGTATCCCCAATAGAGTTGTATCGATGTCGAGAAGTTTATAACTACGATGCCGGAACCCGCGAGACCGCAGCCGGCGCAGGACTGAGGCCGCGTCTAGCGTGACAGCGAAACAGCGGCGCCCGGCAGAGGATTAGCTGTCACGCAGCGGCAGCATTGCCCGTATAGCACCCTCTGCCGTGACCTCAAAGCTACCACAAAAGACCAAAGTTCACGAAAGCCTTTTCCGATAAAAATAATAATATCATCATGGATTGCCCAAATCATAACTTCTTTCAGATTAAAGTTTTGGTTGCTAGACTTTTATAATTATATCGTCTTCACCATTGACACGCATGTTTCCTATTAAATTATAAAGAAATCGAAATAATTTATTATCTCCGTGTATGGCACAGCGCGCGCTCTGTAAACTATTGCATCGCATACATTTTGAAAGATTCGTACATACATGTGCGGTGCCTCGAGTATGCATCTACAGTTAAGTTGAGCACGATGTAAGCACACTTCGCTTCAGAGACCAGCTCTTTAGTGTAAATTAATAATCATGACATACACTACGCTGAAGGAAAACATCGTGATGCAACCTGCACATAATTGAGTAGAAATTCAATGATATGTGTGAAGTCACCCAACTCGCACTGGGCCAGCGTGGTTTACTATGGCCTAGTCACCCGTGACTTTGGGTAGTCTCCGAGCTCCTCGGTGGGGACGTACAGTGAGCTGATGATGATGATAAACACTACTAAACAATGTTGTACTTTAGTCACCACTTTCCTAATAATCAATGGTCACAACTACACATTCCAAAAGGTAGATTGGAAGAAAGCTTATGTTTGTTGCCTATGAAAATGTTGCAACAATGTGAAATTGTTCTTTACAATGATTTTACATACATATATATTGATGCATTACATTTAGTTTAACAACACAAATAAGCAATGAACCATGAGTGGCTGCTATTATATAGGCAACACCAAAGTGTGCAAGTAGAGCGCGCGGGGCGCGGGGCGCGGGGGCCGAGGAGCCGACCTAAATATCATCTTTTGTCACAAACACAGAGCGCAACACACAAATATAAAAAGGGATTTGATTAAAGTTAAAACAGCGATGTGTCAACAGCAAGCGACAGACTTGCGCCATATAATTAAACTTGATACTTAGGTCATGTAAGTGACTGTTGCTTTACAAGTTCAAATGCACAAAGTTTTGAAGAATATCATCCTACTTAGACATTTCAGCGATCTCTAGTTGTCCACATACTGTCGATGCCAGCATCGGAAAGAAAAGTTAACTTGGTCAAATAGTGTGTTCGCAAGTGGAAGTATTGGTACTTTTTGGTGAAAGCATTCAATCGACAAAAGAAATATCAACTTTTGCTTCACTGTAATCAAAAAAAAACCTAAGATGCACTGCGACCTAGATCGAGAGCATAGAGGCCGGCGGCGACGGCGCGAAGCCCCAGGGAGTGCCGCACCTGCAGCCGCCCTTTTACCTGAGACAGCAACATCAAGTAAAAGGTATGTCATCCTCTGTTACATGACACACACTTGAAATTTTGCAAAACGGTTTATTTGCCTATGTCGGCGATTAAAAAACAATCATACGAAATTCATCTGTTAACGGTCTGAAGTTGGGCTCAAAGTTCGTTGCAAATTGTGTTATCTATAATATATAATATGGGGACATCGTGCGGGGTGCGCGGGGTGCGCGGGGAGGGGGTGAGCAGGTGATCCGCAATCAAGTGCGATATTGGGCCGGCCGCAAGAACCCTCCGTTTATATCAAAGATTTAGTTTTTTCAATCCGTCGCGTCGTGAACACATTGCAATCCCTCGACAAACTCATCCCGCCTTTATGTTCAATACTTTTATATATGCTCATTTATAACGCACGACCACTGCGCTGCTCTACAAAGGTTAATAAATGTTTCTGTGCGTGTAGCGGAACTTCTTAGGCGTGTTGTTTTTCTTTAAATTATAAGAATATTGCGGTGTGCGACTCATGGAAGATCAAACAGGCCGATATGACAAAACTTTAATGTTGTATTTAATTTTTATGACGGGATTAGGAACTTGGCAGTGTTAATTCGAGAAGCAGAGATGTCGCTCGCAATGAATCGAGGACGACAGGAGCGAGGGCGGGGGGTGAGGGCGGGAGCACGACCTCACCCGACCTTGACCTGCGACGCGCTGTAAGACCTCGCTCCGAAGTCCACAACACTTCCTCCCTTAATTGCAGGTAAACAAGATTAGTTTAAAACAAAAATGTGCCTACCACTTTTTAATGGTCAAATAATAAGTCAATATGTTTACTTCAACAATAGATTTCATTCCACGGATCACAAAGGAAATGACAGGCAAAAACTGCAGTAATCGGCCGGAATGTTGCGACATAGCGAAATGAGGCGAGCCGGCAGGGGGCGCGGACATTGTGTAGGGGGTAGGGGTGGCGGAGGGCGGCACTGGTACGCGCCTGCATCACCTCTCTAAAGCGAAACTTGTATTGAAAAGTAAACAAACACAGACGATGAAAACTCATCTCGTTATTATTTTATCTTAACGTGAAATGTTCTAATGTATCCGCCGCTCTAAATTAAACTCCTGTTAATTTCGCTCGAATCTCACTCGCGCTTAATCTTTTAATTAAAGTGTGGTCTTACATCAATTATAACGTTTTCATGTAAAGGAAAAAGGAAAACGGATTTTATTGAAAGTACAAAACTTTCCGACTATAGAGAAGCGAATAAGGCAAATAAATTTCACCACTTTTCGCTTACGTGAGTGGTTGACTTGTGTTGCCGGTTGCCATGGTGACATGTTGTTGTGACAATATCAACTGGATTACTACTTTGCCACGAGTTAGATATGATGGTATGAGCTCGCGGAGTGCTCAACCTCAGCACCACTTTTTTATATCAACCACCGAGGGGCCACAGCTGATAGACAAAAGGGAGACGCGCTGTATGCACTTTTCTTTTGTTACATTTCTCAATATAGTCGAACCTGGATGAGCGAAAAACATCGCGATCTCTTTGACTTCCACTTAACTAGGTTCGACTGTAGCCTTATTTCCACGCACTTCTCATTGTTGAGCTAATTGTCGCCTTTGATTCTATTTCATTTCGTTACAATATTTTTTTGTTATTTTATCAAAATCTGAAGATAATGAGAGGTTATATTAACGTAATTTTAATTAGTTATGTAAAAGAAAGGTGATTAACCGGAAATATTTTACAATTCCGCATTTTAGCGTAAAGTGCAGTTCGTCTAAGGTTAAGGGTTTCAATAGGATCGAGGTATAGTTAGTGAGAGCGGTGCTAATAATAGTTTATTAACTATTAGCATTTCAATTGTATACCTTTTAAAACTATAGTCGTAGTTGAAATGTAACCCGGGGAATAGGTAGCTCTTCACACAGCACAGGCAACCAACAACTAAGTCTCAAATGTCTCTACGTCACGAAAACTTTATTCGCGCGCAATCAGACTTTAACTCCAGTTGTAGGGACGAAACTAATTAAAGTTTTGAGGCGGCTTCGAGCTTTTGTTTCATTGTGTACTGCAGCATGCAGTGGCCGGTAGACATGCCGGTCGAGGACGCTCCACCCGGCGTCGGCGGAGCGCGGGCCCGAGCCGCACGCCGTACGTCCTCACCGCACTCGACACATCGCACGCATGACAACACGAGTCGTCGTTTGTCGTCACGTGGCCGCTGCTACCGCCGCCTGCCGCGTGCGCCTCCCGCGCCCGCCCGACTCGCACTGCACGCCGCCGCCCGCCCCCGCCCGCCCCCGCCCAAACGAGAGGGAAACTTCGACTCGAGCCGCCCCTCTCCGCCGCTCCTGCGGCATTCAAATGCGCTCCTCTCGCCCGACCCTCGCCGCGTCGGTAATTCTCAATGCCCCGACGGTCCATTGACGCCTCGCCTTGTAACAAAGGTCCAACTCGTGTTTTCGTTCGAAGGCAGAGCGTCGCCGGGCTGACTGCACGCCGTCATATATTTCCGATCGCTCTCGGGGGAAGCGACGACGTAGCAGCTTCATCGACACGATAAAATGTTCCCTACGTCACTGCGGTAGGGTGCACGCTCGCTCGACGGCCCGAGAGGTCCGATTCGTTCCGGGGTGCATCTGCAGGATACGGCTCCGTTAACGCGATCTCCCTGCATTGGCCACGATAGGTTTAGTTTATTTCGGGAGGGGAACGATAATGTGACAGAGCTTTCCCCGACACTTGGCTTCTAGCGACAATCCGGCACGCGGGCCATGCAGCTTCATGCAAAGATATATGTACGTAACATCACATCATACATTTATATCAAATTAATTTCAACAATAATTTAACAACGTCAAGTTCCCCATTAATTTAGAACGGAAACGAATCGAATGGCACCACTTATCAGTATCTATAATTGAATTTAAATACGCGCGCAAAACATTACCCTCTCGTCAGTCGAGAAGTCAAAACAAAGTAGAAGGAAGTGTGTTCAAGTGTAGGACAGGACGCAAATGTTCTCCCGGACCTTGAATATCAACTGTCGTATCGCACTTCATTTTTATTTTGTTGAAAAATATAGAAGTACAATTAAGGTCATTTTGTGAAGTAAACCGATAGCAACAAGCAATGAAGTGACGCCCGACATACTCAACTCTAGTATTACCTTCCATCGTAATTAATCGCAAAGGTGATTTTGTTGAATCTATCTCGAGGACAGGATCCTCAGAAGAAACGCTCGAACTCAGTATTGTTAGGAAAAGTGGTAGAGAGGGGAGGGCCGCCTCGAGGGCTCTCGGCGCCCTCCGTCTGGCTTCACCTCGAGCACCGGCCGGTTTTAAAACAATTCTGTATCGTTTCATGTACGCATTTAGATACTTCTCAAAGATGCTTAGATGTTTTGTTAAGTTTGTTTGGAGTAATCTCCGGATTCTCGATGAAATTTGGTACAGATGAAGAATACAGTCTGGAGGCCTACACACACACAGGCCGCATAAGTCGCGGGGAAAAGCTGTATTAAATATTTTATACTTACAAGATGAAAAAAAAAACTAATTTGTCTAATAAATTACGATGTAGTAAACTATTTCAACTTCTGCCTCCGCCTCCGCCTCCGCGGAACCGAACTTATTCATATCAGCATCCTCCGTTACAACCCCAGTTAGAGAGAACTCATGCACCCCCCCCCCCCCCC
>NW_013531716.1:44354-50945 GCF_000836235.2 Papilio xuthus | reverse complement strand
CCCCCACCACCAGTACTCACACAACGCACATGCATAGAAATAAAACAAACAGTTTGATTTTAGAAGAGTAGTTATTGTTAGTGAGATACAAATGAGAAGCGTACAGTTACATGTTAGCACAGAGAAAGCGTCCCGCCCCGAGCCGCCGCGCGCGCTCCACTCACCGCCCGCCTCCGCCTCCACCTCCGCCTCCGTCTCCACCTCCGCCTCCGCCTCCGCCTCCGCCGCCTGCTGCAGGCGCCGCCACAGGTCCCGCAGGCGCAACACGCGCTCGCGCACCTCGCCCGCCACGCCCTGCCCCGCCGCCGCGCACTCGCGCTCCAAGTTCTTGAAGTTCTCCAGCAGCTCCGTCACCTCCGCCTCCCGCTCGCGCACCTCCCGCTGTCTGCGCGCCGTCCCCGCCCCCGCCTCCACCTCCACCTCTGCCTCCGCCCAGCGCAGCGCCGCCTCCAGCCGCGCCCTCAGCCTCGCCAGCGCGCCCAGCCGGCCGCACACGTACTGCCGATGCGCACCCAGCTGCCGCCGCGCCTGCACACCCTCGCCCTCGCCCTCGCTGTACTGTCTGCTTACACTCTCTCCTCATTCACACCCTCATCTCAACATTTAACACACTACAATAATATTCCTTATTTTGTTTTTGGCTGCTTGCTGAATATTCATGAAAATATAACAATACTGTGAATCTTCAAATCCGCCTTCGGGTGATTGAAAGTTCGGTTTGCTAATAAATAAAAGAAAATGTCGTACAGGAGTGTCAGTTACCTGAGCGAGGTCCGCGGCGAGGTGCGGCGCGGCGCCCCGCTCCGCCGCCAGCTCGGCCAGCTCCCCCAGCTCCGCCTCGCGAGCCTGACACACACAATGTACAGTGTAGCTCTGTAGCCCGGCCGGACTGTGGTGGAAGCTCACACAAAATAATACTCACCGGAAATATGGACAATCGAGATACAGTAGCGACAGTAGTAGTATTTTTAAAAATGTATAACATTTTTTCTATAAACAAAATATAAAATCTTTCAAAAGTATGTATGTTTCCGTTCTATCGGCCCATGCGGTATACATCATCATAACATCTCACGGCAAAAGCACACGCGCAACCTCTATTTCATTTTAAAATGAATGCAGCAAGTTAGGATGCCGGTGCTGATCTGTGTCGTGTGTCAGAGAACAGGAGACGCCTGCATTCTTTCATTACGAGACAAGTTTTCACTCAACAGTTCAACCGTATGTGAGAGCGAGTGCATGAAATGCATCATAAAAATCACTTTCGGCTTTTCCCTTCTTTCTCTTACAACTCGCTAAAACTAATTTTGTACATTGTCGCATTACAAAATATTGACGAGCGAAAAAAATTTTTTTTAAATAAAAAATACATCAAAAACTCTAGACGTGACGGAAAAAAATCCGACAAAGGCAACTGTACCTTGACGAGGCTGAGCCTGATGGAGAGACTGGTGTGGTCGGAGGGGTTGGCGCTGGTGGTCAGCAGCAGCTCGCGCACCCGCTGCAGCCGCTCCGCCGCCGGCCCCGCCTCCCTGCAGACAAACCTCTCGATGTCCACTCACAGAACTTTGCGACATTAACAAATTGCAGCACTCGTCTGCGCGTACCTGTTCGCGGAGGGCGGGAGTGCGGGCGCGTGCGACAGGCGCCGCTCGAGCGCGTCCAGCTGCGCGAGCACGTCGTCCGCCAGCCGGCCGCCGCACGCCGCCAGCACGCCGCGTGCAGCTGCGCGCGCGCTCTCCGCGTGCTGCCGGGCCGCCGACACGTGCTCCTCGCGGCGGTCGGGCGCGGCGAGCTCGGCGTCGTCCAGCCGGCGTCCGGCCGCCTCCAGCGCCGCGTACAGCGCCGCCCACTCGCCGTGACAGCGCACCCACCTGCACCGGACGCATCATTACACACGACGGCTCTAGTGCACACGTGTCGCAATATACAGCTGGAAGTTTATAACCGCTGGTAGCGCTCCTCGTAGGCGTGCTGCAGCGCCGCCCACTGGTCCCGCAGCCGCGCGCACGCCTCCGCCGCGCACCCCAACCGCCGGTCCTCCTGCTCTATGTCCTCCACCCTGCCCTGCAGCTCCGCCATCGATGACTTTATTTTCTACGAAATTAACAAAACTATATGAGTTCACTCGTCGCCTCCGATGCCGGCACGTGCCTCTGAATACAATTTGCCGCTGCGCCCGCGGGCGTACACCACAAGCGCGCCGGTCTGTCTTAAACAGAATAGTTCATTACGATCAAGGCGTCTTCTTGCATCGGAAAGTAGTCGTAGTCGAGCGAGGCGAGCGGGGGCGCCCGCAGCCCGCCCGGCGCCGTCCCCGCCAGCGCCGCCACCGCCTCCAGCGCGCTCTCCGCCCGCCGCGCCAGCTCGCCCGCTACCTCATCCTCCGCCTCCACCTCCACCTCCACCTCCGCTCCATCTTCCGCCAACGCATCCACCTCCGCCTGCCACCCGGTCATGTCTCGTTATCATGTGTAATATTTACAAAACTCTGGTGCAAGCTCAAAGACATCGTAAGAGAATATCGGACCTGAACATCGGCGTGATCGTGGCGCCCCGCCGCGCGCTCCGCCGCCGCCGCCGTCTCCAGCGCCGCGCGCTCCGGGAACGTCACGCGCTGCACCCGCAGCTCCCCGCACAGCACCCGCACGCGCGCCGCCTCCGCGCTCGTCTGCCGCGCCCACCGCACCCGCCACGCCGAGCCCTGCGCACGCGCGACCTCCTCAGTGTCTCGCCACCCTCCGCACTGCTGTGCGTGCTGTGACCACGTACCTCCGCATCCTCGGGGGGCGGGCGCGCCTCGAGGTCGCGCAGGCCCCGCCGCAGCCGGTCCACCAGCGAGGCCAGCCGCCGCACGCCCTCCTCGGCCCGCAGCGCGGCGCCGCGCTCCGCCTCGATCTCCGTCATCACGGTGGACCACTTGCCGCGCAGCTCGTCCTGGTAGCGCGCGCGCAGGAACTCGGCCAGCGCGGGGTCCTCCCGGTGCTTGGCGTACACCAGGCTGTCCCCGCGCGAGATGAGCTCCGCCGCGTCCGGCGCCACGCCCGCCAGCTGGTTCTTCAGCATCTGCAGAGCGAGACGTCGCCGATATAAGGTGCGCACGTTTCGGTCGCGAATAAAGGGTTAACATAAAATGTATAAATGTGAGCGACCTCTCGGCGCTTGGCGGGGTCGCGCTCGCTGGGCACGGCGCGCACTGTGACCAGCACCACGTGCAGCCGGCGCGCCATGCCGGCCGCCGCACTCGCGAACTGCACCAGCGCGGGGTCCTCGTCGCACGCCGCCGGGAACCGCGCGCGCAGCTCCGCCTCGCCCGCCGGCGACTCCTCCCCCGCATCCACCCCCACCCCCACCCCCATCTCCTGATCCTTCAATTTACAGTTACGTCAAAATTTTAATTAGTTTTTGGTATAATTTAACGAATGCTATTAGTTACAAGGATTATGGAAAAATTGCTCACTTGTTCAAATTCATCAGTCTTCTGATACTTCTCATTGGTCACGACCTTAGGCTTGTCTTTCCAGTTCGGAGAGTAAGAATTATTGAAAGAAATGGGGCTGGCCGGTGGCGAGATGCTGGAGGATAGAGGGGCGGGGCGAACGGCGCGGGGGGCGGGCTTGCGCGCCACGCCCACTACCTGCGCCTGCGCCTGTCGCGACTCCTCGCTTTTGATCGGGGTCGACGTCGAAAGCGGCTCCTTATCTTCGAACTCCGACGATGACGCGACCCGCGCCTAGAAGGTCATCACCGTAACATAAGTATTTCATTTCTACTTTGTTGCCAACCGATGGTTTAATGTCGCAGCTGCAATTCTTTCCTCCGGGGTCCGGACATCAATCGAACCGCGAAAGTTTTCTGCTTTTTTAAGAAAAAACAATGGATAACTGTTAAATAGTCTCTTACTTAAAGTAAAACTACAGCGATATCTAGCGAGTGCTCGCAGTCGCCGGCCATGGAGTTTACGTCCTGCAGTGCTATTCGTGATCGCATCGCCGCTGCGACCTTCTGCTCTAAAATAATAGTTACCTGCGGCGCGACCTGCACCTCCGAGTAGATGGCCTCGCCCGCCCCGCCTGCCGCCCCGCCCGCCGCCCCGCTCGACACAACAACCTCACATTTATCATTAGCGAACGTTTCCTCTGTAGCGGAGGGCTCGGGCAAGGCGGCCAGAATCAGATACTCGTTGACTTCGTCCCGCCTCAAGGTTATGCGTGCTACCGGATGGGTCGCGGGGAGGGCGGCTCCGGGAGGGTCCGCATCGCACGAAGGCGGAGGTGGCAGAGTTTTCACCGACGCATCCGCCTCGCTTTTAGTTTCAATGGTCGATATTAAATCCGGTACATTCATGGTGACTTTCGGCCTGGGATTTTCTTCTTCGCCGGTTCGACGTTTTAAAATACCGAAGGTCGGTTTCATTCGTTCTTCGAATTTCTTCACTTCGACGACGAAAGTCTCCGACTGTGACGGAGAGGGTGGCGGAGAGGGCGGCGGACTCTCCACTCTCTTGTCCTCGCCGTCCGAATCGCAAATCGACTCGCCCTCGGTGTCGTCGATGATTTCGACCCTTTCGACGGTTTGCGGAATGAATTCCACGACAGTTTCGATGGCCTCGGAAGGATAGATTTCTTTAAGTTCGACCGGGCTCACCGTCGACTTCACGATCTCGCTCTCCCTGACTTCGACCACGCAGTAGGGGTCCGGGGAGCGCTCGTTCCGTGCCCTCGGTTCCACTTGGACCACCGCTTCCTCGTTGCATATTTGCGTAAAGAGATCGCTGTCTTTCAGAAGATTGAATGTGCTACTGTTCTTTTTAGTAGTCTCCGGCGTGAAGGGCTCGGCGGGTTCGGCGCGGAGGGCGCGAGGGCCAGCCTCCACGGAGTCGGCCGACATCGAGCTGGCGTCCGACATGGGACTATCCTCTTTTTGCTTTCGTCTTTCAAGGGAGGAACCTCTACTCCTGATACCACCTTCTTTAACCTCTTTTTTTATGGGCACGGGACTTTTGAGAGCCAAGGGTATTCTGGATCTCTTGAGGTCGGGCCTCTCGGCACTCTCGTAGTGGGCGCCGTCGCGGGGCACGCGCTGCGCCTCTAGCGCCTGCAACCACAAACAGGTCACGCGACACGTCTTACATCTCCCTAGCGACGACGCTCGAGTTATGCAAGGGTTAGTCCGGCCCGGTGAGAGATGTGGTTATGCGTGATCCCGGCCGAGCAGCCGGCGAAGCTTCGAGTGCCGCTAATGAGATGATTGCGATGCGATGAGACAGAAAGCACCGGGTGAGCCGCGCCGTAGAGTTAGCACCGCCACCGCCCTACAGCTCCCGCCCCGCGGCACCGCCCTGCGGCACCGCCCCTCGGCACCGCCCTGCGGCACCGCCCCCCGGCACCGCCCCGCGGCACCGCCCCGCAAGGTGGGGCCCGGGAATGTGCGCTTTCTCACTTGACTCCCGCTACACGCTCTCTCGTTTTCGAGCGACTCGCGAAAACACCAAATACGAAAAACAAACCACCTTAATGAATTCTCCGCAGCGCGCAACTACGTGTAAAGTGTATTAACAGTGCTTCAAACGGCTAAAGCAAAAACAAACAAAACAAGAATGGCTATCGTGCGGAATGCGTATGAACGGAAAGCGTCCGGCCCGGCCTGGCCCGGCCGGGGCGAGCGGCGCGCGCCTCTAACTATACTTTTAACTTTCAATAGTTACATAAGTTACTTCTAATTTTTTCTTCCTTTATATTACAAAATACAAATATGATAAATTTTAGTCATTACTTCATCTGAGTTTTGCGAAACGGAAGTGTGTACTCACGACGAGCCTCTCGAGCGTGGCCTCCCACAGGCGCGTCAGCTGCGGGTCCCGCGCCGCGCCCACCTGCGGCCCCCGCGCCCGCAGCTCCGCCCGCAGCCCCCGCAGCCGCGCGCGCTCCACCTCCCCGCCACCCCCACCGCACCCCGCCTCCAGCTGCGCCTGCGCCTCCCGCACCAGCCGCCGCACCTCCTCCGCACCACACCCCGCCTCGCGCAGCCGCTCCCAGCGCGCGTTCACGTCGTCGATCTGGTGGGCGAGGGTGTCGAGGTAGGCGCGGTCGCAGCAGCGGGCGAACTCGGCGTAGTTGGCGTTGAGCTTGTCGCGGAGGCCCTGCATGCGCGACATCTCCAGCTCGAGCGCCTGGCGCGCGGCGGGCGGGTGCGCGCCCAGCCCGTCCAGCCAGCTCCCCAGCGCCTGCAGGTCGGTCTGGATCTCGCGCGCCGTCAGCAGCGCGGTCTCCAGCCGGCTCTTGGCCTCGGTCACCTGCGCGCCCAGCCTGTTGTACAGCTCTTTCAGCCCGTCGATCTTCCCGGAGAACTCGTGCGGCTCCGGCACCGCGCGCTCCTCCACCGCCTTGCGGCCCGCCTTGATGATCGCCTCCACCTCGCCCTTGATCTCGCTCAGCGTGCGGTACGACTTCTGCAACCACACCACTGGCATTCAGCACGCGCTCGCGCAGCGCACGTCGCGGCGGCGGCGGCGGTACTCACGAGGCAGCGGCGCAGCTGCACGCGCACGGCGTCGGGGTCGGGCGGCGCGGGCGCGGCGGGCGGCAGGGC
>NW_013531716.1:42668-44310 GCF_000836235.2 Papilio xuthus | reverse complement strand
CCTCCAGCCGCGCCGAGCCCCCTTCCGCCTCCGCCTCGCCCGCGCCCGCCTCCGCCTCCGCCTCCTCGCCCGCGTCCGCCTCCTCCTCCGCCTGCTCCTCGCCGCCACCCGCTTTCAATTCTTCCTCGATTTCGTCCAATTTTTCCTACAACGAATTTAAAATAACTTACGCTTTTATATATATACATAGTCGATGTCGCCCGCGACTCCGTCGTGGTAGGCTACTTATTAGGTTTTTATTTCTTAATTCCGCGCAGACGGAGTAACAGCGATGGCTCGGGCATAAAAATTAAAAGCTTAAATAGGTATGGAGCGATGACGTGATGTTGCATATCGACCTGCAGGCGCTGCAGCTGGTCGTGCAGGCGCTGAGGGCCGGCGCGCCGCTCCAGCTGCAGCAGGGCGGCGCGCTGGTCCGGCAGCTCGCGGCGCAGGCGAAGCGCCCCGCCCGCCGCCAGCTGGCCGCGCGCGCCCTCCGCCCAATGCTGCAGCCGCTCCAGCTGCACCTCGCACTGCGCCGCCTCGCGCGCCGCTGCCTCCAGCTCGCGGCTGCGCTCCTGCGCCTGCGCACACGATCGATTTAAAAGCAATTTATTTTGCTGAACAGATAGTAGATGGCGGAGATGAAGGCGTACGTACCTGGTCGCGCAGGAGGTGCCAGCGCTGGGTGACGGCGGCCACCTCGGCGCGGATCCAGTCGGGCATGATGTGGGCGCGCTCCAGCTGCCTTCCGATGTCTTGGATGCGCGCCAGCCGCTCGTCGCTGTGGTTCTGCACGTAGTTCTCCAGGTCCTGTCACACCATAGCCTCTTACTTTCGTTTGCCAATCGAAACAGGATCAAAGTACAAATAAGACGATGTAACCGCTGGGATAAGAGGGACTAACGTATAGTTGGTCGGAGATGTCCTCGGCGTCGGGGCGGTCGGGGCGATCGGGCGCGGGCTGCGGCCGCTGCAGGCGACGCTGAAGCCCGTCCAGCCAGGCCGCCTGCTGCGCCAGCCACGCGCGCAGCTCGCCCGACTCGTGCCACGCCTCCGCCAGCACCCTGCCGCCGCCGTCATCACAAAATAAACGCTCCTTTTCCAACAGCGATCTTTACATGTAAGCGATCGGCACTGACTTGTAGCGCTCGTAGACGGCGTGCGTGACGCGCGACCACAGCGCGCACAGCTGCGTCAGCCGGCGCGCCAGAGCCGCCGCGCGCCGCTCCGCCACCAGCAAGATCTCGTTGCCTGCGCACACACGCGCTCGCCTCAGTTACGACCGAACGACGGTAAATATATAAAACGAACGGCGAGGCTCGGCACCTTCCTCGTTGAGGGCGCGGAAGCGCTCGGTGCGCTCGTCGCACTGCTCCTTCAGAGTCTGGAAGCGTGTCTTCATCCGGTACAGCTCGGCCGAGTCGCGAATGGCGCACTCCGCCTCGGCCGGCATCTGCCGCTCCAGCTCCGCCAGGAACCGTTCCAGCTGCAACCGACGCCGCCGTTCAGCTCGGTGCGCTCGGGGCGCTCGGGGCGACGCCGGATGACACCTACCTCCTCGATGCCCTCGAACACACGCTCCGTGCGGGTGTGTGCGTCGCGCAGTCGCTGCAGCGCGGCGGGCAGGTCGCGGCGCAGCGCCTCCGCCTGCGAGCGCAGC
>NW_013531716.1:39684-42658 GCF_000836235.2 Papilio xuthus | reverse complement strand
CCCGCCCCCGCACCCGCCTCCTGCACCGCCTCCCGCTCGAGCAGCTCCGCCTCGCCTAACAGGCGCTCCAACTCCTCCGTGCCGGACTCCACTTCCTAAGTAATGTTAATGTTCTCTCTCACTCGGTCCAAAGCTGGACGTACTCGACTCCATGACCACGCATAATATTTATTGACTTTGTATATAAAATGTTCAGTATTTTATTTCCCATCGATTCCAATGACGGCCGGCGCCGCTAAGTTACTATGTGTGAGTTGTCGGCACAGTTTATGCATGCCGTAACGAGGCATAGTGCAGCAGTGCCGTTCAGTAATGCGTCACCTGCGCGCGCTCGAGCAGCTCCCGCAGCTCGGCCAGGTCGCCGGGCAGCGCGCCCGCCGCCTGAGTCCGCAGCCGCTCAGCCGCCGCCAGCCGCTCGCCCGCCGCGCCCAGCGCCTCCCGCAGCCCCGCCAGCCGCGCTGCGCCTGCACACACCACCGCGCTACATCACGCCGCTCCTCACCGCGCAGCGCGCAATATCGGAAGCGCGACAAAAGACAAGGGTGACAGAGAATGAGGAGGAGAGAGGTACCCGTTTTACCTTTCTCCAGTTTATCTATCTTCTGCTGCAAAATAGTTTTGCAGTCACCGACCTTGGTGACCAGATTTTCCACGCTGCTCGCGAGGTTCAAGTCGGGCACGCTGCCCGAATCGTACTTCTCTCGCCTCTCCCGCACCACCGCGTCGTACGTCGATTGCAACTCCTCGAATCGCGTCTGCACCCGCTTTAGATGTTGAATTTTGGCCTCGGTCTCCTCCGGCATCGACGGGTCGGCGTGCTCGGCCAGGATCTGCGCCTCCAGGTCCGCGACCTGGGCCTGTAGCGCGCGGAACTCCTCCTCGTGCCGGCCCCGCCCCTGAGCGCGCCGCCCCAAGCCCGCCTTCATCTCGGCTTCCTTCTCCGTCAGATGCGCGAGGATCTCGCCGAACTCCTCCTTCGTTCGCTTCGTCTCGTTCTCGACGTCGTCTCTGAGCCGCTGCGGCAGCCCCTTAGTCGAAAGGGCGCAGGCGCGCACGGCGAGCTCCTCGAGGCGCGGCTCCAGCTGGCGCAGCGCGCGCAGCCGGTTGCGCAGATGTATCAGCCGGTTGTGGGAGGGCCGGTCGGCCTGCACGCGCCGCCCCCACTCGCGCGTCTCCTCGAGCTGCACGCGCAGGCTCGCCGCGCCCTCGGCGAATTCGCGCGCATCCCGCAGCGCCTCCAGCGCGCCCTCCAGTCGCGCCGCGCGCCCGCTCACCTCCTCCAAGCCGCGCTGCAGCTCCGCTATGCTCTCGGCGTGCCGCTGCGCCTCATCTGTAGAACATCATAGATAGTGACAGCACACAGCTTCACGAGACGTTACCGCAAGGTGGATGGCGGAGAGCAGCGGTACCTTGCAGCGCGGGCTCGGCGGCCAGGCGGCGCTGGATCTCCTGCACGTGCGCGAGCTCCTGGCGCCGCTCCTCCGCCTGCCGGCGCGCCCGCTCGCTCAGCGCGCCCGCCCGCTCCGCCCACTGCGCCCACTCCGCCCACTGCACCCCCGAGCACTCCTCCAGCGCGCTCTCGCACTGCCGCAATACACAACACCGTACAAGCGAAACTGTATGATATTCCCTACCACTGGTTGTTTTTTTTTCATAAAAAATTGCTTACGCAGTTGGACTGCGAGTTACTTGCTTTATATAAACGTTGCTTATAAATTGTTACATTAGGTTATATCAATGCAATAAATGTACGTAAATGGTATTTAACAAGTGTTTTTTAATAAACTTTTAACTTAGCAAGTGTAGGCTCACGTCCTATGTCCTCGGGTAAACTATTGAGTAAGTATGGAACTCGTTTTTTTAACGTTCTATCTCCATACTAATTGTGTACCATTGACCTTGTGCCAGTTTTATCTTGCACCAAATTAGTAAAATTATTACTGTTACTTTGATCGTTTGCAAGTTGAGTTTATTATTATTATTACAATCTAAAATTGTTTTTTTATCATGTTCTACGTTACATTTATAAATTGCCTTTTGACATTTGTTTCTGTACCTAGCACGAGTTAGTTTTTTACCATATTTTTAAGGTGTTGTTTAACGAATGTGTGTTTGCGTTTGTACAATAATGTAGACTAGCGATCACCCCCGACCTGGTGCAGCTGGTGCAGCGTATCGCGCGCCCACGCGTCGAAGGCGCGGTAGCCGGCCTGGAAGTCGCGCGCGCCCTCGCCCGCCAGCCGCGGCTTCTTGCTGGCCGTGTGGGCGCGCTCGGCCGCCTCCTCCGCCTCCGCCTCCACCATCACCTCCACCTCCGCCTCCGTCTGCGGCTGCGTGGGCGACTCGCTCGTCTCCTCGCCCGTGTCGATGTCGATGTCGAACTCGAAACCTAGCTCCCGTATCTGTTACCAAAATGTTTAATGTGCTAAATATCTGAATAAAATACTATGTGAGGATGTAGAGGTGTGGAGGTGTGGAGGTGTGGGGGCGAGACACTGACCCGCGTGGCCTGGACATCCAGTATGAGCAGCAGCGCGTCGAGTCGGTCGAGCTGCGCCTCCGCCTCCTCGGCCAGCGCGGGCTCGGGCTCGGAGGGCTCGGGGCCCGCGGTGGGCACTGTGGGCGCCGTGGGCGCGGCGTCCTGCAGTATGTCGGCGACGGTGCGGCGCTCCAGACGCAGAGCTCTCTTAACGTGCTGCAGCTCCTGGATCCTGAGCAGCACCTCGCCGACCTCGCTCACAGGATTGGCTTCCATCTATTAAATAGGTCATGTAATTCCAAACTAAATTAACAACGGCGGTTAAATCATTAATAGAGTAATTACTCTAGCGACTATTTTTCACATAAGTTCTTTGCCGCAGTTTTTTACAGAACTCAATATTAACACGAACCTCCGTTCCGTATAAGTTTGTAGCTATGATCGATCGAGGCGATGTTGTTCTTGCAAAGAAGTTTAGTTTGGCAGGCAACATGT
>NW_013531716.1:32284-39315 GCF_000836235.2 Papilio xuthus | reverse complement strand
CGCGCCTCGTCGTCCACCACCACCACGCAGTCCGCCAGCGCGTCCACCAGCGGCTGCTGGCGGCGCAGCTCGGCGTGCAGCTCGCGCGCCGCCCGCAGCGCCGCCTCGCTCCCGCCCTCGCCTTCGCCCTCCGCCTCCGCCTCCATGCGCGACATGCGGTCCTCCGTCTCCGTCAGCCACTGCCTGTACACAAATGTAATGCATATTGGTGTGAGGTGGAGGTGAGGTGGAGGTGCGGTGGGGAGCGGAGGCGCGGCGTACCGGAAGCGCTGCAGGTGGTGTTGCTGAGCGCGCATGAGCGCGGCGTGGCCGGCGGCCTGGCGGCGCATGGCGGCCTGTCGCAGCTGCTCCCAGCGTTCGTTCAGCAGCCGCATCTGCAGCCGCACCTGCGCCCACACGACGTTCAATACAACTCTTATTTGTATAATATGTAAAGAGTGAAGCGTGCGAGCGCACCTCGTTGGCCTCGTCCCGGGAGAGCGCGGCGTCCCGCAGCAGACGCGCGCCCTCCTCCAGCACGCCGCCCACCCGGCACTGCTGCTCCGACAGCTCCAGCAGGAACCGCTGCGGCGACACATTATTTCACGTTTTATTTCATTACCGACTATTACGACTTAATTTGACTGCTCGGACTCTTGTTCATTCATCAAGAGGGCGCCGGAACAGTTAACATTGCATGAACTCATAGAATGGTCACCTCGTGGGCGTGGAAATGTTCCTTGAGCAGCGCGAGGTCGGCGTGGTCCGGGGCGTGGTCCGGGGCGTGGTCGGGCGCGTGTGGCGACGTGTCGGGCAGCGGGCGCGCCGCCAGCCGCTCCTCCGCCTCCAGCAGCCAGGCCAGCGCCTCCTCCAACGCGGCGCCGTACCCGCCCAGCTCCGAGGCCGTCGTCGCCGAGGACAGCGGCCGCGACGCCGGCGCCTGCCGACACAGTGCCATTGTCTGCCCGTCCCTCACTTACCTCGCCCCGCCTCACTGACACTGACACGGAAAACTTCCCAATTCACAGTGCTCGTCTCTTCCAAACGTTAAATACAGTACTCTTTTAGTTATTAAGTAGTTGAAGCATCTCGGCGGCTGGGAACATCGCAAGACCTCGCGGCCGACCAGATGGGCGAGTGAAGCACGCGTTACATTACGAGAAGGTGTGAACGGGCAAGTGTCAGTGTGGTGGCGGCAGTACCTCCGGCGCGTGTTCGGGGTCGCGCATGTCGTCACGCATGTCCTCGCACGCGTCGTCGCGCAAGTCGTCGCGCGAGTGCGGCAGCGACTGGAACAGGCACATGACGTACATCATGATGGACTTCTTGTCCGGGTGCTCCGTGTTCACATCTGCAACCACATCAAGACACAAAGTTTAGTACGTTTCTCAAGTTAGTAGATCGGGGCTAGGGGCGGGGCGACTCACCCTCGGGGTCGAGCAGGCGCGCGATGCCGAGGTGCGCGTGCGCGAGGCGGAAGGCGTGGTCGAGACGCGCGCGCGGCTCGGCGCGCAGCACGGCCGCGTAGTCGAACAGCTGCGGCCGCCAGCGATGCAGCAGCGCGTTCAGCGCCAGCCCGTCGCGCCACGACCGCGTGAAGTCGCGGATGTCCACGCCCGCGTAGTTCTGCAACCGGGCCGCGGCCCACGCACCGGGTCAAACTTTAATCTTTAATCTTCGTTAGTATTCAAATGGAACGATTACACTAAGCGGCCTCAAAAGGCTAGGAAATCGATTGAATCGAGTGAGCGATTTAGTTAGTGACCTGCGTATGGGCGCGGCACCAGGCCAGCAGCGTCTTCTCCAGATTGCTCTGCTGCACATCCGGCAGCAGCTCGCGCAGGTGGCAGTGCACCTGCCAGTGTAGGATGATGCTCCACACCAGTCCTGCGACACGCCACACCCGTTACTCGTCGCGACACGCTTTCCGCAATCCCAGCGGACCCGCTCCTCCATTACTACCCAGTGACGGCACTGGGTACTGTGGTCACACGCATCCGCTACCTCAGTAGATACGGGAGCGTCGGCGACACAGTGGCCATTGGACATGTACCCTACACATCCCGAGTTCGACCGACGGCACATGGCGATAACAAATACCGAAACCGTGTTTTTAATTTTTTAATTCAATACATTTACTGAAGAAGAAACACATCGCCATGTAAACCGCATATATCTGGAAGAAAGGATCAGTCGAACCGCATAAGGCCCGCGTGATATGTTCATGATAATGACGGTATATTGGAATAAAATATAGTGTGGTCAGAGTGCGGTGAGACGCACCAAGGATGAGCTTGGCGTTGCCGTCCACGATGTCGGCGCCGCTGATGTTGACGAGGCGCACGCCGGCCGCCTCCAGCGCGCGCAGCGCCGCGTTCACGTTGTTCAGCTGGTGCACGCGCATGCGCCCGCGCTCCCGCCTCTGCAACACACGCTCAGCTCTCACTACCCGCTCCTCTCTTGGCCCCTCCCCCGCCAGTGCTCGCGGACTTACGTAACGCTGGGCGGTCAGGATCTCCAGCAGCGCCAGTAGCACCTCGCCATCGCGCAGCTCCTGCACCAGGTCTTGCACCGGCGGCTTGTTGTTCTGCAATACGACCACACATTCCATTTACCATGTACGGTTCATTTACAGTTTTAATACTTAGATATAATCTTAACGGTAACGGAAAGGCGCACCTTCACCAGCTGCGAGTTGATCCACTTGGCAAAAGTCTTCTTCTGCACGTCCTCGCGCTCGTCTGCAACAACGAAAACTTTATTATACTTACTCTATAACTCTCATAATGTTCGGTAAACTATTTCAGTAACAGTGGTAGACGCCAGCAACAAAGCACCCGTCGGACGAACGGACGGATCGCCCGGTGCAAAACCATGACCACACAGAAGACAGGCTTCAAGTGGAAGTAATTCCGCGTTTCGATAAATGCCTGTGCCTGCCCGGGACCTAATTTTAAACGTTCCAGTTACATATAACATCACAGTTTATTTAATTGTAAAATAAAAAAAAATTAAAACTAACAAAATAGATGGCGCTATTTCATCTGTTAGTCTCAGTGACTGGGTTATTCATTTGTTTTTTTTTTAAGTTAAGGTTAGGTTATTCAGTGTTTGGATTGCAACCAGATAACTGTGTAAAACAATATCTGCAAGTATTTAAGCGTTGCCGTGTGAATAGGCGCGAGGCCCAGTGAGGTATACAGTGGCGGCACAAAGTACGCGTCTCGTGTTGTCAAAACAACGAGATACGCAGCTTTTATTGAACATGTAACGTTTGTTAATTGGCGGCGATCTCCGTTTGTCCGCGATCAGACATCTCAGTTCATCACAAACAGTGATCCCGCAAGTACTTTTTAAGCCGAAAACATAATAAAACTAATAAGTAGGTATGTACTTTATTAACATAATGTTAGAGCAGTCGTCCAAAGCAGTGATGCGACTCGACGCCAGGCCCCGGGCCTCATCGGATATTTACGTCGACTCTTACATGTCATCGTAGTGTTACGTTATTTGTAATCCTCATACAATTAAAAAAAATACTTTATCTGCTTTAGTTTATAATGATTTTTTGTGTCAGCGGCGACGACGTACGTAGTATTCAGCCCGTCAGCCCGACGAGCAGCCAGGCAACTCGCCCGCGCCACGCGCACTATATTTTTTATCTATCGTATAACCATTTATCACTATTTCGCACTAAAAAACCACCATAGCTGAATGTCATGAAATGAAATGTTTTGCTAATGAATATTGTAAGCGAAGTGCAGTGCGGCGTGCGACTAGACACTTATAGCATCGCATATGACATATAAATACGCTGCTAGCTTTTTATTTACAAAATTGTACCTTTCTCCAATCTTAAAACTTACCATTCTCAATGTCGTTATATTCGGTTTTGACTTTACATTTAAATTAGTTTTTGTTTTTTAGGGTTCCATACTCATAGGAAAAAAACGGAACCCTTATAGGATCACTTTGTTGTCCGTCCGTCCGTCTGTCAAGACCCTTTTTTTTATTTCTATAACTTTGTTAAAAAAATAAGTTGCAGAAAATCCCTCTAAATAATTTTTACATCATCTAAACTTTTATTGAGCTTAATTACGTTGACAGTGTCGCTATGAAGTGGAGCTCCCACTGGAAGAAATTAATATGCTGATTCATGATCACAACTAGTGTCAATTAAGTGCTGGCCGCTCACCCTATCCTATCAATGTAAAATCATTATGAATGTCATATTTTTGGCGCCATCTGCATCTCACTAGTTAGCTGTAAGGGCTCTATATTATGCAAGTACACAACTATGACACTCCTGCCTGCCCTAGTCTCCAAAGAAACCCAACACCCTGTTTGATGTTCCCAGTGATATCTCGGTGTGCCGAGTAATTTTGCATATGACTGGCTGACATATTAATTGTTGAAATGAAAATGAAAACAAAAAAATCATGACATTAAATACCAATTCATGTATAATGTGTATAGATGGTAAATGATGTTTTTATGTAGCAGTTTTTACGTATTCAAAACAAAGTTGCTTTTCCAGATCTTAGTTTACAATAAATTCCAACTAAAATAAACCAAACCACAATACTTACATCAAATTGAAGACAAATTATAGAAAAATATGAAGACAAATAAATGGAGTATCATCATGTGTTAAGTATCAGCTGAGATTTAGTTTAAATAGTTTAATAGTTTAAGTTGTATTTCTTTTCATTTTTATATACTGTACTCATATTTCAGGGCTCATTAAAAACCAGTGTTGAGGTGTCCATGATCCATAACAATTGTGTCTGTATGTTTTTTGTGTTTAAAAGTTGTGTTAAAAAAATAAGAATAACAGAATTATCAATTGCTGTATTCAATTTTATTCAAAATTAATTTGAATCATTGAAGAAACATTTAAAATTCTTATTAATTCTCTAATCAGACTCCCATAGCTTCTTTTTGGCATAACTTGGCAATAAATGTTATAGCAGATGGGGCTGCACTACGACCCCAGGGGAGCAACTGATTCTCTGAAAGGTCTAAGATTGCTCTGCTTATAGCAATATCTAGTGCAATCTTGTACATTGTACAACGCAACACAACTAGGGCATGACAATTGTACTTGCCTATGTTTGTGTGTGCAGTGCAGCATACTTGAATAACATACTCTGGCTCTCTCATTACAAAAATTTTTTGCCGGTTTAAAAATATTGATACATTAAAAAAAATAACCATGAATTCGTCTTTTATAATTTAACAAAAGAAGATTAGATGTAAACCCAAACAGCACCATTAGGATAATCCCAAGATGGTAAAGGATTGTTTATCAAGAACTTTTATCAAGTTTTATGTGCACACTAAATGATAAGATAAAATCGGCTGCGAAAACCTAAAACTGCTGCACGTAAGTAATTAGGAGTTGATAATGTCATCCCGCATCATCACTTCATTGCATCACATCTCAAGTTATGCTCTCAAGGTCCAATTTGTTAAGTAACGTGCCGACGCCTTCGCCACCACCACAATACTTACCAGCGGTGCTCGACTCCATTTTTCAAAAATGTTATTTCCTTACGACGACCCGTTTACAAACAAGATTTAATGTTCGTACAAACTTTCTGTAACATGACAACACACGATCACAACACTTGTAAAACTTTTCACAAACTTTTTAAACTTCCCTGAGGTCAATAGAAGTTGCGTACAATAATCCCGATTGCAACACTTAAATTTAATAGCACTTAAACACTGTCACTGTAAAGTAAAAAATAAAAATGATAATTTTTAAACAAAGCATAAGGCATTATTTTGGACGGCAGAGAAACTATAAAGTACGAGCCACAACTATCCAACTACAGAAACACACACATACACAAACGACAACGAGAGGTGCAAAGAGTATATAAAAAATGGAGAGGTGGGGTGGAAGTGTTGCCAATAACAAATTTTACCCGACTATGGACCGTGTACACGGGCCGTATCAAAATAAAATAAAAGGAAATGCTCTTGAAAAATAGCCAAACTAATAGTTTGCTGTGGTATACTTTCTGATCCATATTTCCATATATTATTAGAAAGGCCGAGAAAACCAGTGGTAGAGCCCGCTTTAACATCTTCGCATGAATTCAGAAGAAGACAGGCGTGAAGTGGAAGTAATTCCGCGTTTCGGCTGATGTGTTTGCGTCCCGGAGGCCTAATTTAGTCCTCTTTCCCTTCCCACCCTTTTTCTTATAAGGAAAGCCGCCTTATGATATAAAAAACATGGTATTTTGTGATTGTGCCTATTTGATTTTTACCATTTTTGATTTTGGCACTAATACTTGCGGTTGGTAGAAGTGGTGAGCTTTCAAACTAAAAATAGAAAAAGAATAAGCTGTCAAGAACTTCAAGTGGCGTAAGGCTGTATGGCTTAGTTCCTTTGCCTGCTCTTTCGAGTGAATAATAAAAACAACAACAACTTCAAGTGGCGCGTAAAAGTCATAGGTTATATAGTTAAGGCGCAAACACTCATTTCAAGTAATGACCTATTTGTATACCTAAGTGTTGGTGCTGTTTTGTAGTGTGTTGGTATTATGATAATAGATTTGACAATAAAAAAGGGATAGGTGGGATTAAATTGATTACGATTTTTTTTTCCATTTTCCTTGGTTTTTCTCATTGAACCAGGAAGCAATAACTTTCTGGTTATTGTTTTCGAATCACTATTGTAATTCAAGGCGAGGAATGATTATCACTCTATGTTTGGAAAATAAAACAAATTTTATTTGGACTCATTATTCCCGGTAAAATCCTAAAGTATTTTTAACTTATATACGGTTTTATTCAATACGTTTTTTCTTCCGTTTCAGCACTTTTTAATATTAAACCATGTAGTTATTATAATATAACCACAACTGTTACAGTTAAGTTGTTCTAAATAATTAAATTAACTATTGTCACATTCAAGAAACCCATAGAAATTGCTATGCCCAAAAAGTCGCAAGTTTTATAATTTTTTCATCTAAAGCCATAAAACACGGTGATTGCTGTAGCATTGGCAACACTGATGTGATGGAAATAACATGTGTATT
>NW_013531716.1:17720-32117 GCF_000836235.2 Papilio xuthus | reverse complement strand
ATATATATATATATATATATACACAGGTGTCCCAAAATTCAACGATAAAAACTGTAAAGATGTATAGCCAGATCGATAACTACAGGAGGGAAAATACTAAAAAAATCCAACTTTTTTTTGTTTAAAAGTTGTATTAACTTTTGTCACTTCTCTTATAATTTGATACCTGGCTACAAATGTGCAATTTTTTTGTGTTAGGTACCTAAATAACTTAGCTATTAATTAAGATAAAAATTGGACTAAAACATTAGTGATTTAAACACAAAAAATAATTAACAAAATTTTTTAAAAATAATTATTTACAATTAACCCAAAAATTAAAATTGACTAAAGAAGTTTAGGGTAATACGTACATTTGCTGTGGCTTAAGTGTTTTTCATAGGGCGCGAAGGTGTATTCGGGAAGATCTCCGACCTCCACCTTCCACTCGATCTTACGGCAGTCCAACGTAGGCAGCTGCCTGAGGAACGCCATCTCTCGGCACACCCACGCATTACGTCAGAACTTCCAAGTAGCACTTCACTATCACAGTTTGTTTAATGTTTACAATCTATTACATGTACTTCGTTAGTTCTCTGGGGTTATAGTGTACACTACGTAGTAATATAATTCAAGCAGGTCAATATAAAATATATGAGTTTCGAAAATTGAGGTATTAATAAGTATACTAGGTAGATAGTCTCTTGTTACCTACTTAGTTTCCGTCATCGTATCCTCATCGACAAAATTTGTATAATTTGTATAATCTTATACTAATTTTGAAATCATTGACACTATACAATGTCAGATGTGGCAACGGGTACCGGCACCGACACGATTTCATCATCATCTTCATCGCTACCAGTTACATTGTAATATATACAACATAATACATAATACAACATATATACAAAAGGCAGTTAAATGGTTTTGAATAAAAGAGTCTCTCAAGATTTTGCTAGCATTTTATACGTAAAAAAATGCAGTCACTTACTCTTCTATGGAATGTTTGAGAACAAAACATGCCGATTAATTCAATAGCGCTCCTGATCAGATTAGTTTTAGAGTTTTAGATACTTCTCCTCCAGCGTGCGACGACGACCCTAAGTGTGCGCTATGCGAGCCATTTCCTTCTTGCATGATATCACTATAGTAACCACATGACGCCATAGAGTTTGTATCTCTTAATACAAAAAGGTGGACAGAGTCGCGCGGCAGTGTTATCATTTGTGCAACGGCACGTCGGCGTGCACTTTTGCAGCGGGTACCGGCGAGGGTCGACATAGGAGCTGCGCCCTACCAAGGTTAACGCGACGAGGCTCGCCTAAAAATAGCCGCGCACGAACAAGTAAATAAACAGCGCAAATAAAACTTGCGCTTGCGCATTGGCCGCAACAGGCGAAAGTGAGAGGGCGCTGGCGTCCCCGCATGGCTCGCTCCCGACACACGAGCACGAGTCACTCGCCCTCGCCTTGCTCTTACTTGCAACTTGCCGCGGCTTCGTCCGGGTCGCAAAGAATATACATCTAATCGCTTTTCTGTTACGTCACGTCAGTAGTATCAGTCTTCCCGGCATCAGAGTTGATAATTCGATTACAATTATTTTTGTGATCATGATATCTACTTTGTAAAAGGCAATTCCAATCTACATTAAATTCTCGTCATTACCAAAACATTTATTTGGATAAGGATTTTTAAAGCAAATAAATAGCGCCGAAGCGTTTTAATTGCTTATTATACGAAAAGTATCCTTTATCGTCGTCCTCTCATGGCGGCGACTTGACTGGGGCCCCGCGCCCGCTTCAGCGCTCGCGCCCGCGCCCGCGCCCGCGCCCGCGCCCGTACTGGTATGTTATTTGTTTGTGTGGCTTTACCCTACGGCTATTGTCATTTTTCTATTTCATTAGTTATTACACATCTGAAGTATGCAGTATTTTACTTACGAATGTACCTGATATGGAAATAACATCCTTAAATTGTTAAATTGAATTTTCGCGTTGTCGCGATAAAATGTCGATATTGCGACAATTATCACTTTGTTATAATCATACAATACATATATAATATTTTGTTCCCCAGTAAACTTTCGAAGACGAATGCAAGTTAAGAGCGAGTATAAACAAAATGAACAACTATCACAGCACCGAAACACAGTTAACAAACATAAATAAGTACATTGCTTTATCAGAGCCTGCTCCGCTCCGTATCTAGGTCGATATGAACAAATAAATAATTACTAATCACCGACATAGTAAAGCGAGACGTTTGCGATAGTCAGATGGCACTCGCGAGTGCGACCGAATGCGGCACGACAGCGACTGTCAGTGCACGGACGGCGACTGCCAGCTGCCAGCTGTCTTTTCGGCTGACTCGGAGTCCGGCGCGTCCACGACGCTGCCGGCCGCAATCGACGTCGACGCGATGCGATTGCTAGCTAGAACTACCCAGCCTCGATTAAGTGCTGTCCTCACAGAACGCAATGACTTAACACCAAAGAGAAACAATAAAACTTCATACATTCACTTGACATACTTTGTTAAGTTCGCTCTTCAATGTTCGTGAATTTTGCTTTGTGGGATACCTATATAGACACACATGAGACAAACTAACACACAAATATAACGAAAATAAAAATACTAGGAAGTATACAGTATTGCGAGCTTGTGAGGGCGGGCGGGGGCGGATTTGCCGAGGTGCGAGGCGCGAGGCCGTGGCCGCGACGTCGCAGCCTACCGCCGCGCGGCACCCAGCGGGGCCGTGCGAGGTCGCGCGCCAGTCACTCGCCGGGCCCGGCGCGCGTCCCCGATCTGACATCACATTAAAGCGTTGCTCCTCTTACTCCTATTTATAAACTTATAATTTTTCTTCATGTTTAAAGTCTTTATCAGTAGTTCGTCACCTAAACATTATGAATGGTTTGTGGACTAGTTTCACTCAAGCTGTATTCCTGCTGTTGAAAATTAAATATGAATAGCAGCAGATCGGATGCCTCCACTTCCACCGAGGACATGAAGGTAGGTGGCCCCTGTGTCCACTTATTAGAAGCTGTTGATTTTACACAAGCAACATTGTTGTGATTATAGACGCGTCCGTTGTGCCTGTACTACTTTACGCACCCATTTGGCGTGCTGTCCCCGGAGCCGCCGCGCTTGGCCGCCTTTGTGCCTACCGCGCCAGCAGCCCCCACCGCGCCCGCCGAGTCCTCCGCAACCTACGCGCCCACCGCTTCTACCGCCTTCGACCTGGCCAACTGGGCGCGGATGACGTGGTATATTGTACTTAAGGGTAGTCGGATAGAGTGGGTTCTGTGAACCCCCAATCGGACGTGATAAATTTTATATTTTTTTTGTAAAATGAGTGCATCTAAACAAAGTTTGGGACCCGGCTCGAGTACCTTTTCGCTGGCGCTTCCAGTACCTTCGTCGACTGCTTGACTGCTTCTGTAGCAGCAACTGCAGACGAACCGCACTTGCCGAGTGACGCGAATCTACGTAATGCGGTGACGGGAACTGCACATCGGCCATGAGAACTAAATTACTATATTATATACAAGTTGACACTCGAAATGAGTAAGGCTTCGCAAACCTCGGCGTATCAGAAGCGAATCCTAAGCGTCTCTTATAAACGTAACGGATACGATATGGCGAGTATGTTCTACTGACAGTGCCTCTTCAGTCTTGACATAAATAGTAAGCAGCAATAGCTTCACTGACCGCCGATCACTACTCAGCCGAAAACTATTCAAGCTTTATTGTAAGCATCGTTGTTTGTAATAGTGCCAGTTCCTGGTTCTCCGAGGACATGTGGTCGTGGTATGGTGGGCGAGCAAGCGCGCGCTTGCCGCCGCTGCGCGTGCGCCGCTTGCTCAGCGGCGTCCCAGGAGGCGCGGGAGGCGGGGGGATCGGCGCGCGCACGCCCCCGCGCAGCCGTCGTGCGCTACCACCGCTGCCCGAGCCGCCGCCCATTGCGCCCTCGCTCCGCGCCGCACCTCGCTCGCCGCGGCCCGGCTCGGCTCGTGCGCGGCTATCGCGCAAGATGGCTCGCTCCCTGCACACTACCTTCATACGTATGTCAACTTTTTTGTTAGATTAAAAGTATCACGTATTATTGGTATAGAATGAAATATCGTTCACTTGCTTATGCAAAAGAAACTATTTCAATATTAAAATGGCAATATCTTCTAAGCAGCGGCTGTCAAACATTTTAAGAAACTTTGCATCCTAAGTTTGGTTATTCGTAGATGCCCTAGGATTTGTAATTCTTTTCTTAAGTACCGCGTTCAGTTTGCGTCCTAACTATTTGTAGCTACGTAATATTAATGTTTTGACGTCGTCTTTGAAGTCGTAGCTTTGGAATTTTATTCCATCTTTCAATCAGGGTCTAAAAGTTCCATTCTTGCAAATTCTTCTCCCGAAAGAGGTATGAGCTGTTAAGTTCATGTGTTCGAGATAAAGAGGATTTTTTATGAACCTTATTGAATAAAAGAATTAACGTGAAGAGAACCAAAATTCAAAAGTAAGATGTCAATGTTTGGGTAATACGGAAAGATATGATTTTATTTATAAAGATTTTGTTTTCCGAAATTTATCTTTATATATATAATTCTTCTGTGAGTGTGTATGTCACTGAACTTCTCTCAAACGACTGGACCGATTTTGATGAAATTTTTTGTGTGTGTTCAAGGTGATCTGGGAATGGTTTAGATTCACAATTTTGTCCGCTGGACAATGTTTTTTTTAATTAATTTTTAATTTATTAGTAGTTGTTGATTTTGGAATGTTTTACATTGGATCCGACAGACGGCGCTACCATCGCAGTGTCAAATTTTCAAATTAAAGACGTGTAGACAGGACAACGTCTGTCGGGTCCGCTAGTTTTTATATAATTGTCGACTAAGAACATTTATTATTAAAAGTTACTTTGTTATTGGACATAATTTTATATGAAATGGTTTTTATTTCAAAACCTAAATGAAAAACTAACTGATGATTCGATGGTGCACGACGAAAAAAAAATGACGTCCAACTACTCTAACCCATCGAAGCCAACCGACATATGTACATAGCAACTCGAAAAAGCATTGTGCAAACCCTAAATTCAAATCAGGTCAAACCCGAAGACGTGGCATTCTTAACGTAACCGAACGTCCCATTTTGAACAGGACTCGGTCGAGCCCCGGTGTCCCCGAAAAAAATTCTGGGACACCAAATTGTCACGATTTTCAAACCGCGCAAAAAATTAAGCAGTCGAGTCGACCGATGCGAGTAATGCGCGAGACCGCATCATCTGTCAACCCATATGATATGAGAAAACCCAGTTCAACCTTCAATCCAGTTTTACCTTTTAATTGCCCTAAAGATATCAATGTCCCGCTTTAAGTAAAAAAAAATGGTCACGTTAGACTTTCTGGTCGGTACACAGTGCTTAGTTGCATTTTCAATACTCTTCGTTCTAAAAAAATAGAATACTGAAATGAATGTTGATCTAGTGCTAGTCAGCTTAAGTGAGCTTTTTCTTTTGTGCGTAAAAATGTGCAATAAACAGTTTAATTACATATCGCGAAATTGGCATATGCGACGATGTCGACACGTGAGTATGCAAAACGATACAATTGACACTGAACTGCAAGTGAAGAACTGGTGCACTGCATGGTGGTGGTGTAGTTGTACATCGCAACACATGTGCGGCGCCGCGGCGGGTAGCGGGTAGCGGGCAGCGGGCAGCGCGCAGCGCGCGGGGCAGTCGGCAGGCGCGGTGCGGGCTTACTGCACGTTGTTCGCTGTCGTCAGTGCGAGTGCGAGCGCGAGCGCGAGCGCGAGAGTGGGCCAATGCAGTTCTGAAGTCCCCGCGGGAGTCGAACTCTAACTCAAGTCTCGAAGCGACAGCTCAGTCACTCGCCGCCATTCATCTTACTCACGGACATTCTCATATTGATTTCTGACGCGCAACTATTTTAAGTAGGTAATTATTTGAGTGTAAACTGTAATGATGGAAAACTGCGTAACTGTGCAGGCGAAATTTGTAGATAGTATGTAAACAATTGTAGCAGACCCACAGGCTAAGATTCGGAGCAGAGAGCGCTGTCTTAGAGGGCCGAGGTTCGATCGACTGCTCAACCTCGACAGATGACCTTTTTAAGTGTTGACAAAAGAAAAATAATACATTACTTGTCAGATTATACAATCACGTGACCCCAAAATAATACTTCATTGCTACTCAAGGAAGGCGAGTGTTGCGGGTTGCGGCTGAGTCAACTGCTGTGACGTCACACGGTCGCCTGACCCCTACTTTTTTTAAGAAAATGTGTTCGGAGAAGTACTTCTCTTCTTAGCTCGAAATATTATTCTATTAAGTAAATGTCACGAATTATCTCTCGCAAACTATTCTTGGGCTGCAAAGGAAAATTTAGTTATTGACTAGCGACCGCTCTCAATTTCATCAGCATAAAATTAAAAAAAGTAGCCTATAATATGCCCGTGTGCATCAGTTGTCTTCCTAGCAGTTAGGAACCTCGTAGGAGTCGCTGCGCAGAACATAATTTTAGATGTGGCAAGTGTGAGGGGGTGCGGCGGGAGGGCATTGCGGGTAGATGACCTTGACAGACCAAGATATTTAAGACTTGTACAAATGATTTCAATAGCAGATAAGTACGAACCTTGCAGGCCGGGCCCGGCAGTTGTCAGCAGGAAAACACAAATAGAGTACATTTAATCGTTCATTTGAAGTTGATACGTTTTACGACATACAAAATTGGTTCGTCATTGGCGTACTACAATCCGCGTGTCTCGGAACCGCCGCTTAGAGTTGGAGGTCCTCGCAAAGCTCATTACTTGATCGTGCTGTTAGTCGAGTAGTGGGTCTTGTACTTGTTTGTGTAGTATGCAAGTCAAGTAGAATTGGCAAATTGGTTATCAGAAGATTTATAAGAGTAGGTAATTGGTCGACTAAGTGGTTAAATACTTGGCGTCGTAGTCTTCCGAGAACTAGTATGAGTACCTGGTCGAATATTAGGCAGTATTTATTTAGTCGAGCAGTTAAACCAAAAAAGCATAGAACAAATAAAAACAATTAAAATATACATTTGTACGTGTGTTTATGTCCAGGTGGGCGAGAGGAGCGCAGAGTGCGCGGCAAACACGGCGGCGCGCCCGCGGCCTGGGCGCTGCCGGCGCAGACGCACACTTCGCGGTCAGTACCTCGCCCTCGGTTGCGCACGCTGCTTCCATATATACTCTTAATCGCACTCGCACCAGCTCCCAGGTTCTGACTCACCATCGCGCCAACTTCTGGAGATCATTGATTATGTTCCAAAACAAAACAGTCCTACCGTGAGGTATTCGTGTTGTAGTAACATGAACGACAATTTACTATCTTATTCGTGACTATGTGTTTTTCAATCTACTTTGTTGATTTAATCGATGTCCAAGAACACTGCCTTTTGTCATCCGTTTTTTTTGTACTGTTCACCGATCACCACAGGCCGCATCTTTTTGTTGTCCCGTGGACACTGGAGGACAATTAATCCGCAGATCTGGAGCTCATCCTCCAGAGAGAACCCTAGTCAACACCTGGAGAAACTATATGTGTTTGTAAGCTGACAAAACATCGTCCAATTACGCGAGGGTGGCGCCCTCATAATGAGCCGGCCGTCGTGCTCGGAGCGACGCACCAGCTTTATCTGTGCTGTTCGTATTGTATACGTATACACGGTCACTGAACAAACGACAACGGCTACGACTATGACTTGCATATCACGTCCGCATCTCCTCATGTCTCTTCAACGTAAAGTGAAACATGAGCGTCGCGGTCTGCCGGAATTACATAGAAATTATATATAAGTACATAATTTTTATGCGTTATGTAGTACGTGTATCGTTTGCAACCGGTAAAGTGAAGTTTTTGAGCGTCTGGTGCAGCGCGAAACCTCAAAACAAAAACAAGGAGGATTTCGTCGCTGGACGCGTCGGCCGCAGCGCACTCTCTCATTCTGACAAATTCTAAGTTTAGTCGCAACACATTCAGATGCCTAAGTCAATGCATTCATGTACTAGAGTTCTGTGTGGATCAGCGCTGTGTATAAATAAAACATGCGTTGCACGCTCACACGCTCACACACTCACACGCTCACACGCCGCGCTCACCCGAAACTCTTTATTTACGTTAAAACAGTATTTGACTTTTATGTAAATTCTTCTTCATTGATATGAATACAAGTAGTACACGTAATGCTATTACAGCCTTAAAGTACGCGTCCTTTCGCCCGCGCCGGACGGATTAAACGAATTTGCTTAGACTTTCGATGTGGGCGGCGAAAATGATAGTTTTTTTTTTGTGCTGCTTATTCTGAACTCCGACCATTTAGCGTGGGAGAAATTTTATTTCATATTTTGTAATTTCAAGTCATTATTAATACGGGCTTTCTCTAAGTTGGAAAGATTCGGACGTTATCTAGCAACTACCACTGGCAGGGTAAATATATCAGTGCCGCGGCAGCCGGCGCCCCGTCTCACCCCGCACTCCACCGTCGCAACACGCGTCACCTCGCAGCCTGTACCGGTGTGAATAAAAACTGCGAGCGGCGAATACGTTCGATTACAAAAAATTCATTGTTGCGCGGCAATGGTGTGTGCTGTCGCCGGTTGGTTCCGAGGGCGCGATGAATGTTGCGCGAACTAGCACAACCCTGTACACACTCAATGCGTTCATAATACACGATTATTATTTAAATAATAATTAGTAAAGCTGTACAATCGATAAGTTAGTGAAGCAAGCTAAGGCGCGTCGGACGTGCGCGTCATCGTAACAGTTTGGTTTGTTTTCTCACGTCGTTCGAAGTTGTTCTGAAATAGTTGTTAAAAATGATGTAAAAACTCACAAAACGTGATACAAATATAATTAGTAGCGACTCCCCACGACTTCGCCCTGGTGGCAAAGAATCAGTTTGATCCCTTCCCGGTGATGTCTCGTCCATCAGCAAAAATATTGTTAAAACGCTCTGGCTCACTTTGCGAAATGCTGATACAGATCATAGATTGGGTCGGTCAAATGAAGAAACTGATGGGAATGGGGATTTTCAATTTTCACATATTTACTTACGAGTATACCCAACCTAATGATGTTGACCAATTCCAATTTACAGCTCTGCGATTTAATTATTGTATGTACGTATAATACATACCTTTGCGTGCACAAAATAGTTAGTGGGTAGTTATTAAAATTGTACACTTGTCAAGTATTTTAGAATGTTTTATACGTTTGTATTACATTTGAATCGAGCTGTATGTAGATATAACAAAAAGTAGGTATTAGACTCAATGGGAAAGCACATAACTAATACAAAATATGTAAATAGCTTTCATATTTGCAATGATGCGCTCCGTTTGCCGGAGCCCGTGTGTCCGCCGCCCGCTGCCCGCTGCCGCATCTCTGCGTCCGGTGGAGCGCGACCGGCTCGAGCATTTATTGCAATTTAATCGAGTGGTTAAGATTGCGTAGAGCGTGCCTGTGGAGGGTGTGCTGTGTGCATTATGCTTTAACTTCTGTCAGTAGCTGTTTGGGGTGAAAGAAATACTTATTTTATGCATAACTAGCGGTCGCACGCAACTCCGTCCGCGTGTAATTTAAAAAAAAAACTGCATAATGTACGCCAAATTTCATCAAGATCTGATCTACTATTCTGGAGATACCTTCAAACAAACATCTATCCATCCATCCAAACATTCGCATTGATAATATTAGTAAGATTAAAAAGTTTCATTTACATCTTTCTTACGCAGAAAAGCTACCTGTGATAAGGTTCATAGTAGTGAGAAGGAAGCCGACAGTACGATGAGCTCCTCAGCGGGCCGAGAGAAGACCGCCGCGCCTCCCGGCTTGCTCCACCGCCGCTACTCCGCACCGGAAACTGTCATGCGCAAGTACGTGTCAATAGAAAAAGAAATAATGTGTAACACGTGAGACGAGAGACGTGAGATATCAACGCTGTATTTTTTTTTCTATAGTATTTTGCTCGATTTACCCGGTCGTTCTATCATATGTTGGCGGTCATAAATATGTTAGCTACTTATTATTAATTTGATTTATAGGTATCGCTTGGAGCAACTAAATGCCCAGGAATCGAACAGCATCCTCGAGACGTGCCCCTGCGCCCTGAGCGACGCCGAGGCGGGGTCGGCGCGGCGCGAGCGCGGAGCGACGCGGCGCTCGGCACTCCTTCGCCGGCTGCGCGGCCGCGTCGTCTGCGCCTGCGTCTGTCGCTGCGCGCCCGCTTGCCGCTCACTGGACGCCTCCCGCTCGGAGCTGCGTCCGACCTCAGCCGCTTCGGCCTCCGGACGCACCTCACCTAATCGGTTACGGCTGGAATCGAGCACCACGCCGTCCCGACTCGGCGTCTCGTCCTCCACCGAAAGAGACGCGGCGATTTCATCATTTACCGACACGGACGTCCGAAACGGTTCTGCTTCGGAGACAACTTACAAAGACGTATCGGAAGCCGGGCTTCGACTTTCCGAAATGACGGGTGTCGCAACACCGACCATCAGCACCGCCGGCTCCGGCAGTCGCCCCGACGGAAACTCATTCGCCGATTCGAGCGATACCTTCTCTGTGACTACGTGCACGACGAGAGATGCCGCGCGTAGGGCGCCGAGCTCGGCCGCCGCCGGAGCCGATGAAGTACAGCAACACGACAATGTGACGACGAGACCCCCATCGTACGATATCCTCGAAATCGTCGTGTCGGAATCCGTGGACACTAATTACACTTCAGGCTCCAACGTGTCGTTTTCTGACAATAAACAAAAACGACTGGGAAAACAATCGCCAGACAAATATAAAGACATTTCAGGAGAAAATATTGACGAGTATGTTTCTGGTATATTAGTAGAAAGCTTGAACTCGTTGACGGACCAATTGGAATCTATGAACGCATCCATCGGGGCCAATGGGAAATTGAATATTATCGAAAAGGAGATAAAAATAAAATTACAAAACACGGGGGTGAACACCATAGTGCATTTGAGCCCCACTTCGAACAATCAAATTATATTTGGTCACGAGGAGCTGTGTAGCAGCGACGAGCGCCGCGAGAGGAGCGGCGAACCAGGCGCGCCCCTGCCGGCCCTGCTGAGCCAGCCCGCCGGCGCAGGCCGCCCCGCACTCCCGCACCACTCCGTGGACAACAGAGCGGTCTTACAACAAATACAAAGACTGTTTCAGGACGACTTTCAGTTGTTGGAACGCAATGCGCGTTATTCCAATGAAAGTATGTCGAGCATATCTCACATAGAGATATCAAAGGCGGATGTTTATTTGGAAAACGAACCCGCCTCATATTCCACAACGGCAGAAGTTATCGAAAAGCCTGCGAGCTCCGAGACGTCGGAAGTGATAAGCGGGGTCGGAGCCGGCAACTACTATGAAAACATCGCCGACAATACGCTCGTGGCTCGCTTTTCGGCTTTTCCTCACTCTGAGTCGATGGAAGTAAACACTTCGTCCTCCGAGGATGCCGATCTGCACGGCTCCGAATGTGCGAGTCTCGTGGACAGCTTAGATGATCCCAATTCCCCGCGATCGGTTGCGTTCAGAAAGTCCGCTCGTAGGAGAAGCGAGCTCGTGAGATCCTCCATCGACGTCTTAGATCTGTTGCCCGAAAACGCATATCGAACAGAGAGTGCCGCTTCAAAAGACAAAGGTGAAGCTTTTTTTGTCACGATAAAAGATGACCATTGTGAATGTGACCGTGAAAATAAAGACATCGTAGTAGCGGATCACATGCCGGAAATTATAAAGCAAAGGTTGTACAGGCGACACAGGAATAGAGAACTCCGGCTGGAGCGCGCGCGGCGCAGCAAGGCGCAGCAAATGCGCCGCGAGCTGGCCCACCAGGGCCGCGGCCTTCCGCGCAGCGCCAGGAATGAGGTAGAGCGAGAGGGCATCTCCCTCATTAAATCGTTAATTGACGATGCCATATTAAAAATTGTTCAAGACGAGCTGAAATGTATGAGGATAAAACAAAAGTCGGTCCTGATGGTGTCGGCAAAGTCCGATGAATCCCTATGTCCAAAGAATAGGAAAAATATTAGTCATTGTAAAAAATTATCCAAAAATAATGCATCGCAGTCGTGTTCGGACGGTATAGACAAAAAATATCGTAAAGAAAAATTCCAAATACGAGGAAAACTGTCTCTTCAAGCTTATCCGTCGTCGCAGCTTGATGATAGCAAGTCAAAAAGAATTTATCAGAAGTCCGAAATACACGATGGAAAAAGATGCATTGAAATCTTAGAGATATTAGAGTACGTCAGCAGTTCGGCGAGCTCCCCCGAAACGAGCAACTCCGATGAAAATCTCAGTTCAAAGGTCAAGAAGTCGCGAATCCCTGTCCCAGTATCTGATAGAGTAGCTTCCCAACTCATTCAAACAAGCAAGTGCTCGACCGCTTCCTCTAACGCCACTTCTGCCAGCTTCCCTTACAACGTGGAAAGTATGAGCGCACATTCATCGAGCGCGGCGCGCGATGTCTCCGAGCAGGCGGACGCGCGAGCCGACGGCGCCACGGCCCCGGCCCGCCGGCGCTCCGCCGCGCTCCACTGCGAACCGCGATCTCGTTCGAACTCTCTTCGTTTCAAGCGTGTGTTCGATATGATCCCAGAAGAAAAACCCATTGCGATCGTGGAAACTGGGAGTGAGCATCATATGTATTGCCGCCGGGCGTCGTTACCAACTCTTACCGACGATCCGCTTCATGACGCAGAAGAAAGCCTTAGAAAAAAAAAAGAAGGATCTTTAAATATAAACCGGATGTGTACCGGAGTCGCAGCTGTAAAATCTATTGTGGATTCGACGATCGGGAAAGAGACGAGGAGCGCCGGTACTTCTCCGATGCCCGACAGAGTGGTACATCGCAGTGTGTTAACGCAAACACACGCTGTAGGGTCATCGACATCGCCTAACCGATCTGCAGCTACGAGTCCTATAAGAAACATGTCGATGTCTACGCAGACTCTCTCGCCGCGGCGTAAAAGTTCTCCGAACCAATATCCGAAGATTAAAATTCAACAAGTTTCGCAAAGTTTGCAGCGTCGGCGCGAGCAGTCGCGCCGGCCGTGCGCGCCGCAGCACCCGCGGGCCCGGCAGCCGCCGCCGCCTCCGCCGCCGCCAGGTACCGCGCGCTGGTGCGCGTCGACGTCGCCGCTCGTCCTCGCCTCAGCTTCCTCGATCCCCGTAGAGTAGCCAGCACCGCACAACAACGTACCGACCGTCGCACACTACTATGAGTTAATAACACGAAATCACTCCGCGTCTTACATCGCACTGTACAAGTGTTAATAAATTAAATATTCGAAAGACGTGTTTGTTTCATTTTTACCAAGGTGGAGGTAACGGACGTAGGGAGAAGACGGTTCGACAGGAGGAAGGTTTGCGGCTCCCGCTGTGCGGCGCAGGGTCGGGGGGTGCGGGAGGCACGGCGGACTGCTCCAGCTCCAGTTCGAGCGAGTCGGGCGGGCTGCTGTGCGCGCTGGCGCCGGGCTGGCTGCACGCTCGCCGCCGCCGCCGCCGCCTCGCTGGCGACGCAGGTAGCCGTCCCGCGCCTTCTGGCCAGGGCTACCTTTTGTTTTTCAGGCAGTTTATGGGAACTCCGATGTGATAAATACGGTGAAACCTATTTTGTGGTTATCTCATTCATATCACTTATGATGTACCTAACGGTCATGTCTTGGTATTGCGGCGAGCGAGGTGTTTATAGGAAACGAAGCGATCTTAAGTAGAAGGACGTAATGAGGTCTGGGATGTGTGCAGGGCAGTGGGCGGTGACCGTCGCGGGCTCGTGCCGCGCCGCGCTGCCTACGGACGTCGAGATGCGCCTGCGCTTCCCGGACACCGCGCACGCACCGCGCGCCTGCCCCCCGCCCGCTGCTCAGCCGGCCCAACCTCTTTGCCGCGCCGTACGTCACCCAGTTATACAAATAAATTATCAAATTATGTAGAAATGCGGTTTCTTAGGTAGTCATAGATTTTGGTTAGAATAACAAAGTTTTAATAAATTGTCGCTTCGCAATGGGCATTAAGAGTAACTATGCCATTGAGATCTGTCGCTTAGTTAAGGAGCAAACTTCATTTCGAAACGAATTAGCCAAAAACTTTGTAGTAAATTATGCGTAGCTGAGAATCTTTGTGATGGTGTGGCTATGATATGACGTGGCTCGCTGCAGGAGCGGTGCGTCGGGCGCAGGTCGACGCCGGCCCGCGTCGCGCTTGCGCTTACCAAGGAAGCCTCAGGTTAGCTGCCTACTACTATTTAGATGACTACAAATCAGGATCAGGGTATCACCATGTGGCCTGCCCTTATTTGAAGATACGAGGAAAGTAACCTTACACTTGAGCCGTTTGTTTTTTTTTTTTTTTTTTTTTTTC
>NW_013531716.1:13532-17711 GCF_000836235.2 Papilio xuthus | reverse complement strand
TTTTTTTTTTTTTTTTTTTTTTTCGTGTGGTCGAGGAAATGCACTATTATTCGGTGGAAAGGCCACTCAAACTGATAATTATATCGTATTTTGCTTGCTTGCTTTTATTCAACGAAATGCATTTTTTTTAATGTGTACTTTTATAAAACCAGATTCTTCAATTCTTGCGTCCAAGAGTGTGAAGAAATCAGTGGATTCTCTGCCTGACGTGGAGACCTTCCGCGCCTCTCGTACCAGCACTAAGCACTCGGTCAAGGTAACGAACTGCCGTCGCCGCGGCCGTCTGCCCGCGCAACCGCCCGCAATGCCACTGTCACTGTCACTAGTCAACTTTTATCGTACTTAGTTCTAAACCGTATATAAGTTATTCTTAAGCACTTATTACTTTTTAATTAATTCTAGTACTAATACTTAATGACTGTTTACCGAAGAGAGACCAAAGAGTAAATTTCGTTGATGATGTTAGACACATCCAAAGATTATAATTTTTTTTAATTACAACAGTATTCATGAAGAAAATGATTCATGGAAATTAAAAAGATTTAATCACAAAGAAGAAAGTATAATGTACATTTATAGATAGAAAGAATTGACAGAAGGTACTTATTTACAAAGTAGGTATTGTTTACGCTCACACGATGATCTCATCCTAATGCTAATTAATTACATTATAGGTAAAAAGGCGTTCAGCATTCAGATAAGACTTGAGAGTAGTAAAGGCGCGTGACGTCAACGTATTATTTACATCCAGAAGGCGGTTGTTTCAGACGCGGCGCTGCTCCCCGGCCTGCTGGCTGCCCGACCGGCCGCACGACGCCGCGGGCCCTTTGCCGAGGTACGCCCCACTCTTCCCAACACCTTTCCCTCACTTTAACGCTCCACTCCGCCTCTTCCCGCTCCTTTCCATCCCCACGCTCACACCTACTTCCTTTCTACAACATACATACACTTCAGGTAAAGATGAAAAGAAGACGGATATACTTCACGTAACTATATGTTAATTATTGTCATCATTGCTGCTTGATGAAAACCGTGCAAGTTGTAGTAAACGTGTCACGTGCAGTGAGTACTGAGATGTCGTGCGTCGCACAGAGCCAGTGAGGCGCTGTCGGTGCGGGGCGCCGCCATCGTGCCGGCACGCAAGCCGCAACGGCCGCCGCGCCTCCGTGACCCCACTCACCTCCGCGACCTCTGCGACCTTTGCGACCACCGGACCCTGAAACACCGCACTACATAATATATTAATTAAATAATAAATTCGTAAGCATTGTTGGTTTTTTACTTTTTTTTTATTTCCTTAAATCTCCTTCAAGTCATGTGGTTGGGAAAGTTGGGTCGGAATGACAGAGACGGCCGTCGTGCCTCGGGTGCGGCGCTGTAGGAGACACGGCACAGCACACCTTAGAGGTGTGCACTGCGTAGTCCGACGCGCGATAAGCGGAGACCTCTAGCTTCCTAGCGTTTTTTTTTTACGCGCCATCCCTGGAAGTGAGAGGGCCTGGGAAGCCGTTGCCTCCTTCTGCGAAGTGGTAATTTATCAGGAATCACATTTAATCATTACTAAGATTGCAGCTAATAGTTAGTTGGTGGATAGTTGAGTTAGTAAAGTAGTGTGGTGCGATACAAGTGTATTTCTGGAATTATCTTTCTCTCTGCATACCCGCATACCTACTTAACATGGATTTAACTGATGCCGGTATAGATATGCCGACATATAGATAATGTCCTAAAATTCAGAGGTGGCATTTTACTCAACTTCACAAATTGAATTTTTTAAAACCAAAAAAAAAAATAGTAGGATGAAACCCATTAGAAAAGGAGGGGGAATATTATAAAAAAAAATGAAAGGAGAAATAATTTACGGGCGATCTGAGGTCGGAAAGGGGAGGGGGGTGAGTTTTTTTTTTTCCCACAAAGAATCACAAATTACTTACCATCACAACGGTGCAACGTCCCCGTCTGGCCGGAATTACATTCTATAACACTAGCAGATTCTACATTCAATGAGCCGATTATATATCTGGAACAACAGTGAGCATGCGACCCTATTTTTTTTTTTTTCGAGGGGATATGCACTTCGGCACCCCTGCGCCAGGCCACTTGTGCAGTGGCGCAGGGAGTGTGGGACTCGCCTACAGTCGTTCGGCCATACCCACTTAAACCCCTCTGGCCCTCCTCCTCGCCATATGGCCGGGTTACGAATACGCTTGCGCAATCCTTCCGCGACCCAGCCGGCGACCGTTCGCTACGTCGGACCCTCACGTCCGAACACGAGAGCTGCAGGTGGGCAGGATAAACCAGTACCCTCCCACTGCCCTCGCGGCCTCCACACGTCCTCCGGCCACGAGGGATGCAGGAGGGCAGGATAAACCAGTACCCTTCCCACATCCCTCGCGGCCCCTCACCTCAAACTCCGGCCACGAGGGATGCAGGGGGGCAGGATAAACCAGTACCCTTCCCACATCCCTCGCGGCCCCTCCACCATAGGCAGCACGGTGGCAGACAAGTGTCCACCTCCGGCGCCTCCTCCACCGGTTGGGGCCCGGCTAGCGCGCTAGACCTATCGACACCTCGTCGACTAGTCCTGCGCGCACCGCCAGACCCTGGTGTTTGGTTTGGGCTTACGCCCTACCCCGACACGAATGCCGGGGCGTTCCCCTATCCACCACCCGGGGACCGTGGAAGAAGATGGCTTCAGACTTATTGAGGGAAACCTCCAGCCCAAGGGCCCTAACCCTCGCCACGACTTGTGCTACCCCCGCCGTCCCAAGGATCGCGCACTCCTAGTGGGAAGGACCGCGCGCCGTTATAAGGGTGTCGTCAGCGTAGCATGTGATGTCAACCCCTCTCATGAGAGAGCCCCGCAGGACCCAATCATATCCCACGTTCCATAATAGGAGGCCGAGGACTGAGCCCTGCGGGACCACACAAGACACTTCGTGGCGACACCACCCGCTCCGACTCCTAAAAGATACCAGCCTCTCCGATAGGTAGTCAGACACAACACGACACAGGTATTCCGGCACACGATGATAGCGGAGGGCCTCGGCAATGCAGCTCCAGGGGATGGTGTTAAAAGCGTTCGCGATGTCAATAGACACCGCGAGAACGACATCTCCCTGGGCTACGGCCTCCTCCGCTATCCTTTTCACCCTCTCTATCTCGTGTATCGTGGACCTACCCGGCCTGAAGCCAAATTGCCTCTCATTGAGGTCCGGTCCGACTGCCCTCAGGTGCCTGGTGAGGCGGTTGGCAACGACGCGCTCGAAGACCTTCGCCAACTCGTCCAACAGGACGATGGGCCTATACGCCTCCGCGGAATCGACCGGTCTCCCTTCCCTTCTTTCTTGATGAGGACTAGGGCGCCGTTTTTTCTTTTTTTTTTTTTTTTTTTTTCCCGTAGTCAGGGCCCACTCCTCCAGTACTGCGCCCCGAGGGTTTGTGACGACGTCACCCCAGGCAGAGCTCCTCGCATTGAAGTCTCCCATTACCACCACATAACGGGGACTTCTGCGAACGACCGCTCCGACCTGGTCGAGTAGAGATGCAAATTCTACGAGGCTCCGACTCGGGGCGCAGTAGACGCCGACGACTAGGGTCCCTGCTACCGTTGCACTAACGTAGCCGCGGCCCCTTCGAACCCCACCAAAGGACGGAGAACTCGGGGACCGGGGCACGAAGAGCGCGACCACCTCGTCCTCATCGCTCAACCAGTCGTCTCCATCGGGAACGAAATAAGACTCCGACACTACCGCTTTTTTTTTTTTTTTTTTTGCATTGACCACTCGGCCACACTCTGGACGAGCAGGTCTAGGGCCCGTGCACAATGGTTAAGAAGGATCGTCCGTCTCCATCGAATCCTCGTGTACCGGCTGGTGGTGGTGGTGGTGGTGGTGGCCGTATTGTTACGCCTCGGGTGACTTTGGGCGCTGGAGCCGTACAGTCTTTAAATTTGTGACCGTCGACCCCGCACCGGAAGCACTGGTTACTCCTATCCACATCTGCAGTGCAGTGCACTGTACCCTCACGTGACCCTTTTGGAGGCACCGGCACCGGTAACAACGTAGCGGGCGGGGTTCGAGAAGCTTGACGTCTGCCGACGTCTGGGAAGGGGGGGAGGTAGTTAGGTAGGTAGGTTAGGTTAGGTTAGGTTTTTTTTTTTTTTTTGTTAACGCGGGG
>NW_013531716.1:5995-7092 GCF_000836235.2 Papilio xuthus | reverse complement strand
GCTCCGAAGCTCGCGCGCACTTCGTTCGCCCTGAGCAGGCTATTGCCTAATCTGGGCGGACCGAGCGCGAGCTGTCGGCGCCTCTACGCCGGGATTGTAAGATCGATGGCCTTGTACGGGGCCCCTATTTGGGCAGATGCCCTTGAGCGCCACAACAAAGCCCAACTGCGCAGGTCGCAGAGGGTTGTGGCGCTTCGAGCGGCAAGGGCTTACCGCACCGTCTCCTGCGAGGCGGCGTGCGTCCTGGCTGGGACTCCCCCATGGGAGCTGGAGGCGTTGGCGTTGGCGGACATCTATTGGAAGTCCGCCGACGCCAAAGGCCGGGGAGAGGTCCCAAGCGGAGAGGAGGTCGGGGAGTGGCGACGTAACGCAAGAAACGCAGTCGAACGCTGCTGGCTCGACCAACTGAGCCAGCCGGGAGCGGGTCGCCGCACCATTGCGGCGATTCGCCCCGTATTAACGGAATGGTTGACGAGACGGTGGGGTGCGCTCTCTTATCGCCTAGTGCAGGTCCTCTCGGGGCATGGCTGCTTCGGGAGGTACCTGTGCAACGTGGCCAGACGGGAGCGCACTCCGCAGTGCCGTTCATGCGGCGCAGTGGAGGACGACGCGGCTCACACTCTAACGCACTGCACAGCATGGGCGGAGGAGAGAGCCGCGTTGTCTAATATTATAGGAGGCGAAATCTCGCTGCCGGCCGTCGTGTCTGCGATGGTTGGCAGTGAGCCCGGTTGGAGTGCCGTCACCGCCTTTTGTGAGGCGGTGATGAGGAGGAAGGAGGAGGACGAGCGGCGCCGGGAGGACGATCCGGAAGAGGATCCCGTGCGTCGCCGCCGACCGATGCGCCGACGCCGTGCCTTTGCACAGGCGTCGTAAAATATGTCTTGACAGAGACGCATCGGTCGGCGCCGGGTTGGGGGACCCGGTCGGAAGTGGACGATGTGGCCACGAGGGCCACAAGAGACGTGTACTAAAGGACAAACGCCTACCGGGGACAAGGACAAGGGCAACTGTCACCTTATCCCCGGCACAGGCGGGATGGTGGCGAAAGAGGAGTTTTGGTCGGTAGTAGCTGCCCTCCGGCCTTATACGGGCCG
>NW_013531716.1:5414-5824 GCF_000836235.2 Papilio xuthus | reverse complement strand
GGGAGGCTAACAACCGGCTGGGGGGGGAATTCCGCGGGGCTATACCGGATAGGGCCACCCATACCGGGCAGGCCCGCGGAACGACGGTGGACCGTAGGGTCGTGGTAGGGCGGGTCTCCAAGACCTGTGGCGCGGCAGGGCTGGTCAACTCGGCCACCCTGTCGGGCAATCGTCGAGGATGTGTGGCAGCACAATAACTTGCAGAGGACTTCGGTCGGTGTATGGCGGCCTTCATGGCTCGCGGCGCGGCAGGGTCGGTCAACTCGGCCACCCTGTCGGGCGCAAGGTCGAGGACGTGCAGCAGCACGCTAAACTGCTGAGGACTTCGGTCGGCGGACGGCAACCTGCAAGGTTGCGCATATTGGTCGGGGACCTCACCCTGCTTCGAAAAGGCGGTTTCCGGTGTCCGA
>NW_013531716.1:0-4014 GCF_000836235.2 Papilio xuthus | reverse complement strand
TTCCGGGTGTGTGCCACAGGAGCACGAAGATTCGAGGTCCTGGGAACGGACAACGGCACACAAGCCGACGCCTTAGCAGAGAGGCTGATGCAAGTTTTCAGCGGAGACTTGGTCCGCATCTCCAGGCCAACGAAAACGACGGAGATTAAAATTTCTGGATTGGACGACTCATCAACCATCGATGAAGTTCTGGCTGCGGTCGCTGAAGCAGGAGGCTGCTCAAAAGACAGCCTCAAGAGCAGTGGTGTTGTTAGGGACAGATTTGGTGTTGGACATGCATGGGTAGAATGCACAGTACCAGTTGCAAGACGAGTGGCTGCAGCGCAACGGCTGACAATATCGTGGGTGTCGACCAGCGTCATGCTGATGGAGCCCCGACCATTGCGCTGCTATCGATGCCTCCAAAAGGGGCACGTTAGAGCGCAATGCAACGCTGAGGTGGACAGGAGCAAATTGTGCTTCCGCTGTGGGGTAGAGGGCCACAAGTTCAAAGGCTGCTTGGCCAAACCGCATTGCACCATCTGCGCGGCGGCCCAAAAACCGGCGGATCACAAGCTGGGTGGTAGAGGATGTTTAGCTCCAGCCCCCAAGATCACCAGAGGGAAGAGAACAGCTGCGCCACAACCAGCACAACAGGCGCCAGCTGAAGTTTCAATGGAGACGGATGAGGTTAACATCAATAACATCAGAAATGGCTCTACGTCTACTTCAAGCCAATGTTAATCACTGCGCTCGGGCTCAAGACCTGCTCCTTCAGAGCATGGCTGAGTGGTCGACGCAGGTAGCTGTGGTGTCCGAACCCTACTTCGTCCCCAACAGGGACGATTGGGTGGGGGATGAGGAAAATCTTGTAGCGCTCGTCGTGCCCCGGTCCACGGGATCCCCATCCATCGAAGGGGTCCAGAAGGGCCGCTGGTACGTTGGAGCCACTGTAGGAGGAACCATGGTTATCGGAGTGTACTGCGCCCCCAGCAAGACCCTCGCAGAGTTCGAGGGTCTTCTCGACCGCGTCGGAATCCTCGTTGGCAGGAACTACCCCCATCCTGTGCTGGTAATGGGGGATTTTAACGCCAAAAACTCTGCGTGGGGAGAAACAACTACGAACGCTCGGGGTGCAGTGCTAGAGGAGTGGGCGTTAACCATGGGACTCTGTCTCCTAAATAGGGGAGCGAGACCCACCTGCGTTCGGCCGCAGGGCTGTTCCATCGTGGACATATCGTTCGCCTGCCCTGCGACTGCGAGACGGGTGTACGGTTGGGAGGTAGTGGAAGGTGTGGAGACACTATCCGACCACCGATACATCCGTTTCGCAATATCGACGACATCAACGGTCCCAGCTCATCAGGGACCGGAGTCGCTTCACCGGGACACCCCACGGTGGGTGGTGAAGCGGCTCAACCCGGACTTACACACAGAAGCTGCCCAGGTTGAAACATGGTCGCCTGCGGTTAGCTCACCCGACATCGACGAAAGGGCTGCCGAGCTGCGTGCGTCGATGACTCGCGTATGCGATGTCTCGATGCCGCGGCAAGGCCCCCCACCAACGAAGAGACATGTGTACTGGTGGTCTGCAGATATAGCAGCATTACGCGTTGCGTGCGTATCTGCCAGACGCCAGTACCAACGACAACGCCGAAAACGACAAAGGAACGCAATCGCCGAGGCAAGCCTGCTGAACGCGTACAAGGCTGCAAGACACGAGCTCAGTCGAGCTATACGAGATGCCAAAGATAGGGCGCGGGAGGAAATGGTGGAGACCCTAAACTTAGATCCCTGGGGTCGCCCCTACCTCATGGTCCGAGGGAAACTCCGGTCGCGGACATCACCTCTGACGCAAAGTCTCCGGCCCCAACTGGTGCAGGAAGTGGTGACATCCCTCTTTCCCAGCGGAGTGGCACACATACCGCCGTACAGGATTCCGAACAGCAGGAATGAAAATCCTGGCTCCGTTGGGGAGGAGGTCATTCCGCCAGTCACCCCTGGCGAGTTTGGGGCCGGAATTCACCGGCTACGTGCCAAAAGGACGGCCCCGGGGCCTGATGGCATACCGGGCCGTGCTTGGGTGCTAGCCGCGGACATTTATGAGGAGAGAGTTGTAGAGCTGTTAAGTGACTGTCTTGCACAAGGACGTTTCCCGCGGTTGTGGAAGAACGGCACCCTGGTCCTCCTTAAAAAAGAGGGCAGGCCAGCCGACTCCCCTGCTGCATACCGGCCTATAATTTTGTTAGATGAGGTAGCAAAGCTATTTGAGCGGATCATCGCTAATAGACTTGTCCAACACATGGCGACGATCGGCCCGGACCTAGATGCCAAGCAATTTGGCTTCAGGCCGGGCAGGTCCACAGTTAATGCCATAATGCGGGTCAAAAAGATAGCGGAGGAAGCAGTTGCCCAGGGCGATGTCGTTCTTGCGGTGTCCTTGGACATCGCAAACGCTTTTAACACCTTGCCCTGGAGCTGCATCATCGAGGCCCTCCGCTACCATAAAGTGCCTGAATACCTACGCCGAATAGTTGCCGACTATCTGTCCGATAGATCGGTCTCGTACAGAAGTCGAGACGAATGGTGTCGCCACGAGATGACCTGTGGCGTTCCGCAGGGCTCAGTCCTCGGCCCACTTCTATGGAATGTGGGCTACGACTGGGTGCTGCGGGGCGCCAACATACTAGGTGTGGACGTAACGTGTTACGCAGATGACACTCTAGTAACGGCGAGGGGGAGTACGTACCGGGAGTGTGCGATTCTCGCTACGGCCGGAGTAGCCCAAGTGGTGGGAAGAATTAGAGCGCTGGGTCTCGAGGTGGCCCTGCATAAATCCGAGGCCCTGTATTTCCATGGTCCTCGGAGCAGGCCTCCTCCGGGAGCCCACATAATTGTTGGCGGAGTTAACATCTGTATCGAGACGCACATGAAGTACTTGGGCCTCACGCTAGACGGTAGGTGGACCTTTGAGGGCCACTTCCGCCAGTTGGGGCCCAAGCTGTTGCGCACGGCCGCCGCACTCGGCAGTCTACTGCCCAATGTCGGCGGCCCTAAAGCGGCCTGTCGACGGTTGTTCACGGGCGTCGTTAAATCGATGGCGCTGTACGGCGCACCCGTATGGAGCGGCGCCCTGAACAACCGGACGATCGACATTCTACACCGGCCACAGAGAAGCATGGCTATTAGAATCATACGAGGTTACCGCACAGTATCCTACGACGCGGCTTGCACCCTGGCGGGGTCCCTGCCATGGGTGTTAGAAGCGGAGGTGCTTGCGGCAATTCATTCCTGGCGTGAACACAAAATCATAACTGACGGAGCTCCACCCCTAAGGGTCGAGGTCGAAGCGTATAGGAAAGAGAGGCGAGATGCAGCGGTGGCCAAATGGCAACGCCGCCTCCGCCAGATGCGGGCTGGCGCCAGGACAATCGGGGCAATCTGTCCAGTGTTCATGGCGTGGCTGAGGAGGAGACACGGGACGGTGACCTTCCGTTTGGCGCAGGTGCTGTCGGGACATGGTTGTTTCGGCAGTTATCTGCGCCGGATTGGGAGGGAGCCGTCTGCAGTGTGCCACCACTGTGACGATTGCCCCGAGGACACTGCCCAGCACACGCTGGCGGAGTGCCCGGCGTGGACGGAACATCGAAGGGACCTTGTGGCCGCAGTGGGTGACGATCTTTCCCTGCCGGCCACAGTAAGAGCAATGGTCGGATCGGATGGAGCGTGGAGGGCCGTCCAACTGTTTTGTGAGGCCGTAATGACAAACAAGGAAGAAGCGGAGAGGGCAAGGGAGGCGACTAGTCAAGACGCCATCCGCAGCCGCCGCACCGGGGGGAGAAGACGGGCGTATGCCCGGACTATCCCACCGTGACGGGACTCGAGTGGTGGGCAGGGGGAAGCCCGCCACTCAGAAGAGAGTCGAAGAGGACGCGTTCGTTTCCCGCGCACACACAGATGAGGCTTAAGCCGACGAGGAGCCGATAAGGCAATCACGACCGGGGCGTGTGAAGAATACTTTTCAGTGTACCCACG
>NW_013531715.1:3404-4144 GCF_000836235.2 Papilio xuthus | reverse complement strand
CCGGGCGTGCAGGCCAGACGCCTGTACGCCATGGTCGTCCGCAGTATGGCCCTGTACGGCGCGCCAATATGGGCTGAAGCCCTCGACGCGCCGAACAGGGCCCTCCTCCGCAGGCCACAGCGCATCGTTGCGGTGCGCGCATGCATGGCTTACCGTACGGTGGGCCATGCAGCGGCCTGCGCTTTGGCCGGCACTCCCCCATGGGAGGTAGAAGCGGGCGTGCTGGCCGAAGCGTACCGGGAGCGGGCCGAGCTAAGAGCCCGTGGCGAATCGCTCGCCCCAGAGGAGCTCGCCCGCTCCCGGGCGAGGAGAAAGCGGACGACCCTAGAGCTGTGGGACAATAGCCTAGCGGGCGCCGAATACGGCGCCCGCACCATAGAGGCTATACGCCCACAGCTCTCGGACTGGTGCGGGAGGCGCCACGGCGCTTTAAATTACAGGCTCTCGCAGATTTTGACTGGCCATGGATGCTTCGGGCGATATCTGCACAGAATCCAGAGAGAGGAGAGGATGTCGTGCCACGAGTGCGGCGCTGATGAGGACACCGCGCAACACACCCTTCAGGTGTGTTCAGCGTGGTCCGAAGAGCGCCGCACTCTGGCGGCGGCAATAGGCGATGACCTCTCACTCCCAGGCGTAATTCGCGCCATGCTGGGCAGTGAGGGGTCATGGGAGGCAGTTTCCTCCTTCTGCGAAATAGTAATTTCGCAGAAGGAGGAAAGAGAGCGAGAGCGCGAGGA
>NW_013531715.1:0-2788 GCF_000836235.2 Papilio xuthus | reverse complement strand
CTCTGGCCGGTCCTCGTATTCTGGGGGGACCAAAGAATGCCCTGATTACGCACCTACGACGACTATGGCGAGAAATAAGGATAGTGAGTTTGCAAGCGATTTGGAGATGTTGGATGAGAGTGGACAGGCAGTCCGAGAGGGAGATGCTCCTGCGGCAGTGGCGGGCATGGAGCTCGATGAGGAGATGCTGTTGAGTGGAAGTAGCCGGGGGGCCAGTCCGAGCACCAGAAAGAGGAAAGCCCGACCGCCGAACTCGCGCTCCTACGCTGGCATGGGGAAGGCCAAGCATCTATATATCGAGGCCGAGCAAAGCGACGAGGGACAGTCTCGCGAAGAGGCAGAGGTGGTTGCCGCTTCGCTCGCAGCAAAGGCCCAAGCCCGTGCCAACCCGATGCTGAGGATGGTATCTGACGAGGAGGAGGAAGAGGACTTCCAGGCGGCCGGAACCCTCAGTAAGATCATAGAGGACAATGTGGAAGTCATCAAAAAGGTGGCTTCCACATCCAAAAACCTCAAAGGAGGTTACGTGAGGGCCCTTAGGGACGCTGCCGAGGGAATTATCAAAACAACCAAGGCGCTGAAGAATAGGTGCACCACGGAAGAGACCCGGGGGTTGCAGGCGGCCAATTCCCGCCTCCAAGCAGAGGTCGAGCAGCTGCGCAAAGAAGTCGCGGAAATGAAACAGTGCCTCCTTGCGCAACATCAGAGGCCGGAACCCGCGCCGCGGAGCGACAACGAGGAGCTCGTCCGGACCATTTTGTGCCAGGTGGGCACGATGGTCAATGCGCGGTTTGAGGCACTGGAGGATAGGCTCCTCCCAGAGAAACGCATCCGCCCCCCACTTGCGTCGGATAGCAGGCCTGAGCCGGCGGGTCGTCGTGTACCGAAGGCCGCTGGCCAAGATAAGAGAGGACAAGCTCCGACCAAGGCCACGGGCCAAGTCCTGAGCAGGCCCGCAGTGGACGGGACGGTGGAGCCTTCAGCGGTCCCTCAGGACGCGGCGGTGGAACCCAGAGGGCAGCAGCGGCCCACTGAGATGCCCTGGAGTGAGGTCGTGAGGAGAGGGCAAAGGGGGGGCAAGAAAAAGGCGAACCGAGTTCGGACCGACGCCAATGCTGAGAGGAGGAGAGCGCCCAGGACGCACACGATTCGGGAGCCGAAATCCGCCGCGGTGGTGGTGTCTATCACGCCGGAGGGCATCGCCAAGGGCCTCTCATACGACTCCGTAATAGCCGAGGCCAAGTCAAAGATCAGGCTACAAGACGTCGGCATCACCACCGGGGTGCGCTTCCGGATCTGTGCCACGGGAGCTCGGCGCTTCGAGGTGATTGGCGAGGGAAATGGGCCTCAGGCTGACGCGTTGGCTGCAAGGTTGACCCAAATATTTGACGGAGCGCTGGTACGAATCACCAGGCCAGCCAAAACAACGGAGGTCAAGGTCTCGGGTTTCGACGACTCGGCAACGGTAGAGGAGGTCTTGATCGCTGTTGCAGGCGCGGGGGGCTGTGCTAAAGAAAGTCTCCGCTGCACGGGATTTGTCCGGGACCGATTTGGAGTCTACCACGCGTGGATCGAGTGCCCGGTAGCGACGGCAAAGCGGGTGGCCACAGCGGGTCGCCTGTTGATGTCGTGGGCCTCGGCAACCGTCAGGCTGCTCGAACCTCGCCCGCTACGCTGTTACCGGTGCCTCCAAAAGGGTCATGTGAGGGCACAGTGCACTGCAGAGGTGGATAGAAGCAACCAGTGCTTCCGGTGCGGGGTCGACGGTCACAAATTCAAAGACTGCACGGCTAAACCGCACTGCACCATTTGCGCAGCTGCTAAAAAACCCGCGGACCACAGGCTTGGCGGCAGGGGCTGCTCGGCTCCAGCGCCCAAAGTCTCCCGAGGCATACGGCCACCAGTACCACCACACCAGCCGATACGCGAGGACTCAATGGAGACGGACAATCCCGCAATAAATAATGGCCCTTCGACTTCTGCAGGCCAACATTAACCATTGTGCGCGGGCCCAGGACCTGCTCGTCCAGAGCGTGGCCGAATGGTCGATACAGTTGGCGGTTGTGTCGGAGCCTTATTTCGCTCCCGAAGGAGACACCTGGTTGAGCGATAAGGACGAGGTGGTCGCGCTCTTCGTGCCACGGTCCCCGAGTTCTCTGTCTTTTGGTGGGGTTCGAAGGGGCCGCGGATACGTCAGCGCCACGGTAGCAGGGACCCTAGTAGTCGGCGTGTACTGCGCCCCGAGTTGGAGCCTTGTAGATTTTGAATCGCTACTCGACCAGGTTGGAGCACTCATTCGCAGAGGTCCCCGTCATGTGGTGGTGATGGGTGACTTCAATGCGAGGAGCTCCGCCTGGGGCGACGTAGTCACTAACCCTCGGGGCGCAGTACTGGAGGAATGGGCCCTGACTACGGGACTCACCGTCCTCAACAGAGGCTCAAGGCCCACCTGTGTTCGGCCACAGGGCAACTCAGTGGTGGACATTTCGTTCGCTTGCCCAGCGACGGCGAGACGGGTGTACGGGTGGGAGGTTGTGGAAGGTGTGGAGACACTCTCCGACCACCTGTACATCCGTTTCCAAATATCGGACTCGACATCGGCCCCAGTCCATCAGGGGGCGCAGTCGCCTCATCGGGATACTCCTCGGTGGGTAGTGAGGCGACTCAACAGAGACCTGTTGAAAGAAGCCGCCTTGGTGGAAACCTGGTCTCCCGCGGACACCTCTCTGGGCGTGGATGATAGGGCCGAAGAGCTATGCGCGTCGATGTCCCGGGTGTGCAGCACATC
>NW_013531714.1:2656-3662 GCF_000836235.2 Papilio xuthus | reverse complement strand
TCCGTGGACATTACTGCGTGCACGACCGCAATGCTCGGTAGGGTGGTGAACTGGCGTCTCGCAGACGATGTATCCAGTTCCGACCACAGGGCAATTCTGTTCGACGTAAGACTTCAGGTATCCTCAGGCACGGACATCTGTCGCTCCACCCGGAAGTACCATACTGGAAAGGCGAATTGGGGCGAGTTTCGAGAGAAACTCGCCTCAAAGTTGAAAGATAAGAATATAACATCTAGGGAAGTGGATAAAATTACTGTAAGGGACGATTTCGAAAAGGTAGTCGACAGTTATGTGGAAACCGTGGTGGAAGCCTGTAATGAGACGATGCCGGGGATACCGAGGAGGGGTAGGACAGGATTGCCCTGGTGGTCCGAAAAGCTCTCTCGCCTCAAAAGGGAACTTTTGAGGCAGAAGAGACGGGTCTCCTGCGCGGCGCCGGTTCGTAGAGGTTGGGTCGTGCAACAGTATGTACACGCGAAGGAAAATTACCAGTCCGAGGTAAGGAAGGCTCAGACTCAGAGTTGGAAGGACTTTTGTGGCCGTCAGGGGCGCGAGACCATGTGGGATGGGATTTACAGGGTGATAGGCCGCACCGCAGTGAGGCACGAAGACGTCCCTCTCGTGAGGGACGGTGTTGTTTTAAGCCCGGTAGAGTCGGCCAGGGCCTTAGCTGAAGCTTTCTATCCCGAAGATAGGTACGGGGATGACAATGCGGACCACGTAGAAATGAGAAGATTGGCAAATAGTGTGAACGTGGGGTCGCATGATGAAACATGCGACCCCCCTTTCAAGATGCATGAACTCATGTGGTCCGTGTCGAGCTTCAACCCAAAGAAGGCGCCTGGCCCCGATGGCCTCACTGCGGACATTTGCTCTGCTGCCATCACCCTGGATCCGGCGGTGTTCCTGTCGATTGCAAACCGTTGCCTGGCCTTGGCGTGCTTCCCCAGGAGATGGAAAGAGGCAGTGGTTGCAGTGCTGAGGAAACCCAATAAGGAGAACTGCA
>NW_013531714.1:732-1130 GCF_000836235.2 Papilio xuthus | reverse complement strand
AAGTGGCAAGAGAGCAAGGGAAAGTTGTGAAAGTGTTTTGGGTGAAAGCGCACGCGGGGATGGAGGGAAACGAACGAGCAGACGAACTCGCAAAGGCGGCTGCAGTCGGGATGAAGACCAGGCCTAACTATGAAAGGTGCCCTGTTTCATTTGTCAAGCGACAGATTCGTCTGGATGCGCTTGACAAATGGAACAGGCGTTATATGGAAGGAGTCACGGCCTCGACTACGAAGCTCTTCTTCCCCGACGCCGTTGCAGCCTACCCTACAGTCCGGAGTCTAGAGTTGGACCCCGTGCTGGTTCAAGTTTTAACCGGGCACGGGGGGTTCTCCGAATACTTGCACAAGTTCAAGTGCAAGGAGGACCCCTCTTGCGTTTGTGACCCAGCACGGGGTGAA
>NW_013531714.1:0-656 GCF_000836235.2 Papilio xuthus | reverse complement strand
GAGAATTTGGCAAATTTAATAAATAATAAAAAGACGCGCGGGCACTTCGTGGAGTATTGCCGATCCTTGGCCAAAATTGTGATAAATAGAAATAGGATCCAAAATCTGTGATAGTAGTTTTAGTTGTTTATTTATTCCGTTTTATCCTAAATTGTTTCATTTTATTTTAAATTGTAATTTTATTTTAACTTGTATTTTCTAATTATAATTTTATTTTAACCTGCATTTTAAATTGTAAATATACTTTATTTATTTTATTTTGAATATTTTTTTAACACGGATTTTAATTGAATTGGATCTTGTTTTTATTTATTTATATTGACATCACTACATTAAATTGAATTTTATGTAAATTGGATTTTAACTTGTATATTCTTTTAAGATGAATTTATTGTAATTATTTTAGTTCTTGAAAATTTAAATGTACTTTATATCGAATTTATTCGCATCCTAATTTGAAATTTTAATTGTATTTTAACTAGTATTATAAGAAATTGTAAATAGTTTTAAAATTATTGTAAATTTATTGACTTTTTTAAAAAATTAATAAAGAAATAAAGAGATTAGTACCCCAAAGTCCCTGATCGCCACGTTAGGGGAACGAGAGGGCGGCATAGCGCCGCCCAATAAAAAAAAAAAAAAAAAAAAAAAAAAAA
>NW_013531712.1:3512-5719 GCF_000836235.2 Papilio xuthus | reverse complement strand
GCCATTCGTCGTGCGAGGGAGGAGAGGTTAGGTTCGGATGAAGGAGAGAGGATTGGGAGACTATCCGACTCGGAGTCGGACAGTAGGAGCTCCATGGTAAGCGTTTCGAGTCGCTTCGGTTCAATGGAGTCCCTGGACCATGACGGACCAGGAAGGTTTTGGAGCGAGGGACGCGGCCAGAAGCGGCCAAGAGACCTGGAGCTGAGTGGCAGCTCCACAGATACCCCCACCAAGGCGGGTCACAAGAGGAGAGGACGCGGCCGTCCGCCAACCACCGGCGAATATGTTGGATTAGCGGCCGCAAAGGAGTCACTACGAAAGGCAACGGAGGCGGAGATCAGGGCACGAGCCGAGGCGGAGATGTTGGAGTCGGTTTTAGATGCCCGCAAGACTCGCTCGTCCCTGACCACCACGGCCGGATCATCCCTTGATTCGAGAGCCGAGAACGAAGACGACACCGCGACCACTGTCCTCCAGCGGATTGGGGCCAGCCTCGAGGTTGTGGAAAAGGTGGCCAAGAAATCTTCCAATCTAAAGGGGACATTCGTGCGCGCACTGCACGACGCCGTCAGTGCTATCAAGGAAGACGTCGCCGGCCTCGCACAGAAGTCGGTTTCAGAGGAGACGCGTACCTTGCAGGCAAACAACAACCGCCTGCAAGCTGAGATGTCCAGCCTCCGCAAGGAGCTGGCCGAACTACGTCAGGAGATGGAGCAGGTGCGGAAACAGGGTTCCGCCAATACCTGCATGGACACGACGATGGAGGCCGTCCCTGTCCGGCCCCCAAAACCACAAGAAGAGACTTCTATCGAAGATATTTGTCGGACAGTAATGGTCCAGGTGGGCGGCATGCTCAATGCCCGCCTTGCTTCCTTGGAGGACCGGCTGTTGCCGGAAAGGAACCTGCGGCCGCCATTGGCGTCGGACAAAAAGAAGATGACCACGTACGCGACTACGGCCGCGAAGCCCACACCGGCGTTCTCCTCGAATGCCCGGGTAACGGCTGGGACGAAGGCGCCCCCGGCGTCACCTCAACCCGGTCCTAGTGGCCTTTCGCGCCAAGTGCCCACCGTGCCGCCCACAAAGAACAAGGGCAAAGGCTCCAAGAAAGGAGCGAAAGCAAAAAAGAAGAAGGGATCTCGGACGACGGGCGAAAGCTCAAAGCCCACCTCCGCCGCCCCAGTAGCACAATCACAAACCCTCCCTCCCCGTCCCCCCAATCCGGACGCTCTAGAGGGAAACTGGGTTACTGTAGGGAAAAATGGCAAGGCGCAACGGCAAAAGTCGAAAGCGGCCCCCGTGCAGGCATCTACATCTGCGCCTGCACTGCCGCCGCAGAGACTAAGAGTGCCCCGGAGTTCTGCGGTTGTCGTAACACTTACTGAAGCGGCAATCAATAAGGGGTTAACATACAGCGGCGTCCTCAGAGAAGCAAAGGCAAAGCTTGACTTGAAAGAAGTAATCGGCGTCGAAGCGGTGCAGTTCCGTCGAGCGGTCACCGGGGCAACTATTATACGCATCCCCGGCGCCACCAGCGCCCCTAAAGCAGATGCCCTGGCGCAAAAGCTACAAGAGCTTTACCACAATAGCGAAATCAAGGTCTCCAGACCCGAGAAGTTGGTCGATGTAAAAATTGAAGGGCTGGATGACGCAACAACATCTGAGGAAGTGAAGGAGGCCATCCTCAAAAAAGGGGCAGGGACATGCACCGGCGATCAGGTCCGAACTGGCCAACTCCGCCAAAGCAGATCGGGCCTATACAACATCTGGGCCCAGGTCCCTGTTGCGGCAGCAAGGAAGCTGACGACGGGCCGCTTCCTGGTGGGATGGGTGGCTGCTAAAGTCACCGTTGGCAGGCCCAGGGAGCTGCGCTGTTACCGCTGTCTGCAACAGGGGCATGTGGCGAGTCGCTGCGACGCGGAGGACCGCAGTCGCCTTTGTTATAAATGTGGTCAGGAGGGCCACAAAGCCGCGTCCTGTCCGTCGCAACCAAGCTGTATCCTGTGCACGGCGGCGGGCAAGGACGCAAAGCACCGTTTGGGAAGTTTACAATGTTCGGCTCCCAAAAAGACGGTCCATAGGAGAGCGCTAGTCGAGGTAGCACGAAACGCGCCCCCACCGAGCGGGGAAGAAATGGAGGTGGCAGAAATCGCTGAGAATTAATACAACCTTACGACTTCTACAGGCAAATCTCAACCACTGTGCCA
>NW_013531712.1:1805-3224 GCF_000836235.2 Papilio xuthus | reverse complement strand
TAAATTCCAAATCCAGGGCCTGGGGATCCTCCGTCTCCGACAGCCGCGGCGAAGTACTAGTGTCGTGGATGGCGCAGCACAATCTCGCGCCACTCAACACGGGCTCTACGCACACCTGTGTGCGCATGCAGGGCGGGTCTATCGTAGATGTCACCCTTGCGAGTCCCGCCCTGGCATGTCGCGTGCAGGACTGGGAAGTGCTGACTGAGGTGGAGACTTTGTCGGACCATCGCTACATCCGGTTCGACATTCTCCCCTCGTCAGCACCTCCGACCAGTCGAAACATCGCCATTCCCCCGGAGATCGGTCAGATGTGGTCGTTGAGATCGTTGGATAGAGAGACAGCTGAACTCGCCGCCATAGTGGGGACGTGGTCATATAAAATGGAGGACAAAGGCGTCGACGACGGCGTGCAATGGCTTGGCGGAGTACTGGCGAACATCTCGGACTGCGCCATGTCCAAAGTTCGGCCGTCGCCGCGGCGACGCAATCGAGTATACTGGTGGTCGGACAACCTCTCACAGATGCGTTCTGCCTGTGTGCTTGCCCGCCGCCAGTATACCCGATACCGAAGAAGACGTCGAGGATGGGAGGAGTCGGAGGAACGGCGTCTTTACGCCGCTTATCAAGAAGCCAAAAAGGCCTTGCGGTGCGAAATCACCGTTTCCAAAGACCGGGCCTGGGAGGAGTTTCTGAGTTCCCTAGAGGTGGACCCATGGGGCCGGCCATACAAGCTCGTTATGAGTAAGTTGCGCCCCTGGGCTCCACCCCTCACTTCTACATTAGACCCGACACTAGTAACATCCATAGTGTCAATCCTCTTCCCTCCCAGTGCCCACAATACCGGACGTGACCTCCCCGACTCGATACCTCCCGGTTCTGTCCCGGGGGTATCCGAGTCGGAAATACTCTCGGCGAGGACAAAAGTGCAGAGCAAGCGCACCGCCCCAGGACCCGATGGGATTCACGGGAAGGTGCTTGCTCTGGCACTTCACCACGGACTGGATGAACAGCTGAGGACGCTACTTACCAAGTGCCTGGAAGAGGGAAATTTCCCTCAAAAGTGGAAAACGGGAAGACTGGTCCTGCTGAAGAAACCCGGGAAACCGGAGAACTCACCGGCAGCCTATCGCCCGATAGTGCTGCTCGACGAGGCCGGCAAGTTACTGGAGAGGGTAATTGCCGGTCGCGTCAGCGAACATCTTTCTTCAGCAGGGCCGGACTTGGCCGACACCCAGTACGGGTTCCGGCGGCACCGTTCCACAATTGATGCTATTTCCAAACTCCGATATATTTGTGAAGAGGCGAAATCCCAGGGCAGGGTAACGATCGCGGTGTCACTCGACATTGCCAACGCGTTTAATACCCTGCCCTGGGACAGTATAATGGCGGGACTCGAATATCATCATGTCCCCCTGT
>NW_013531712.1:0-1199 GCF_000836235.2 Papilio xuthus | reverse complement strand
CTATCCCGAATACTGCCAAACATCGGTGGCCCGAGTAACAATCGAAGACGTCTGTATGCGATGATGCTGAGGTCGAAGGCCCTATACGGGTGTCCGGTTTGGGCCGGAGATCTCGGCTCTCAGAACAGAACCCTGCTGCGACGGTCCCAGCGTGCCGTGGCCATTAGGGTAGCCAGGGCGTACCGCACGGTATCATTCGATGCCGTGTGTGTAATTGCCGGACTCCCGCCATGGCACTTGGAGGCCGTCGCCTTGTCTAAGGTATACTGGAGACGAGACAGAGAAAGGAGAGAAGGCGAGGAACCTCCCCCTGAACTTGTCCAGGAGTGGAGAGACCAAGCGCAAAGAAGACTGATTTCGACATGGAAGGAGGAGTTGAGGATGTCCCGGGCGGGCAAGTGGACATTGGACGCTGTCCGCCCCAGACTCCAAGACTGGCTGGAGAGGCGGTGGGGGCACCTTTCCTACCGGCTGGTGCAGATGCTGAGTGGCCATGGCTGCTTTGGCAAATATCTGCACCAAATAGCCGGTAGGGAAACAACATCTCGGTGCCACCATTGTCCTGCAGCATTCGATGACGCGACACACACCATATTTGACTGCCCGGCATGGGAAGCCGAAAGGCGACCCATAGCCCACATCCTGGAGACGATGACACTGACTGGGGTGCTCGACAAGATGCTCCATAGCGAGCTCGACTGGCGGGCATTCCAGCAGTTTTCAGAGAACATCCTAAACACCAAGGAGGAAGCGGAAAGGGTGAGGGAGGCTGATCCAGCCTCCGCCCCTCTTCGTCAAAGGAGAACTGGCCGACGCCGGCGCGTATACCACCGCCAGGCGTAGGCTAGGTACATATTGAAGATCTACATATTTACGGAAGTTATATTTATATTCTATATTTATTTTACATTTTATATTTTATATTTATATGACTATTTGTAGGTATGTAGACTATAAGGCGTTAGTGTAAGTGTTATATTGTTATTATTATTATTATGTTGTTATTATTATCACCGTTATAGTACTTTATACACTTACACTTAATGGTAAGGAGAGATTATTTATTATTTATTTATTAATCATTTACTTTATACACTTGTTGTTGTTGTTATGTTTGGTAAGTAAATAATAAACATAAGGAGCGCTGTACACGCAGCAGCACGGGTCGAAGTTCTGGTAAAGGCTCAGCTGGTACAGAA
>NW_013531711.1:5101761-5114887 GCF_000836235.2 Papilio xuthus | reverse complement strand
ATTGAAACTAATACAAAATGGATAAACCCAACGTTCTCGCTCGCGTAGTCAAGGTTTTGGGCCGTACCGGCTCCCAGGGGCAGTGTACCCAGGTGAAGGTCGAGTTCATTGGAGAGACCAGCCGCCAGATCATCAGGAACGTGAAGGGGCCAGTTCGTGATGGTGACATCCTTACGCTGCTGGAATCTGAGCGTGAAGCCAGAAGATTGAGATAAATGGTAACTTGTTTTTCACTAAGGATATTATCGAGAATAACAGAATTTCAGTTTGTAGGTTATGTTTTGCTATTGTTCGGAAATGAATAACGACGAATTCACGACTATAGTTATATTTTTGACCTTTAATGTGTTCAAGTGCAGGAAGGTGTCAATAATGACGAGTTTACCACAATAAGAAGAGAAATATTAATTATTTTGATTGTCAAAATTAATATCAGTATATTTTGAACAATTTTCACTCTTCATATTTGCTATACTGAATAAAATGAAACAACGAACCTAGTACCTGAAGAGTAGTAAGAGATTATATGTAGTTAAGCTTATCCATTTTCAGGACTTTATTAATGCTTACTTTTCTTTTGTTTCAGGTTGGATATAATTCATAGGTTAAGGCTCTTAATATCTTTATATCAATGTAATATTATCTTAAAAACAAAACCGTCAAAGATGACCATATTTGTGAACACTATTCAACAATAAACACTTTATCTTCAAAGAGTCTTTTATTTTGCAAAACTTTTCTTTATTATTTAAGTTTTGTATTAATTATGTTATAGTCAAATATGTATAAGTCAGAGACCAAGGAACCCCTAAAATTTTCTCACTTATAGAGGTACCCTTACCTGAGTCACTTATGGAGGTTGTCTACGAGACAATTACTCTTGCTTATAGGTTTCTAACTTTCCAGCTTTGACTATAACAGGATAGCATGTGCTATTAGTTATCAATGTGATACCATTCATGACTTCATAACTCATCATTTTAATTTGGAAATATATTTGACTTTCATAAACATTGACAAATAAAAGCAACTATGGATTTTTTAATAACAAGAAAATAACATGAAGTATTACATCGTGAATGTGTTATTTACATATTAAAATTTTAAAAAATCATGAAAGCAATGTTATCTACAAACAAAACACTTCCTCTTAAATTATTCAAACTTTCGTGAGACATTATACTAAACTGATATATAAACACGGCTAAACACCCAGGTATATTCATCCGGTGGTGGCACCGACTAGTTTCGAGCCCATTGGGGGCGCTTCATCAGGATGAGTGGTACTGGTATTATTTCGCGGACGCGGGTCCGGTTTATATGTCAGTTTAAAACACTTCCTCTATTTATTACTTTTTATCTTGTGATTAAAAATTGTAGTCCATATATCTGTCGAGGTACTCTAAGCAGACTACTGTTGCAGATTTGTCAGTTGCATCAATGTTATCTTCACCAGAAGGATGTCAGATAGATGAAGTTCAAAAACACATTGACGTTTGTCGAGGAATAAACTCAGATATAGTAGAAGTCTGGAGCTAATCACTGGGCCTGATGGTCACAACTTGATAGTAAATAATAGCAATTTTAGAAATGTAAAATTAATTTATTATGTCATATAGAAATAAAACAATATCTTGTTATCTATATTTTACTATTAAATAAATTTGTAGTATCTAGATATATAATTTACATTTTTATGTAAGAAAAAAAAATTGGTGTGAGTTGCCATGTTTAGTAGAAAAGGCATTAAAAGTAGCTTTATCTGTGTATTTTCTATAAATAATTATAATTGATATGATTACACAACTTGCTGTTACGTAAATAATTAACTACATATTTTATCAACATTTTCAAGGAAACTATTTAGTAAAAACATTTATAGTAATTTAATTTTAATAAAAGATCAATGATATTTGGAAGTCATATTTTATATTATGCTACTAACAATAACTGTACACTCCATTTCTTCATATTATTTCAATAATCAACAAAATTAAGACAAATAAGTACCTAGGTATGACATGTCACCGTCAATATCAAACAATATTATCTATATATAACAGTTATGTAAACAAAACAAACATTTTATATACAAAAATATACAATAAACCATTACAATGGATTGCATGATAAAATTAGCGCCATCGCATTTGCCCGCCGTTCGCACTTGATTTTACCGCCATTTTCAATGACAGGAACACTTGATTGCATTTGAGCATCTTGGAAGGTAACTCTGGAAGATTCGTTGCATATTAAGTGTCGTATTTTTCACCTTCACATTGACTAGCCCAAAATAAACAATTGCCTATGCCGCTGTAACATATAAGTATAACTGCAGCTAGAAATACAAAGCTGCATACTGTACACGGTTTCCTTTCGAGGAAAAACCCAATCAGATATAGCACCATGAACATAACATGAGTGTTCACAAGTGCCGGGTTCACAGGCTTCGGTATAAGCAGCACAGGAATCAGCCATTGCAAACAATACATGGTGCTGACGAGTCTCGCACTCCGATTGATTACCGTATCACTTTAGTAGAAGCTAATAATCGGGTCCTTATCGACATGTTTCCTTTTAAAAGTTTCTTATCTTGGGGAAATGTATAAGAAAAAACAAGTTTTAATATCGAATGTCGACGCAAAATCCTTTGACAATGACAGTTGGCTTCGATTGCGCAACACAGATTATAGATTATCTGTCTTAACGTAATTTATAGTGCGCCCATGAAAATAGAACACCTCGACATATTGCGAAAGATCACTATAAAGTGGACAAGATAAATTAATTTAAAAAATTCGTTTGCATTGTAATTGTGGAATGTTGTCGAGTTTTCAAAGTATTTTATTGTTATCGCGAGGTAATTCTTGATGGTGATATAAACGAATATTTTTCAGCGAATTAACACTAATACGCTGAAAAAGATTACAGCCGCGGACAAACAAATACGAGCATTAACAGAGAATATTTGTCTAAAATAATGTACTAAATTTTCTAAGTTATATATCGTTGGACATGTTGACGTAGATGTAGAATGTTACAATATCAATAGACATTGTGGCGCCCTCGTGATAGGCTTGTTATATTTTTGATCAGACTGTACAACATTTTATTATTTTTATAACATCTATAGGTTTGTATAGATAAACTTATACAAATATGCCCATGCTGACTAAATTATACATCTGTTTAGTATAATTTTATTGATATTTTAAACTATTAAGTTACATCTATAATCTTATAGATACGAGGAGCGATAGTTTGTTTAAAAATAAAGGTTTTTTTATGTTCTTTTTGTCGTAAGAGTGGATAAAATAAAGCAATAAAGAAATTAAGTTTTTAAAAATTACTTCTTTTCAGTTTTACTAGAAAGTGGTCGTCAATCAACAAAGGCCGTTTTAGTACCGAAAATTTAGAGTGGTACTTTTATATGCTGACAGTAAATCAACGTCTTATCGTCGGTTTCTGAGACAAAAATCCTTGCATAAACCACGTCATCCCTGTCATCATCTTTGACAAAACAGAGACAACGATATGTTTTACACAGGGATTTTGGTCTCAGAAAACAACCATAATTAGATTTATATTCAGGACTCGTAAAACTTTGATAAAGGGTCACTGTAACTAATTTATAACTCGGACTCCATTGAGATAATTGGATTGAAGACGTTGTTTATATATTTTTCAATACACGCTGAGTTGAATATAAAATGGTTTCAACGAAAGAAAACAATCTGGGAATAATTGTATTTGAAGCAATTTTAAATTTTACATTTTTTTCCGGTTTACTATTTTTTTTTCGTTTTGTTACGGAAAGAAAAAAAATATCAACTATACCATTAGTATGTTTTCTAACACTGTACACAACAACATTTTGTTAAGGACAAAAGAAACAATAGCTTTCTTTCTATATTATATAACATAAATGCTAAGACAAGGCGTGATTGATCGAGACCAAATAAAATTCCATTAATTGCAGCACCTCGAAATGTATTCTACTAAAAAAGCCAGTCCGCATCGTGCTTTATGTCTATTGATCATAACTTTAAATGCTAAAGCCTTATCCTTTAATGAAAAACCTTTCATTCTTTACACAAAAGCCTCGAGAACACGCATGCGTCAATAATAAGGTTTCTACGCCGCCCGATATTCGGTCATTTCCCGCCAGTCAGGTCCGCGCCCGCCTCGCGCCTCGCACGCTCCTGTCATCACGCGCATACATTGACACCAACATCGTTCTTTAGTGATGTGAATAAAAATCGATAACCGAAAAAAATAATGTTCGATTTTAATTTAGGTTTTGATAATTTAGTTTCAATTGTAGTTCATGAATTAATTGTTGTATTTACGATTATATTGTGTCACGACAATGAAAACGATTCGGCCTAAAATTATTTCTTAAACGCGATAATACTTTGACAATAAATAAAGTAATATTGACGATAATTAATTTTAGAGAAATAAATAAAAAATGGCGAATCCAGCTCATTTGATGAGGCGACAGAGCTCCCGGGATCTTTATGCCCAGCGGTCTTTGGATAGAATGGAGATGAAAGAACTAAGGGGGCGATTGGTGACAATGGAAAACGGTCATCCTTCGCACCGCACGCACGTCATGTACGGCGCAACTAATGAAGCATTTGAGGATACCAGCCCCAACCGACGGTCTTCGGAGACTCCAACTAGTAAAGGTAGTTCTGGAGAGGAGAGAGTGTTTAAGCCAGAAGGAGGGGAGTGCGAGAGGGAATCTTGGGACAGTAAGCTGACGTTTCTCTTAGCTACTGTCGGATATGCCGTCGGATTGGGCAACGTGTGGAGATTTCCGTACCTGGCTCAGAAGAATGGTGGCGGAGCTTTCTTAATTCCTTATTTTGTGATGTTGGCTATTGAAGGGATACCTATATTCTACTTGGAATTAGCTATTGGGCAGCGTTTGAGGAAAGGTGCGATTGGCGTATGGCATCAAGTCTCCCCTTACCTCGGGGGCATTGGCATCAGTTCAGCGGTGGTCTCTTTCAACGTAGCTCTGTACTATAACTCTATAATAGCTTGGTGCCTTTTCTACTTTGCTCAGAGCTTCCAGGCGGAACTTCCATGGTCTGAATGCCCGAACAAATATTTCGATAACGGATCGTACATCACTGAGCCGGAGTGTGCAGTAAGTATAGTATATATACAGTTAGATTATTAAAGAAGGATATAAAAGCTTCATATGATGTCTTTGTTTCTTTAATTTTTTTCTGTTAAACTAAGGCGATGTCATCGATATTGTCTATTGTATCTTATTAAAACTCTTTTGTAGTGGGAATAAGAAAAAAGGACGAAGAATTAGTTGGATAAGATACAAGAAAGACGCTAATTTTTAATATTTAAGCAAAAAATAAAGTAGTACACTTTTAAGATTTCGTTTCGAAAATATACAGTACTTTTGTAGAGACAGTTAATAAAGTTCAGACAACTCGCTTAAATAAAATCCTCTTTTGTGCCAGCGACCATAAAGCAACCTTTTATTTTTTTACTAAACAGCAAAAGATTTCTTTTAATGGCAAAAGATACGGGTGTTAATTAAAAATGGAAACCAATTAACTCTACAAAATATGAAATCTATTTTCATAACTATTTATGTTATTCCATCTTTTAATTAACAAATTCTCTGATATAAAGATAAGCACATTGTTTACTAACCTTCTTAATATGTGTCAAAATCAATATACGATAGTATTTGATGTCTGCAGAGTAATTTTGCCCTCTACATATGCCTCTCAAGTATCAAGAGCTCTTAATCTCGACCTGCTAGGTTCCCGTGAAGCGAGTCTAAACTAGTTTCACTCGAATAATAAAACGGATCCCGAATCTATTTTATCGATATGTTTTAGGTTAAGCACTAAAAGTATAGTAATCTTTTCTGTGTTAAATTTTTTGATTAGTTTTAGTAATAATTAAATTTTCTATGTTGATTCCTAAATGTGATTTTTAAAGTACACAAACATCTTTTTTCAAATAATCGTTCATTTTAAAATTATTAAAATAGATGAATGGATGTTTGTTTGATGATATCTCCAGAACGGCTGCATAGGTACAGTTGAAATTTGGCGCAGATGTAGAATATAATCTGGAAGAAAACATAGGCTACTAATTAAGTTTTCTTTTAATACCGCGCGGACAGAGTCGCGGCTGACAGCTTGTATTTAATAATTAATATTATTTAAATATTAGAAGGCATTACATATCTTTTTAAATACATTCATATCTTCATAAATATATGTTATATACTCTGTGTCCAATCCTGGATTATATACTCTGTGTCGTCCGAAATCCGTTTGAAGCACGTTCCATATTTGTACTGTACAAATATTGAGAAAAGCTAATGGAAACATATTGTATGTTATAAATAATAAAATTGCTTTATAAATAATAAAATAATGAGATTGTATGCAGATGGTTACAAAAGTAGAGAGAGGAATAATGTATGGATGAATTGAATGAAAGATATGCATAACAAGGGAGTGACTTTAGAGATGATGGAAATGTATGGAACAGTATACTATCAACCTTTTAAATGGAGAAAGGCAGGTGATGATGATGAGATATTTATAACAATTCTGGCAGACAAACCTATTCTAGTTTCTTATTTTCTCACCAATAGCCTGGTAAAGGGTACGGACATCTGAATGTAAGCAATACTTTCCTATTGTTAGCAAAGATGCTGCATTATTGTTCTCTTAACAATAAAAATGATGCCCTATTTATGGTTTCTATTACTTTATGCTTATTTATCTAGCTTACTTATATATTAAAAAAGCAATGCTAGAAAAAGAAATTTACTTTGCAATTATAATTATTTAATTTTTTATATTAAACGAGCGAGCGGCCACCTCAAATCGCTGAAATAGCGAAGTGACCGTTGCCCATAGACATAAGCAATTGCATATGCGTTGCCTATCTTTAATCGACGGAGGAGAGGATGCACAGAAAAAAAATATCTTCCCTTTCTATGCATCCTCTCATCCGGAAAGTCCACTTCCACTTCCCATCCTTTCCTTATAAAGAAAAGGTTGGGAAGGGAAAGATGACTAAATTAGGCCTCCATGACGCAAAAAGTAACACCAAAAATGTTTTCCAAGCGTTTTAATATTTTCTCTTTTCCCAACGTAAATGTAATGAGTGTTTTCATGTGATTACGATAAATGCAAGTTAAGAAGATTTGCGCTCGCTTTTATCGAACTGTAACTTTGTATTTTCTACTTATTCTCATAATGGATGACATTTATCTGTAGCTATAGTGACAAGTTACATTGAATTTTTTCTTTATCTTTTTACTTTATAAGATTTAATGAAAATGTTACATTTTAAAATAGTTAGTGTATTTTGAAACTGTTAAAATCTTTATCAAAATGCGCTTTACTTTTCTATCATACCAATTTTATAATTGCGAATGTTTGTATGGATGTTTGGATGGTTGGATGTATGTTTGTTAGAAGGTATCTCCGGAGCAGCTGCAGGGATCTTGCTGATGCATAGATGTAGACCAAAGCTTAAAAAAACACATAATTAAGATTTATTGTCACGGGCCTAAGTTAGTATTTTGAAGATCACAACCTTAGAGACTTTAGAGCACTCTACCATAGTGTTATCAAAATCTGTTTATCGATTTAGAAACGCAAACCAGGTAACATGAACATATTGCGTTTATTCGTAAAATATATATTAGAGAGAGTATAAACAAAATTATGTTGGAATATATAACAAAATATATAATGATATATAGTACACTTTTATTAATATTCTATTTATATATTATGCAGGCAAATAAAGTTTTCAGAACACAATATCGCGTGGGACGTAATTCAATTTCAGCGTAGGCGATGCTACAACATTGCTACGAACTGCGCTACGAAACTACGGAGCTTATGTACTACACTATTTATTATGTCTAGTGTTCTATTTTATTTATATACTAAGTGTCGCCCGTGACTCCGTCTGTACGGAATTAAAAAAACTTAAATATTAAACTATTCTTCCAGACTATGTTTTACATATATGCCAAATATCAGCGTGATCCATGCAGCCGATCTAAAGGTATCTTCAAACAAACTTCCATCCATCCATCAGTCCATCCATCCATCCATCAATCCATTCAAACATTCGCATTTATAATATTAGTATGATTTTGTTTCATTAAGCGTAGTTAAATTCATAAGACATTAAAAAATATGTTTTTGTTTCATTCCGTCCATTATACCCATTTAATTATTCATCACGAAAAATGATAAATAAGTAGAAAGGAATTATTCTTTCTCAATTTAATTCTCTGAGCAAATAATATTCTGAATTGGGTCATTTTTCATCTATTATATCTTATTTTTATTTGTGATTCAATTTATGTTTTGACACAAAAACTAAGCAGTAATTTTTTTCTCCGTTTATCCATTTTTTTTCATTTTAATATGTTGCTGGTTGTATTGTCAGCATACGTTTTTTTTAATTCTTTTCGTAGCACTCCTGATAGGATTCAAAATATAATACAAAATTATCTTTTTACAAAACTATATTACAAATGAGAATGTATGGATGGATGTATGAATTTTCGTACAGATTTAGAACAGTCTGGAACAACATATACTACTTACTAAGTTAATACCGCGCAGACGGAGTCGCAGGCAACAGCTGGTTACATAATAAATGATGTTTAATAATTCATTAGTTCAGTATTGTACCACAATTAAATTTCTCTATAGACAGACATTTGTTGCGGTTGGTACGGGAACAGAATGTCGATCAATACATGACCTATTTCCAACATTGTATATACGTAGAGAATTAACTCTGATTCTGCGAATTTCTTACCGATATCGTAACGTCTTAATATAGATAAATAAATAAAATAACATTTAATCCTTTTAATATCACAACACAATAACAAAAAGAGCACAAAAATAATTATAAAGAAATAACACATAAAACATAACATTAAAAAGAAACAGGAAATATTTACAAATATTGTTGCAATGCTGACCGGATAAGGTTTCACTCAGCTTTGTATGCTGGGTGTTTCTTTCTGGACCACTCAGCGCTGATCACATAGTAGACGCAATTGTCCGTACCCACTTAGCAAATTGTCTCTTCCAGTTACTTTTTATAGCAGCGTTTAAGATAGTAGAAATCTATTTAGAAAGTTCACCCGTGAACTTTTTTGATAGGAAGGGTCGGCGTAAGGATAGGGCGAGATTAGGCTACGCCCAGGGCGCTGTACAAAAAGGCGCGCCATAGGTCTGTGATTTACGAATTCTCAGATAGCCCTGTTAACCTCCCAAAAGCATGGTATAAAAGGGCGGTAAAAATCTCGCCCAGTTTTTGTAGAATAAAAACCGTCACTGTAGATAGGAACTGCAAGCTATTGATAATTGGTTGAATGTTCTCACAGTACTTATCCTTTATTAATGGTCATATTTATCTATGTCTTGTTAATGAAGACTCAATCACGAGTCACGCGGTCAGAATTCTGTTAAATCACATGGGTTACCAATCGAATAAAAAATCGAATAACATGATCTCATGTTTTATAGTTCGTGCCTTTAACCTTATTGTTATTAAGTGAATGCATTTTCAGTGCAGAAAATATACAGATTAAATTGTTACGTAACGAACAATGAGAATATAATCACAATCGTTGTTTCAGTAGGGACGTGGGCGACGCGTGGGATGTTTTATTTGGACCCCGACAGAGGCGTGGGTGTTCGCACACACTTATACATACAAATATCTTACTAATAAACGCGAAAGTTTAGATGGATGGATGATTAGAAGGTGTCTTCAAAACGGTTCAACGGATTTCGATAAAATTTGGCATAGATGTAGAACACAGTCTAGAAGAATACATGGATTACTTATTAAGGTTTTTTTTTAATTTTAGCTAGTGGACAACATGCTTAAAAACGCTCGTTGTTAAACAACATATTGTTAAATTTAAGTATAACACTTTTAAAATTTTCATTTCTCCTAAAGTAATAAAGCTAAAATTATGTGAACCAAATAACAACGTATTTTATCAGCGGAAATATAATTCAATTTCCGATCACGACTCTGAACAGCGATCTTAATCAATATTCTAATTTAGAAACAGCTGACTGTGGGATGCGGGTTGCCGACCACATAATTAATGTTGCTTCGTAAATTATAGGCTAAATGAAATAGCAATTCTCTATTAAAGGTAACTTAATTTTTTCACACATTTAACGCTTACCAATACTATTATAATTTCCATCGTATAAGTTGAAAGAAAGTTCTTCTGAGAACATTTTTAACAGGTTTTCCAGATTTGTTTTTTTTTAATAAAATGTTTTGCGATAATCTAAGATTACTTTATAAATATTGAAATAAATAAATGAATAATGTAATTTAATTATACATTTGTTAATTGAACAAACAATTTAAGTGTCCATCTTAAATTCCCTTATGAAGTAAAATACTTAATTATTTCCTTGTAAGGATTCATCTAAACTAAGTTTCTCTTATTTCTACTTACTTCGTTATTGATGAAAGTCGAGGAAAACTTTCAATTCTTTATCTAAAAGACGTTTCTTATTTCTCAGCTGTAAGTCGCCTACTGCTGGGCATAGGCCTCCTCCAAAGATCGTCACGTTTACGTCACGAAAGAAGTTTTTAGCGTGCAATTTTCTTTGAGTGATAGATGGATGTTGCGTTCTTGTGAAACTATTTGTTATTACCCACTATACATCCTCTCTGTATCGCAATGTTAGCTGTAAGAGAACTCTTTTAGAGTTAAGCTCACCTGTACATCATTGTATTTCTATATAATGTTACACTATGTACTTTAAACTGTGTACAAAGCTTAAAATAAAAATAAAATAAAGTATTTGTTATTTCATCACGGAACTATCTTTATTACTTTTCTCTGACCGGTATTTTTTTATCGGTTCTGTTTTGTTAGTGTTGGCGCCGTTTCTGCTACACCCTAACAGATGGCGCTGTAGCGAGATATCGTTTACTTTAATCGCGATGTTAAGATACAATGTCTCGCTACAGATATGCTTCCCGCAAGTCGGATATGTTTGGTGTTTGGTTCGGTGTTGTCATTGCGTTTCTTTGGTTGTTATTGTTGTCGTTGCGTTTTGTAGTTTTCGTTCGTTTCGTTGTGCGTTGGTCGAGTCGTCCAAATTTCGGACAAGTTTGCGTAGGAAACAAACATTGGTCCTTCGTTTGCCGAATATTTCGGTCTGAGTGTATTACGTTGGACTTAAATATTCGACTCGGTTATAATATATTAAAAGTTGAGTTTCGAGTTGTAAGAATATTTGGATTAATAAACAAACGTTATTTGAGGGTTGTCAATTGAATACAAGTGTGGACAGGTTATTACGGTTGATACTGAGGTGCATATTAACAAGTTCATTAGTGCAATTATTTTGTTATATACCTTCTTAGTTTTCTTCCTACTTGTTTTGATTTGTTTAGTGTTTTACTTTGAATTAATAAGATGGAACAAGCCAAAAGGTTAATTAGTCTTCAAGAGGACAGGATTGAACAAATACAAAAGGCTCAAAGTAATTATTTGAAAACACCTAATTCTCGAATAACATCAAGTTACGTAGAAACTCGCTTAGATACCTTGGAACGTTTATATTGTTCGTTCACAAGGGGACACGAAGATCTATCGGCGTTGATTCTTCGTGGACAAAGAAGTTCTGTCGAATATTTTAGTCTAGATAGGTTTGATGAATTGGATGAACTTTATACAATTTACAAGACTTCGTTAAAAGAAAAGTTAATAGAATTAAAAAGGGAAATGAATACAAGTAATGCACTTAGCCCGAGAACTAGTACAAGTACAGAGATAAAGTTACCTGCGATACAGATACCCACATTTTCGGGTAGTTATACAGACTGGCCATCGTTTAGAGATTTATTCACATCGATCGTTCATAAAAATACAACTTTAGATAATGTTCAGAAATTGCATTATCTCAAGTCTCTTGTAGCCGGGGAAGCAGAACAATTACTGCGCAGTATTACTATTACAAACGACAATTATATTAAAGCCTGGGAAACATTATATAATAGATTTGACAACAAGAGGTACCTCGCAAATAGCATTTTCAAAAAATTATTTAGTTTGAAAGCAATGGCTCATGAATCGGCTTATCTATTAAAACAGTTGCTGTACACAACATTAGATTGCCTCAATAGTTTCAAAAATATGGGAATTAATGCGGATGCATGGGATGACATTATTGTTTACATAACAGTTTCGAAATTAGATCCGACGAGTCATCAATTGTGGGAACAACACATAACTGCAGACAGCGAAAAAATGCCGAGTTTTCAACAGCTACATCAATTTCTTGAGATGAGATTTAAGGCGTTAGAAATGGTGGAAGATAATTCAAAGCAAGGTACAAGTAAGACCAAAACATTTCATTCGTCTGTGTCAACAGAGTCTTCAGCTAAATGCACATTTTGTAATGGTGATCACTTCATTTTCCAATGTAAACAGTTCGTTAGACTTAGCCAGGAAGAAAGGATAGATTTTGTAAAAGAAAATAATTTATGCTTTAATTGCCTAATTCCCGATCATTCTGTTAAAATATGTTTTAAAGGCACAAGATGCAATATTTGCAAAGGAAAACATCATTCGTTACTGCATCCCAGGAAAAGGGAGATGACAACGGAAGAACAAGCGAAGCACGAAGAAGAACAACACACCCACGAAAATGAAAATATTGCTACACATTTTTTGAAACAACCTGGCCAAACACTGCTCGCTACAGCACTAGTAGATGTCTCTCAAGAAAGCGGAAACACACACATCTACCGTGCCTTGATTGACCAGGGATCCCAGGCCTCGTTTATTACTGAGGATGTTGTTAAATCAGCAGGCCTTCAAAAGATTTCAATTAACGGTGAGGTCACAGGACTCGGTGAAGGGAGCAAACTGCGAACGAAGTACGCAGTCGAGTTGAATATACGGTCAAGAATAGACCCACACTTCACGGTACCTGTGAAAGCCTATGTTTTGAAAAGAATCACAAATTACTTACCATCACAACGGTGCAACGTCCCCGTCTGGCCGGAATTACATTCTATAACACTAGCAGATCCTACATTC
>NW_013531711.1:5045245-5095269 GCF_000836235.2 Papilio xuthus | reverse complement strand
GTGAAGTGTGAAATATAATCGATGTCAAAGAATCATTAAGATTGACCTATTAATATGGACACACTAATAAAAGGCTAAACTTACGTGTAGTTATATACTAATAAATGTTAGGACTTTTGAACCCGTCGGAGATCCTTCAACAGGGAATATGATTACTGAGTTGGGTTTTGTTTTAGTAGTTTTAAAATTATGTTATGGATATTGTCTTAATACAAATTTCCACAACCTATAAATGGAAAATGTGTAGACAGTCTTGTTTTTCATTAACATATTACAACAAATGTAACTAGTAATACAATATGGAACAACTATTTTAATTCATAATTAGAACAGGTATGACATTATAAAGGGAATATTGTACCAGTTTTAACAATTAAGTTGCTCGCTTGCTATATATTGTGAGCTCTTCCTTGAAATAACATAGTTTACTTCAGCCAGTTACACCAACTGTTTCACATAGAACTATTAACTACAATCTTCACAATGAAATTCGTCGTAAGTATTTATTGCTTTTATGACAATTTATGATTATAAACTTCGCTAATATATTACCTTTCTAGACATAACTAACTTATGTTTTCTGCGATAAATGTCTCTCGCTACGAGAACGAAATGAGATAAAAATCATTTTAAAATGTTATTTTTGAACAACTAGTCATCATCATCAACCTGCCTTTAACCCTACTGTGGGTCGTCACAGTATGTACTACTCTTTCATACACCTCTATCAGCCGTCATATCTGAATCTAACCCCTTCCTACGCATATCTTTTTACAGGCAATTCCACACTCGCCAAATTCCATACTCTCTTTGGTCTTTCTCTCCAAAAAGGTCATTTTGTTGTTTTTTTCTAAGCTTTTAATAGGTTATGAATGATCGCAGGTGGTTTTCGTTATGTGCCTGATCGCCATGGCAGCTGCGGCTCCCCAGTATATCTACCCTTTCAACGGCTTTGTGGATAATCTGGCCTCTCAGGTATGAGTTAAATGCAATAGATACCAGAAGTAGATGTTTACAATAAAAAATAAGAATTAAAAATAACCTATTTCTTTTTCAGACTGTGATCGCTGGGCCGACTGTTGTCAACCGAGGCCTTGCAGGTTTCGGCGCAGGTTTAGTGGCGCCCGGGTTCGCTGACTTCTTGTGCGACAACTGTTAAATGTTTGATCCATTTACGTCATTGTAAATTATCATCAATGTCATTTATCACCGATTGTAATTTTTTAAATAAACATTTTTGCACACATATATTTTTTTTACTAGCTGTGCCCGCGACTTCTTCCGTGTGAAATACTGTCTTTGAGCTGCGCGGTACTGGACAGTACACGAAAATTGCAACATAATTTTATTTGACTAAATTAAAAGATTTTTTCTAAAATAAACGCAGCCCTAGTTACTCCTTATTACATCTACTTGCCAATAAAATTTCCCTCAAAATGGGCTAAATTAAGTAAGAATTTATTACTTATAAATGTATAGGCTAATTATTAAATAAAAATTATATACTTTACAATGGTTTTGGTGCCAGTAAAAGACGACTTTGTTATATACACACGAAAATGAATGTTTAAGTTCGCCGCATAAGAAAGTAAAAATCATAATGTTAAGAAATAATAATCATAATAAATAGTCTAGTTAAGCTTTTCCATTGTTATAAAGGAAGTTTTAGAATCAAGTGACAAACAGATACACACATATCTCTCCCTATGTCCTCGTAGTAGACCATAGGGGAATCCACAGTGCGAATGAAATCTTAGTGCGTGTTAATAAACTGACGGTCGGAACGTATTTCAATGTTTTACTATGACGTAATAAAAGTAAGAAGATAAAATAATATAATTGAAAAAAATTACTAGGCATTACGAAGTAAGAAACGCCCACATTTCAATAAAGCTCGATAACGGAATGTTCAGAGCAATTGCATAAAGTTCATTGTAAGTAAACAAAGGACTAACTTATCTTAAATGGTAGGCTTTAACATTATTTTAATTTATTTGTAGATTACTTCATTTAATTTAAATTGCAAAATGCATATTTGTACTGATATGTGTATGAGCAAGGTTGTAACAAAGCATTTCTTGAATAATTTTAATAAGCAATAATCTATATTTATACAAATAATTAAAATGAAAATGATCTGTACAGTCAGCTGCATAAATGTGTAGATATTTACAAAGCTTCATGGATACGTCTACTCTGTTTCATAAATATGTATGCACACATCCGCAAATAGCATATATTCGTAGTAGGAAGCATAATTACGTACAAGTGTAAGGTTATTAAACCAAAGGTATACATTAGTTTCTGGTGCTTTGTTAATGTAAATATATTTATGTAGTTGACTGTACATGGAAAATGTAAAGATATAGATTTTAAACTATTAAGAGGGTTCGGCTTAGACTGGACAATGTAAATGTAACACGACCCCGCAAACAAAGTTGCAGGCGACAAGTTTATAATATTCTAGTTTGTGACAACTGACGTACATAAATATTACAATTTATTCTAAAAGTAATAATTGCTAGTTATCTAGAGCTGTTTGATACCTTTCTATGAGCGAAGATCGGACACTAGCAGCCTGTATCTATGAAAAAAGATGTCTACAGAGCGATGTTGCTAAACCCAAAATATATGTGCTATTAAACTCGTAGATTAACGAGTTTCACTCGAAAAAGCGGGGAAGCCCAATGCTCTCTGCTTATAAGACTAATAATAAACGATTTAGGAATTTCCAAAGAAATTTGGATTCAGACATTCGATTTGGACAATCGATGGGCTGATGTTTATTAAAAGGTATCTTCAGCACGGCTGCATGGATCTCGCTGAAATTTGGCACTCCTATAGAACATAATCTAGAAAAATGCATATGCTAATGCTACTACTATTTTTAGGAAATATTACGTAACTAGAAAATAAGTAGATAGAATATAGAAAGAAACTATGATTCTAAGTTCATGGTTAAGTTTTCCGTATGGCTGCTTCCTGAGAGGGCTTAACACTCACTTAAAACATTAATTAATTATATACTCGTACTAAAAAATATTTATTGATGTAAATGAATCTCATCTTAGGATTTTAAGTTAAATACAGCGTACATTACTAGCTACAAATATTTAAAACGGGCTCTACTGGATTAGTTGAGCTAATAATTTATTATTGTTTACCTTATCTGGTGTCGCTGTCGTACGTCAACTTCATGTTTTTTCTCTTTCAACAACAAGTATTTTCATTAAATATTCAGATTGTTAGATATGACCTTAGGAGGTCCTAGGCCGAGGATCAGGTACTCTAATGTAAGTAGGCGACCTTCCGACTCAGTATATATACAGCTTGTCATCAGTAGGGCGGCATAGTTTGCACTTAGAAGGCCTACGAGCAGTTCTAGTGAGATCTACCCTCAATCACATCATCAAAATGAAATTCGCTGTACGTATTTATATGTTCTACATCATTTGTATATAAATATTTGTATCTTTATAGTTTGCTCTTGTTATCATTACAAGACATCTTACTAAAATGGATGGATCGAAGGTTCGAAGGTATCTCCAGAACGAAATGAAATTTGCCACAGATGAAGAACATAGTCCGCACGGATGTAGTCGTAGGCGGCAGCTAGTATTCCAATAAACACGATATTAGAATCGTCTTGCATCGCATAATGAGTACCCAAGATTTGATTAACTACAATAGCTCGATACTGAACCAATAAAAATGTTACCTTATTTGCAGATTTTCTTCGTCCTTTGCTTCGTGGCGTTCGCTGCTGCTGCCCCTCAGTTGCTCACCTGGCCCGGCATTGTGGCACCATTTGCTCCTCTTGCCCCTAGGGTAAGTTGTTAATCTAATGTACACATATTTATGTAATCAAAAACTTTACGTTTACTATTTTGTCTGATAAATGAGGATATCTTGTATTCGGATTTTTTGGGATGACCTTTGATGATGATAGGTGTCGCAGTATTGTTCTCTTTTGTAAAAATTAATGGATTAACTTTCTCTTACAGACTGTGGTGGCTGGCCCGACTGTTGTGAACGGTCTGGGTTGGGGCGGTCGCTTCATTGCTCCCGGAGTGGTCGGCGCTACCGTCTTTTAAATTGCTCAAACAGACATACAAACAGACCCGACATGAATATATTATGAACAAATTGCAAACACATTCGATAATTATCAAAATTATGTAAAATAAATATTTTTATAAAAAAAAACAACAAAAGGTTTTATTCAATCCTGTATACCAAAAATATGTCTTTATTTTATAGATCCTAAAAAAATTAACGTTACTCTAAAATAGTGATTTATACGAATAGAAAATTTGAATCGTACCAATAAATAATTTCTATAGATCGATTAATATTTGATTTAATAATATAATAAATTTATTTTTAGTTCTATAAGAGATATGTAATAGATTAATAATGCATAACATTTGAAAACCAATTTCGATTAAAAAGTATGAATAATTAATAAGAAATAGATTATAAATGTAATAGTAAAAGAAAGTCAAATATCTAGATGGCTCATCGCAAACTCTTCATCGAACTTTTGCAAATCGAATTTAATCTACATAAACATTTCACTCATATAATATCGAGTGAATTTTTAAAGCAATATATGTAAGTCGTTACACAAGATTCTTATGTCATGTTACGTGGGTGGTGAAGGAATCTTTTGGAATATCTTTGCGGAACGTCTTTAAGGTGTGAAACTATATCAGTGTATTTTGTGAATCGGAAAGCGAGCTTTAAATTCTTTTAATATGAATGCATATAAAATAATATGCATATGGTTATGGACTTCCGTTCCAGATTCTAGTAATTTATGACTCGTTATGTCGCATCATTAATAACTTACTACAAAAATACGACACGCATTTAATTTATATTAGTTAAAGTAAATTTCTCTCCCCCTTAATCATCATAATCATCAGAATGTCAATTCATTGTTAGATATAGGTCTTCATTTAATATCTTCTACAATATACGATCTTCCGTTTTCTCGTCCAGCAAATATTCTTAAACGACCATGGGTTGTCATTGCCGAAACATCCTTACCAATATATATTGTTATATTTATTTATTTTTAAAGTAGAGAAGGATGACAGCATGTTACAGTTGATCCGACAGTGGAAGCTTACGGTAATGCAAAGTAATAACAATCAACGTTTCGCTTATTTACCACAAAGAAATGTCTAATTAACAAAAATATTGCACACATGCGTTAGCGGATTTCGTTAACTAGAGCGTTTATAATAATATAAAATATTATTTTATGTTTCGTAATGTAAACAAGTGCAGACATAACACTGCAGCGGCGAAAGACAGTAAAAGTGTCGGCGATGGCGGTAAAGTGGTCATTTATAAGATTATCATGCGATACGAGGGTTCCGCGTGTATTTATTTATATGTTAACATCCTTTTCCTTGGCGCATATGTAAAAAAAATATTGGATTTTTATTGCTTCAATAAAGGATTGTTAGAAGTTCCCAATAATTTTTTTATGTTATGAAACAAAAGAGTGGATTTGTGAGCACAAAAACGATACCTAAAAGGATGTTTATAATAGGAACATAGAATACCATTATTTCGTGGTAATGATACAGATTATGCTGTAATACGATAATAAAAATTCTCGGCGATTTAATCAATATGCTAAAAAAATATCTAACTTGTGGATCTCTAAAAGTGATTAAAAGAATCACGACTACTGAAAAAACAACAATATAAAGCATGCTCACTTTATAACTTCAAGTTATTGTCATTATTAAAAAGATTTCCCGAGCTAAAAACCTCGTACTTCTTAAGTAACTATCGAGAGTACTTGTATATGACTTCTTTGAGTATAATTTAAAAATTATATAAGAAAAAAACCTAACAGCGGTTGAACCCAGACACGGTTTGGATAGCAGAAAATCGGCTTCAAATAGAGATATTTGAATAAATTTCTTTATTGTGTCAACTTTACAAGTTTTGTTCAATTACCGTTGGTTTAGGAGATAATGACAAGGATGTCGATAAGTTTAATACAGAGATTTTGGTCTCGGAAACCTACGGTTAAAGAAGTTGATTTTTCATGCGCTTCAGCACAGTTTATAAGTTATATAATGAAAGACTAGAACAACATGCATTTACTTTTTAATTGTATCGCAATTTAACATCAAAGATGATCCTGATCTGTTTAAATACGACTAAAATTGTGCTATAGCAAAAGTGAAATGATGTAAATCTGCCGACCAAGGGAGCTTAGTAGATCAGTATTAGTTTGATTCGCTCCCATTTGTTTATTGAATAACAAACAGTATAGTACAAATGAACAGCTCTAGATAGTTCGGAAGGGAAAGGTAATCGTTCGAGTGAATGTCGGAAGTATCCGCTCGTGTGATATCATTATTTAATTCATTGAGATTGAGGACATCAACCTCCGATACAAACATATCAGGTGTAATCGTATTATATGACTGCATTTACATTTATACTTCTTTCATTAGAACAAAATATATGACGCTTTTAACGTAATAGTTACATATATAATTAAGATGTTTTGAAAACAAGGATAATATTTTAATAAAAATATTTACACTAAATTAAAAAAAAAAAACTCTTTTAAAGTACCATATTTGATGAACGAAATGTATGCGTCTAACGGTTTATTTGACGCAAAAAGTGTGAGCAATGAAACGGCATTTGAACGTGACGATCGAGTTTTTATTCAAATATTGTAACCGTCAGATACCGCTATGTTAATTAACAAACGTCTCACTGAGCTTTAAAAAAAATAACATAACTATTTCTATTTATATACTGTATATATTTTTGACTATTAGCGATAAATGGAGTGAATAAAAAAGAAAAGCTTTTGATTTTACGTATAAAATATTTAAGTATAACATAAAAATTCCTTACAGTAGGTCTATTTACAACAATGTAAATCATTATTTACAAATATAATATACCAGTTATTATATCTATATAATTATATAGGTATTATATTATTACCTAAGGCTGCAATTAGAGAACTATATAAATTGTTAAAGATATTTCTTTTACTGCCCTATATGGACAACATTTTTATGCATCGACACAATAACATAATCCATAAATGATAAAGTACATAAATAATAAATCAACTTTAGAGTTAAGAAAATATTAATTGGATTCTAATTGACATTCATATTTGTGTAAAATTAATTATATTAATTGTTAACATTTGAATAACAAAGCTACTAACAGTACTTTTCTAAAATGAACAGGGAATGAGCGATGCTTGATTGGGGTTAACACATTTACTTAAAAACTCTAGTTTATTGACCATTTTACCGCAGTAGAATCATGTCTACTTAGTTCAAAACTATAATCGTGTAGTCAAATGTAATAATATAGGTCTCAATTTATAATCGGGGCTTATCTAGAATAAGACAAATCTTTCATTGGTAGATAACAATGCAATTCTCAAACGTGCGAATGTTGATGAAATTTTAATGTTTTTTACACTAACGCGGTTGCGAATTTTACATTACCGTCTTAAATGACCTGAACCGATTGAGCGACTCACGCGACGTCGAAAGTTGGCCGACAGTAAATATGTCTAATAACCAACCGATTGAGAACCAGTTCCTCTGATCAGCCGCTTATGTAGCTTATGTTCCGTCTATTCTCTTATCTAACGCATATTTATAAGTTATGTCCCAGACATTAGTGTTACTTAACTATTTCCTTTTTTGATTTACTTAATTATTAGTAAAAGGATGGAATTAAAATATTGCTATTTACTTTATAAAGTTCATCCAGACATCCTATCTATATTATATGCCAAATTATGTAATAAAATCTTAAATATAAAAAAGATCGAGTTAAATCAGTTTAACAATAATATATGTGTTGTGTCACGCATTGTCATTTGCTTTATGAATATAAAATAGGATTTATTACATTTAAGTAAACAAGTCACATGAAATTTAAAGGTGTTATTTCTGCTGTTTTTGGCACTTGTTGATAAAAATTAAACGTGTGGAAAGTTTTTTTTTCATAATTTAAATTCAAAATCCACACTTGGATACTTATGTTTAAAGCTTGTTGAGATATAATCGAGACAATAGAATGCTAAGTACTGTACAGGGTTCCTCTTAGAAGGGAAAGGAAAAGTTCTCTACCTTTCCTATTACATATCCAAAATAATGAGTCTGTACCACCGATTTATTTCTTCAAATGGTTTGTCGCCTTTGAAGTGCTCAACTTAGGTGAAATCGTATCGTTTCATCTAAGTTGTCTTATCATAATTTAACAGTTAACTTAAACAAGTCGGATTGATTAAAAAAAAACTACTTAGTAAACAAACTACCACATTTATATCTAAAGTTACATTTAAATCAAGATCGTCGTAACACATAATCATCGTTTATTTCTTGTGCGGTATATGAAAGTAGATAGATACATAATGTAACTGTCACCAACTTCCTAAAAATAAAATTATATGTCTGACAGTGACAATAGAATAGTGGATGTCCGCTCTTGCGATGTAATGATTTGAAGGAAAATTTTAAGGTTGGTGTATAAAAGCACTTGTTACAGTATACGTATTATGTACACAACTCATTAGTAAAACACTTTGTTATTAGGTTTTTAAAAATGAATCAATGATTTTGTGTGATTGCTAAACATCTACTTTCTCATCGATGGGTGTGATTCACTATATTTATTATGTGAACGATTTAAAAAGGCACATAAAAGTGAAAATAAGTCCGGACACCCTATAACTTTTCACCTCGGTAGGTTTATAATTATGTAACAGAATACGCAGAGAATGAGGTAGGACGCTCTACTTTCCGTTCGGTGAACGAGAGTTTTGTTTGGTTTTGTTTGTTAATTGATAAATTGTTTGACCGTACAGTGAAGCGGAAAGTGATTCGGACGTAATAATTTCTCGGACGATTGCACTGGACTGGGCGATAATTTGTTTTACTCATATTAATAATTTCAAGTGACTGATTTTGTATATTTGCTGTGTATTTTTATTGTAGTACAACTACAAAATGCTTTGATTAAGTGCAAGTCGGACATGAAAATGAAAAAAAGAACGGTCACTCAGAGCAGAGATTAGCATCAGTGTTTTGTTTATTTTGCTCAGTAGATTTTGAACTTGTCTAGGACAAATAAACAATCAAATATATTCTCTTACATTTGTACAAATGAGATGAATACAAAAATTCCTAGTTTTAAAATCATTCGTAGATGTAAAGAGCTATAAACATAAGTACGAGTCATTTAGTAGTTAATTAGTCCTCTAAAAAATTTCCCATTAAAATCGTTAAAGGCAACCACAACAACTAATCTTTGAAAAGTAACATTAAGTTACGAAACACTTTTACATTCACCGCAAAAAACGTATTAACCACTAAAGGAAAAAAAGCCTGCAGCGAAGATTTAAGAAGATAACTTTACGTGGTGCAATTAAACCTGAGTGACGCAACATTGTTATGAACTAAATTATTAAACTTCCAAATCAACCTTTTGTATTGCTATAATATTAATTTCATATAAATATAATAACAAAAATAACCTTGTCAATTAATCTTTGCCATTTACATTACATTTATATTGACTGTGACAGTGTCTAACTGTTTGCCTGAAAGAGGCATTTACAGTCTAACTGGATAACTAAGATAGTTGGAAGTAGTTTACACTAAACTTACTTTAAGAATGATTATACTTAAGGGCTCTTTCAGTCCATTATTTCAATATTGTTACCTCATTGGTTTTTATAAACCAAGTAGGTATTGTTTACACATGCGTAATACGTTACAGCGTGTCTAATCAAGTATTAGCATGCTTAATTAATTGATGTAAATCAGTGCGTGGCTTTCAGTTCCACACCATTTGACAAGTTGGCCATTATTTTTGTTTCGTCGATAGGTAAATAAATATAACTTTGATTTGTTATTAGCTTGAACGACCATTTAAAACTAGAGTTGTTATAATTCTGACAATTGTCAAGTTGTTCTTAATTCTGACAATCATTGTTGTCAATAATAATGATTTGAGAGTATTTAAAGCTAGCAAATTGGCCTAACTAAATAAAATATGTATATTATCAAGATTGGTAGAGTAGTTAAGGCGTTTTATTCTGGACATACAACGCGATACGAGATTATTATAAGAAGAGTCATTTTGAAAACACCTTAAAACATTAGTATCAATATTAGAAGTTGCGACAGAAACTATGTAAAAAAACAATATAGGCCATTAAGGTTAATCGAGAACAAAGAACTCTATTATAATAACTTCTAAATAGGTTATTGTTATTAAAGCAGGCAGTATGAAGACAATGAAGTTATATAATAATAAATTACTCGATAGCGATGGCCGAATAATAGCACCTACATTAGTTTGTGAAAAAAAGAAAAAACACAAAATAGAGAAACTTTCACAGCATGTGCATGATTACAACTAATTTGAATTAAGAATTGGATACAAAAATATTAAAACCGTTAAAATGTACAAACTATTTGTTACAATATTTGAAATTCGAACAGCGAGATAGAATTTATAATTTCAATCGTACACGCGATATGAACAAAATTTTATGTTCTAGACAAGCCGCTGCACTATATTTAGACTTTTTTATTTGTCAATATACCTAACTACAATTTATTTTGCCTAGATTTGATCACTCCTAGTGGAACTTGTATAAAGAGCTTAACAAATATCTATGATCAAATTTGATTTCGTACATTAGAATCTTCAAGGAAATCGTTTCCTCATAATCAAATCATTTGCTTGTGTTGTAAATAGTTATTTAGATGTGTTTATCGTGAGCATTGAACCTTATAAAGGCTATTTTGCATTGCAGGGCGCACACCATGATGTCACATCAATACAATGAAAGTGCATTTACATTTTAACAATTCAGCAAACGTACACTTGTTGATTTATTGTTTGGATTTTGTTTTTAGGTAGTTTACAAAACACTTATCTACATCGAAAAAACCTCAAATGTTTTAATGTAAAATTCAAACGTCCAAATAGACATTTTTACTTCAGAGTTAAACTTTAAAGTGGCAGCACTTTTAAACTTCCCATATTAAGTTGAAATAAAATCAATAAAACATTAAAAAAAGTTTAATGTAGATAATACTCGTCCCAGAAACGTATCTCTTTTTCAAAGGCCGGCAATGCATCTGCGGTACCTCTAGTCTTGCGGATATCCATGTGAATCGGTTACCACTATTCATTAAAAATTAAGGGTCCCACGTATTGTTTGCTTCCTATTCTTATAAAAAGAAATAGTACAGTAGACGGATTAAAAAAGTAGGTCAAGGATGTTTACGAAATAATCATCAACAAAATAATTCAGTACAATAAATAATTGCATACAGTGACAATTATCATACTGTGATATGTAACATACTTTAGATACAAACACAAGATGTGTAGTAAACGCGTCCGGTTGACATCCGAGTTGATAAGCGCACCAAACCGTGATCGAATTGTGACGCAACGCTTCCGGCCTTGCGTTACCTCATTCTTGGGCTCGGAAGCCCGATAGCTTGCTCCCATTTTTTCAGCCGGTTCAGTGAAAGGGTCCTCCGATACACTTTTACCCTCCCGAAGCGCCCGAGACTCAAGCGCTCCTCCGCGCCGTTCGCTGTCTTATAAATTCGGTGAAAACACAAGCGACATCACATTACAAATTCGGCGGCTGTACAGACCAGCCGTTCGATCAGTGTCTTATAAATAGATACATTTGTGAAGTGAAAAAAACATTAGTATAGTGACTTAGTTTCTTAAACGTGACTGTTGTTCTTAATTAAACGTTTCAAAATGAAATTCACGGTGAGTGTGCATTCTGTGATAATAACAGTAGATAAAAATAAACAAAAATCAAAGGAACATAGTGATGTTTATAATAATGATGTTAGAAAATAAATCAATTTTTAATAATTATTCTTAATGGTGGTAAAAATAGTTTTTGCTATGTATTAGATTACATTCACATTGTTTCTTGTTTGAAATTAGTTAATAATATATCTTTACATACAAATAACATGATAAGAAAAGCCTATTTATTTCTACTTAAAGTAAAAGCGGTAAAAGTGAAATTAAAGTTATAATGCAGGCCTGAATCTTTAACGGCGTCATGCGGGTCCGCATTTTTATTATGGTGTGAAACAGGTTTTAAGCTCTTTGCGATGGTAGATTTGCACTAACAGAAATTAAAGAAAATTTGACTGAGGATTTACTATATTTGCTATAGTGATAGCGATTAAATTTTCGGTTTCTTTGTAACATTTATTAATTAGTAAATTTTTGTTGTTCCAGGTCGTATTCACCACACTTCTGTGTGTGTCAACATCGTTTGCTATAAAAACAAAAGTGGAAGAACCGAAGGATAAAAGAGAAACTTTAACAGGGTACCCGGGAGCAGGTCATTCTTCGCACAGCTATCAAGCCCCTTCGTATGGTCAAGGAAGTGAGGAAGCGAGCGCTATCAGCGTCGGCGCGGGCTACAGCATTGGTGGAGCCAAACCTAGTTACAGCTTCGGCGCACCAGGATCTGAATCAGGATACCAGCTGTCGGCGGAAAGCCACCCTTCAAGTGGTCACAGTCCTATCCAACTTGCTCCTATTACCCTCCAATCAAACCATGGATCTTTAGTCGGCAATGATCTCTCTCAACTGATGAGCCAAATTTCTCACGGTCTTAATTCAGGAGCGATTACTTTACAACAAACCGGGGGACAAGGGGGAGGTTATCAGTTAGGTAATTTAGGTGCGCACGGCGGCCAGGAATATTCGTTACCTCAGTACTCTTTCGGATCTCCAAAGTTACAACAACAATTTGCTGCGTTTGAACAATCCCAATCTGTGCCGTCATATGCTGCTGGCACCAAGGGCCTCGGTTCTTACGGTTCAACCGGACCCGTTTTGTTTAGTCCAGCCGAGTCTCACGGTAACCAAGCCACTTTATCTTACGGAGCTCCCAGTGCAGGCCATTCCTTTGGTGATTCTGGATCCTTATCTCTGGGCAATGCTGGCCATTCACTGTCAGGATATTCATTGGGTAATCAAGGACAGGTGTTAGGTGGACAATATGCTAGCTTAGGTGGCGGATATGCTGCTCCAGGCAAAGCATTCAAACCTTCTGCATTCTTAGGTTCTTCTGTTCAGAGTGACTCAGGACATGCTCTTTCAAGCCTTTCTGGATCTTACGGCGCACCTTCATTCGGTGGCTCACACGGAGGATCCAGCTCACACGGTGCTTTTGTCCTTGGTTCCGGTGGTCATGGCGCTAGCTTTGGCGGATCTTTGGGAAATCTTGGTGGCAGCTCGTCGAAATTCATTGCCCCTACGTATTTGCCGTCTAAATCTGAAGGGTTTGGTTCATTAGAATCGATTGCCGCCTTCTCTTCAGGTGGACATTTGGACTCTCCTCGCGCTGGAACATACGGTATTCCGTCTGGTTCTTTCTCTCATCAGGCGACATCATCTAACAGTCCGCAATACTACGTGACGTCATCAAAGCATTCGTTGCCCAGCGGCAGTTTTAGTAGCGGTCCTTCATACCGAGGAGCCACATCTGGACACAGTTCACTGAACTCCTATTCATCTGGACCAAAATACAGTTTCGGAGGCTCAAGCTCTCGTTATGGATCGCCGAAAGATAGCCATGGAGCTTACAGCGAAACCTCATACAACACAATTAAGTACAGCGAAGAACTTAAGCCCCGTGTTCACTAATTTCTGAAATGTATTCTTAAGTGGTTTCGTAAAAGCTACTTACCTGATATTCTGTAAATATAGGCTAACTAGATGTGCGAGAGAGTATGCGGGCCACGGTCTAGACGGAAAGATTGAAATAGCGAAAGCGATGCTGTTTTCTTTAGACTTATTAATATGTATCCGTACAGATAAATACTTGGAGTTGTTAATCTTTAAAAAAAAAAATATCAACATTATTTTTTTGCGTGAGAGTGTTATTAGAAGAAAAAGTGGCCCGACCAGTTAATTGTAAATTATGCTTTAAAATAGCATTGCACTGATTACCGATGTATTTGTACCGTTAAAGTCGATGTTGACATTGAATACGCAGTGAATTTCTGTACATATACCGTTGTTAGTAAGGTAGCTTATTTATTATTGTTACTGATTTTAAGTTGTCTTTAAGTTTTTGTTGTTATAAATAAATTTTTAAACAATTATTGAACATCTTTTAATTTTAACCTTACACTTAGATCCCTGAAGGGAATACGAACTATCGAGTTACTTTCAAACGCCTCACTACGCAATCTAAGAAAGTTGCCGCAAACGAAGGAAACGTGATACAGAAACTTAATAAACACGTGACTATCTTTGATTTCACACAAAGGAAAGTTAAGGAAGTTATATTTTCGTTTTAAAAATATACAGCACTGCAAGATATTAATATCATTATTCCAGGCTGTATGATTAGCGTTACACAATCGTTTGGTTCATGTAAACAAAAAAAGTGACTTCACGCTTGACAGATTAAGTAGACCGAATGGGAGTCAACTGCGTTCACTTCCGAATTCTCTGGTGAGATTATATAACCATTTCCTGCTCTTCTACCGGTCATCAAAGTGTTTCTTATCATTAAAATGAGATAATTTGAATAATGATTGATTAATACATAACGTACTTACATATTAATCAATCATTATTTAAATATTAGGATGCTTAAAACAAAATATGTATTATTATTTTTTTTACATAATGAATTATTTTTAAGCTTTAAACTTTTTTATTCTAATTAATATAAACATAAAGGGCAATTACTTTTAAATTGATGAGAATGAGTTCACCATTTCACTGCTTTTAGAAATTCTTGCGAAAATTGGCATGGGCAACCGACTCAATACAAGTGATGCAATTATTTTTAACTAACACTTCAAAGAAAAGAAAACGTCTATAAAAGTGCGAAAACAGTAGGTACTGAATAAAACGTATGAAATAAATATCAAGAAATAAAAATAAAATGAGACGACTACGATTTAGAACTGCCGCCAGACTGTATATTAGAACTTTAATGTTTTATACGCAAATATAGCTTTGGATGTTAATTAATCATATGAAAATGTTATTTTAATATTTGATATAACCAATTTAAATTTTCTTTCTAACTGCAGCTTTGAAATACTTTAATAGGAGACAGACTTAGAAATCGATTGCTAGCAAAGAAATCCAGTTGTACGAGTGACGCGCACTTCCTTGCAGCGACCTCAAAGACTAATTCAATATTTAATTGGTATGAAAGTTTTATAGTTAGTGCTAAGATTAAGTACTTAACCTTTTTTTTGTAAATCAGATGAATTGTAAATTTATGACCTTGTAACGGACTAATTTAATCATAAATTTTACAGGATATGAACCTTTCGACAGCCTTTTATTTATCCAGAACAATAAATATTATGTTAAAATTCTTTTTATTTATTTTGTGATAATTTTGATTGTAAAACACACACCCACAAAAATATTGCCGGCATACCGGTTTTCGCTGTTATGTTTGTGACTACATACAGTATAAAAATATGAATGTAATTCAATTTTGAATAATTGTAGTGAAATGTTTCATTCGAATTGTTTTCTACCACAAAGTCTAATACGAAAGTCTGATAGGATTCTTTGGTTTTTTAAATAAATAACGATTAGTTTTCATATCAGCGCCACCTAGCAGTAATTTTCAACTGGTATGTACTCAAGAAGTAACTTGACAGTTATATAAGTTGCTTGGTATTAGTAACAGATGGCGCTTAAATAGATATTTAAAATTAAATGTCAACAATCGGATATGACTAACGCGTTGATGTCTTTTCTATGATGTACATATATAATATGCTACCGCTGTGATGACAATTTTATATGGACATAGGTTAGATAGTGAAATTGTTTCGTAATTGAATATTTGTCAAGAGAAATGATTATACACCAATCAGATGAGAAATTTTAGCGTATAATGTGTTAGTTGGACAATAACTTTTCACATAATGCGTCTTTATTCGCTTCTTGTTTCTATTAATATACTGTTCTATTTGACTTAAGGTTTCTTTTTTGTACTGAACCAAATTCTACCAAGTCGCCTTTCTCACGCGGTGTTCACTAATTAAGTTAGTATAAACAGTTTCTAAATTAGCGTTTTGCGTCCAAAAAAGCAGCTGTTCAACAACAAAAAATTACAATGCAAAAGTATTTTCAACAATTTTTTACGAACATAGTAACATTCTTTTAAAAATAAATCTTATGTACATTGTCAAATATAATTTGTTTTGTAATATATCTTTTATGTAAATAGCTTTCTTAATCAGTAGCTTACATCAAATGATGATTGATAAGAATCGTAAGTTACCAAACATTTGTAGGAAGCCAAAACCCTTACTTATCTAACTCATCTGCTTTTGATACGCAACAACTAATCAACAAGTAAGTGGTGCCGAATATCGTAACTGGCTTCTTGCGGCAGATACATCATTCATCCGTCATATCAGATTGTTTATTAATTTTAAGGCTAGCATCAGTCATGTTTACGTCTTCAAGTTTTTGGGTCATGAGAATGTTTTTCAGTAGTTTATAAGTAATTTTTTTCAATGATATAATGTTCTTGATGTGTATCGCATACTACCTGTTATTTCTTCTTTTATGCTATGGTCAAGATATAAAAATAGTGTATACTGGTTACTAATAGATTTTTGAAGTATTATTATTTTTATTATGATCAAAATCAAAATTGGCGTTGACTAGATTTCAGAGAAACAAGAGACTGTTTACTATAGATTTCATTTAGTCACAGGTAAATCTTGAACATTTTGAAATTAGAAATATGTGGCGCAATGTAATAGAATTTAGTAAATGTTAAATACATTATAAAACATATTTAAATGAATAAATTAAGATAGATATAATAAACCGACTATATTTTAGTATTTCCACATGTTATTCATATGATAAATGACAGTACAATACGTATATGGATGCGAGTGATATTGAATTTTTGGTTGATCAAGGTTGGTATCTGCATTATTATTATAAAAACTGCACTTTATTGCACAACTTATTTACATAATTTTTTTTTAACACATTATTAATTAAAATCCTTTGGCACGAATGGCGCGCTTTCATTCTAAAGTCAAGTGTCAGAATGATTAGTGAGGGGACATAAACGTCGACATTTTGGTAAGGCTAGTGTTGCGCCAGTACACCGTCACAGGATCAAATCTTCTTAACAATACAAACAAAAGAAATATATATTTTAAGGCCATTAACCACTACCATTAACTTATAATATATTGTTTAAAACTTACAGAAAGTAATATATAAGAAAAATCTTGGTTGAGACGCTGAAGATTATTCAAAATTTTTACTTTAGTTAATAATGAAATCTCATTCTCTTCATTGATTATAAGTAACATGACATCAATTAACAAGATTCAATTTATTTCACGAATGCTTACACAACACGCCAAACGCTCGTATATGGGTGTTGCTACACAAACATCTATTTTTTACATCATTATCCTTCACTAAGCAAGCCTTTATATGGCTCATTTACGCTTTGGAAGGCAGCTATTTAGGTTTATGAATAAGGATTCGTAGTAAAGATAATAAATGGAATTAGGGCGTTGTCTGCTCATTTGTACTCTACTCTACATTAGTAATTTAAGATGACTGTCTTTTTTAATTCTAGAGGAATTTTAAGCTGTCATCAGTCTTTGTCTGCCCGCTGATGGTCCTTTCTCATCTCTTTTACGGTATGCGGTCCTCCGCATCATAGGACTTTTTAACATTATAGAGAGCAGTTAGTAAGAATGGGCGCTTTTATGAATGTAATGGTAATATTAGTGAAAACACTTAAAGGTTATTATTTAATCACTTTTTACACTTTTCTAACAGAAAATGAATTTGTAAGTTCTAATCTCTTTGCTAAGAAATTCTCAACGTGGTCTCGGAAACGGACACGGGGCAATCGATGAACGCAATGCGTTTCCGCGACCGACCGGGAAGTCGACTCTCTCGAACTGGATTTGTTACGATACAGGACAAAGACCTATCGGTCATTTCCTTTCTTTAAACATAAAGAAACGGACTAGGCAAAGACCTGTAGTTGTATTGAATAAATTCTGTTACTTTCCGCGGCAGGTAACGTTAATGTGAAAACTTGCATCTGAATATCAAACTGATAATTACGTCTTTATAAATGGATATTGACTCAAAAAATGAGCATACAAACAACGAAATATAGAACTTATTGCTGTCTTTTTTAGACAGAGGTGGACAAATGCGCTTGACAGGTCCTGCCATTTAAAAGTCAAAGTTTCCTTAGTTGTCGCGGTCTGGACTAAGTACAAGAGGAAAGTTGTCCGCGAACGTTCATATAAATGCGTGAACTTGATAATTCTGAACACTTTTCATTGCGGCATTGAGTTGACAACTTTTCTATTTGTTATACGCCATTTTCCTGAAGAAAAATTATGTCATTTTAGTTTAGTAATCGAGAAGAATTTTTAATCTAAAATGGATTTAAAACAGCTTTTGGTAAGTATTTCTTTACTAATGATAAATAGAAAATAAGCAATTATATTGCCAGAAATTGGATTATTGTGACAAAGTATTGAACAAACATAGCCTTTACACTTTTAAATTCTGCCAACGAATTTTCCTTCTTTATATAGCTTAGTTTTAGAGATGTCTATATAATTTGCCGAGATATAGAATCTATAAATCAAAGAGAATATTTGAACATAACACACAATAATGTAATAAACTTAAATTGTGGATTTTGGGGCTACCTTTTTATATTAATAAATACATGTTAATTATAACGATTAAAAACATTTTACAGATCGTCGTTGCTTTTGCTACATTGGTGTGTAGTATTGAAACTGACGACATTGAACATAAAAAGAGAGGCGCTGGGAAATCGACTGGAGTGAACACTATCCCCACTGGTATACAGAAGCCAGATTATACTTATACCATTTATACTCAAAACCCTAATACACAGAGCAGTCACAGTACATCAAGTCAAAGTTACCAAACTCAAATCCCTAACTCTTTCTATCCTAACCAAGCCAATAGTCAGTATTATTCTTCCGTTTCCTCCAACGAAGGGACTCATTCAAATCCACCTCAAACAAATGCACAACACCAAGGTTCAGCACAATTTGTACCTCTCAACTTCATTCCAAATCCAGGTTACCAAGCTAAATATCAAATTGTACCTGCTAAGTCAGCTAACGGTATTCAACTAGCCCTTGTCCAATCGTCTTCTGGATATTCGCCACAGAATTTACATGTGTCCCAGCCAGCAGTTTATCCACAACCTACAAACCAAGTAAATTCACACAACAATCAATTAGTAAATTCAGTTTTCCCGCACGGACATTTCAATTTTCCCAATTATCAACCATTGATAGGTTCGCCTTATTTGTCTCAAACGCCTACAATTCTTGTTCCGCAAATAAATCATCCGTTTTATAACAACCTCCTTTATTCTAGTCCAGGTCAAAACATTTATTATCCAACGAATGTCCAACCTAAATACAGTTATACACAAAATTCCCCCTCAAGCAATACAAATGATTATGAAAAGTTGCAAGGACCTATTTCACAAAGTAACTCTAAGGAAAGTAATGATATTTCCGCACAAAACAGCGAAGTGATACATGGTGATTCTATTTCTGGTTATAAAAATGGATATACAGGTCGTAGTCAAACATATACCAAATTGACATAAATAATAATAAATTACTATATTCTGTATGCTTTTGTTCAATATTAATAATGTTTTAATATTAGCTATTGTTATTATTTATAGTTAAACTAATTTTAATCGAGACTAAGTCATATAAGCGTTGCATGTTAATTATTTCTATTAAATTAATAAATGTTACCATTTTATTTGCAATTTTTATTCTACAGGGAAGCTGATTGTAAAACTCCATCAAATTTGTTTCTTCATGTTAAAGAAATCACAAGTTAGTTCGTATATTTACTAGAAAATAATTTCTAATTACGAAATCTTCATTGACAACATATCTATAACATATATTTTATAGTGGGCGTTATGACTCTAATAAAAAAATGAATTGATGTTTAGCATACTCTATGCAAGTTACGAAACCGTCTAGACATGGGATCAAGCACGTGATCATAAAGACATTGATATATCATTTTGTGTGCATTCTTATTAAAATTATCTTTTTTCACAATTAATAAAATATTCCGCAACTCCGTTTTCCTCAAGCTGAATTACTTAAATTGAGTCGATAAATGCAACAACTGCTGGTTCTTTCAATTAATTAATCAATTAATAAATAATAATCGATTCTACGAGTACTTAGAGGTTTTTTTTGTTTCATCATTTTCATTATAATCGACTGGATGGAATTATATATTCTTAAAGCGCTAAAGCTCCTTAGGATGATTTCCACTTTGAACAAATGTGACGGTGTACAGATACTGGATATCTGTATCTGTTTTTTTTATATTGCGTAGTGAAGATATCAATAATTACGTAATAATATGTCGTAATTGATGTCCATATCAACACAAGTGCTGGAATTGCTTTGGTGAAAGGAGCATTTTTAACAAATTGCCACTTTTATTCGTATCACTTTTGAGAAGAGCAATCATACGCACCTTTATATAAATGCGATCACTATACAGGCTGTCCATTTTATCCAACAGTTCACATTAAAAAAAATATACTGACAAGGTCTTCCTGATGATAAAGTATTGAAAATATAAAAATGGATTTCAACAGCTATACATTCGCTGAATGCTTTAACAATAACAAAATTGCTACGGTGGACAACACATATTTTACTTAATAATTATAGTCCTTTTAATTTTGTATTAAATAAAAAGAACTTCAGAAAGGAATGACAGTAACATAATTTAAATTAAAAATGAAACACTCTGTATATATCCGTTTCATTTTTCTACAATCGTTCGACATTCCAAATAAACTGGTTTGCTCTTCGCGAGAGTAAATCCATACAACGATAATATAGATTGCATTCGCGTAATCGCTTATGGCATATTGTGACATATAACTACATTGAAGTTCCCATTTTTCATTGCCCACGGCTAAATTACTTTCGGATTCAAATCAATACATCAATTTTTAATGTTGCAATAAACAAAGCAACTTTCATAAAATAGATATAAAGTTGTGATTGCAAGTAGGCTCGATTTGTAAAATTTGTTTTTATAGTAACCGATCATCATCAGCTCACTATACACATTGAGGGGCTTGGAGCCTACCCTAAGTTAGGGGTGTCTAGGCCACAGTCTACAACGCTGGGCCACTGCGGGTTGGTTGACTTCACACATATCTTTGAATTTTTTTGCAGATATGTGCAGGTTTCATTCCGATGTTTTCCTTCACCGTAAGAACATCGAATAAATATACATATGTAAATCTACATAAGTAACCGAAGGGTATGTAAAATTATGGGTTTTCTTATTTTCATAAAGCTATCAAAAGTTGAAAACAAATCTAATTTTTAAAAATAGTGAATAAATGGAGCAATAAGTGTTATGCTTAGTACAGATATATGAGAAGAATTTAAGTAATCAAGTTATGATTTTTAATGTTATTACTTTACTTATTACATAAAAGTGTATTTATTTATGCAGCGTGTGATAGTTTAGGTCTGTGGAGGGTCGGCCGGGGCGTTTCGCCATTGTTTCGAACGGCCGAGCGTGAACATTGATAAAGGTGTGTTAATTTGAGAGGAATTGAATAACAAATAGAAATTTTCACTTCCGGTTTTGTATACTATTGGTTGCAAATTTTTGAGTCAAGAGTAACAATTCATCACCATTAATAACAGTAATATAAAACACGTCTAGAATTATAGTTCTCAATCATGTTTGGGTGTATAGTATATACTGTTAAAATATTATAGGAATTCTAAAAGCTCTTCTAATCGTACTATCTTACTGATATTATAAATACGAAGTTTGAATGTATATATGAGTTTTTGTTAGTAGGTATCTCCAGAACGGCTCTACAGATTTCGCTGATGTAGAACATAGTCTGGAAGAACATACTTACTAATAACTATTGATTAAGATTGTTTAAATTCCGCAACGACGGAGACACGGGCGACAGCTAGCGATAAAAATAAATTATTATTATAATCTATGAACATTATTTTGATGTATAGCCAATTTCTTATTACCTGTCTATAAAATACAAGGAAGAAATTAACATGTTTCAGACAGTCTTAAAGTGCATTAAAAGGTACCTTAAATTAAATTTAAGGTCCACAGATGCTATACCTGGTTTACAAAATAATTACTTGTATCCGTTTCTGTAAGGAAGACTTATTTATACAATAAATTTCCATAATGAATAATACACTACGTCTAATTAGACTAAGTCGCCTACATTCCGTGATATCTAGGCAGGAGATGAAATTCCAATGACTATTTTCCGAAGTTATTTTTACGATACGACCACAAACGATTGCAGTTCTCCATATAAATTACTGAATGTTTAGACGTTAGACAGTTTTATTTCACTTTAACAAGCTTTGACGATATTAAAAACACATTTGTTACTTTAAAGAAATTTTAAGTTAGATGCATTATAAAAATCTATACACACGCATCGATTATTTATTCATGGGAATTTTGTCAATGTCACTTGAGATAGTATTAGAATGATCGATGGAACTGACATGAAAGTAGAAAGAAGGAACCCACTGCTATAATTAATTCTATTTATAGTTACAGCATTAACATATTACGCTAAGATAACTTGATTAAATCACTTTTACTGAAGACGATCGTCCATGGCATGTAACTCGCTGCAGGCTAGAGGCATCGTACGTGAGCCCTCGAGGTTTCGGCTCTCTCGAATTAGATAGACAGTAAGTATCGTCTACCGTCCTCTGCCAATCACTTCATAGACATGCCGTAATCATTCACGCCATGGGTAAAAGAAAGATAAATTATTGTAATTTTATAAATGGACCTTAAACATTCATGTAAAAAAAATTGCTTATAAAATGTGAAATAGTGAATTTCATCGTCCATACAATTGGTTATAAATGCTTAAAAACAGGCGCTAGTGCTAATATTAGCGCTAGTGTTATAAGAAAGGCCTATTTTGAAATCAAGCAGAGTGAGAAATATCCTGTGACTTTTAGTTTTGTGTAGCGTAATTAGCATCAATATCTCAACAAAAATTCAGTTTTTAACAATCGGTCTACTTTCTTGTGCTACTGAAAACTATACTTTATCGTTAATGCGTCTAATATATTGGTAAAATATAGTTGAACAACGATCATACGTAAGTGTTGGAAGATCTTTATATTTTTGGTATTTACATATATGGCTCTTTGATAAATTAGATTTGATAAAAGTGATTTATATTCATTTCTTATATGTAAAGTTGATATGATTTGAAATTTGCACCTATGGTTTTTGGTTTCGTAAGTCGCCTACACCATTGCGTGCGAAGTCCACGGGAAAGCGCTGTTTGTGTTGGCCGTAATTATACACCACGTAGACCTAATAATGTCGTTATAAAATATTCTAATAATTTGTAACATACCAAGGTTATGTAATAAAAAAGGCAAGCGTGTATTCAAAATCTTTTCGAAAAATTGGTTTTTAAAAATACGTAATGCAAAATACAACATCAAAATAATGTGATTATTTTTATTTCGGGTGAAATTGTTCTAAATTAGCGTTACATAAATTATTCACATAAGAAATTCAATTATAATAATTTCTGATATTGTTTTTAAATAGTATAGTAGCGGTTTAAATTGACTATTTAAATTATTGAATCATTTGCATAATTTGTTTTGAGATTTGAATACGATTCAAAATTATCACTTGATATTTATTAAATCATCAAGTTCGAAACAAACTAATGTCATATGGGAGCAAAAGATTCAGGGACGAAAACAACATAAATAATCTGACACTTTGATCCAAGCTACGTTTCGATATTTGCTCTACATGACTTTATTCTTATTCTAGAAAGAAATTAATCGTATTTGAAGGTTTGAACACTTACTACGTATTGCTTAGGCCAATGTCGTTTAATTTAGTTATAGCGCGGATCATATAATGTTAAGTTGTTCTATGGTATTATTTATTAACTACTACTCTCTACGTAGGACATGGTTGGTTTGTTCGCATTGCTTAGAAAGTGAACAAGTGAAATCGATCTGTACAGGACAGGTCCAATGCAATTTCGCTTTGCAATATTCCGGAAAGGGCCTTTGTGATTTCAATATTACACATATCTGAAGTATTATTTATAGGGTGTACCAAACAGGTATTGTCAACCTTTTTATAAAAGAAAATGACTCATGTTTAAGAGATGAATCATGCTGTAACACATATTTTACAAAAAACCCCTTTGCTCTGTAGATCCAAGTCTGTTCTCGGATTTATTGTTTTTGATTTTATTGTAATATTATATCATTAAAGTTTCGAAGACCGCTGCCATAATTGCAATACGTAACTGCAAAACAAAAGAAAGATGTACGGAATCCACTTCGTGAGGTAGAGTCGTTGTTTTTCAACGTGACTTCGAAATGTAACAGAAATAGTTACACGCTTTGATTGTTACGAAATACTTGTAATGCGAAATAAATGAATCCAATTTTAGGCTCTATAGCCTAAACCAAACAGTATTCTTTGTATATACTCTATAGTCTACGAACGATGTATAAATTTTGTTTTGTATTATTATTTGTTTATTTTTTCAATGTTACGACCGAACAATTTGAAATAGTTCGCTAAACCAAATAATGCTATCAGTCTTAAGACTTAAAAACTCGACGGTTTTGAAACATATACAATGATGAATTAGTAATGATAAAATCTGATGTAATATGTAAATTAATAAGATATATGACTTTAAAATAGTAAAATATAACAGGCTAATGGACAAATGACTTACATTAATTTTAATAAGTGTTTTGAAAGACTCTTGTGTCTTAATATTCATTAGGTACTTTTACTTTTATTAATTTTCTATATAAAATTCGCTAGATCTATTCGTGATTGAAACTCTACAATGAACCACATATGTAACTTGTAACATGTAAATCTATGTTTAAAGGATAATGGATGAATGGATGGATAAACTAGTGGATATTGTATAGATGTAAATGTTCTCTTGATCACTTTTACAACTTTAACGATTTAACAAGCGTAATTTAAAAGCATAGGAGTGATACAGGCGACAAATATACAAAAATGTAGGTTGCTAGTCAACTCACCTATTGAATGATTCTGATGTCCTAGTTCTTCTGTCAAGTCTATTTCGGAAGTGTTTCGCGGATTTTCGGACAGACAGAAATAAAAAAAAAATTGGATGTTCCTTACAAGAAACGCAATGCATCATGTTTTTTTATAAAAGAAAAGGGGGCAAACGAGCGGCGGGAACAACTACACCCATGGACGTCTGCAACACCAGAGGTACTGCAGATGCGTTGCCGGTCTTTAAGGAAATGGTATGCTCGCTTCTTGATGGGCTGTTTGTTTGTTCTCAATTTCATTAATTGTATTGATTTAGTTTTTCTAGGACTGGGAATACGTGAGACTTAGAACTAGTAGAGCCGTAATGTAATACATGTTTAGATACAGATTTATAAACCACTTCGTTTTCGCAATTTATGTCAAAAATAAAAATTACGATACTCTGTAATTCTCTTACTTCATTCCATGTGTACAGTAACATTACAAAATAATATTTTACGGCTAATAATGTAAAGTATTTTAGCGCAACAAAGGAGCGACAACAATGAAATACCAAATGAAATGTTTTTCTTCTCATCTTATTTCATGATATCTGGGTCGGTTACTTAGAATGAAATATAAAAAAATATATTTCCTTGTTCTTTTAAATACACTTTTTTTAAGTATTATATTATTTTTTATTTATGTTCAGAAATAGTTAATTTAAGTAACCCAACATCCGAAAACCGATACGTTACATTAACATTCGTTCATTTTATACATTTAACGATTGGGGACAATGTATTATAAATTTTATAAAATGCCATTGTAGTGGCCAGGATTATTAGGAAAGCCTTATTGAAGAGATTAAAAAAACTCTTTTGTCTTGCGTATTTTGTCACTACTAAAACATTCACCATATCTTCAAAATGCATGAATACTATAAAAATAAATAACCAAAATTATTTAGAAATGTAATACGGTATGTAAATACTATGTTTACATTAGTTATAATATATATTTTAAACTATTTAAATAAATACAATGCAAATGATTTTTTAGTTATTTTCGAAATAAGAGAGTAGAAAATTTGTTTACATTTATTTTTAAATGTTATTAGTATATGTTTAGATTTAAATATAAATGTATAGTAATAATATTAATTTCATACAAATGACACATCTAATTTATTTTTAATTATAATTATAATAATATAGTAAGTATATTTTTGTAAACTATAGTCGTATTTCTTTTGTTTATATCAATAAATAAATGATTAAGCAGGTCAAGTATGAGTCAAGATCAATAACATATTGTATGTTTTTTACACATGCGTTTCCACTAACGATATAAATGTAGACAACATATTGTTAACTCTGTTTTTAATAGGGTAGAAGAGGATGATTATATTATGGTTATGAATGATGTAAAATTACCCTACAATGTATGTTTTGTATTTTTATATGAGTTTTATTATTATTTATTATTTTGTTTTTAAAATTACATTCATTAAACAATAGATATAAATATAAAATGGCTGTACGCTGGAGCAGTTCCTTTCAAATGTTTTATTTCTGTCACATTATAAAGATGTTTTATAAAATCTAAGTTGGGAACAGTATTCATAAGACTCTTAGGTGGAAAAAAAGGTAAAATGGTGTAGATATGTGTTTATTAAAATATCAAAAGACAACCGAGTGTATTTTATCAAACGGATATCATTACAACAGTGACTATTACGCAAGATATTAAGTTATTATGTTATTAAGTTACATTTTTAATTACTACGTTAGATTGAGTGTTTCGATTCCCACCGTCATTTAGTAAGTAATCAAGTAGCCTTCGATGGGAACTCGCGTTCTCATTTGTATCAGTATTGTGTACTAATAAGAGGATATTACGATGGATTTGCACTTCTCTAATATGTAGAGTAGTGTTGTATTTAACATCTTGTCCGGCGTTACGCGCGACCACTTACCTACTGGCGTGCCCGCCGAACGCATACGTGCTAGGGAAATTTAAGAAAAAAAATCAAGTTTGTTTAATTTTGTTTTTAAAAATCTTACCAGTTTTTTTTTAATTTTTTAATAAATATTTTTTAATGAAAAATTGTAATTGTACAATTTATGTTTACTTAGTCTCGTTCTAATAATTATTGGTGTAAATGTAGCGTGTAATAGATCAATTATGATGGTCAGTGAGTTGTGTAGTAAGAGTTTTAACAATGGGTTCTTTTAAAATTATAGAGCTTTGACTGCGCATGGTGTGGTCGGTTGCATCGGATGTGAGGACAGTGCATTGGAACCTTTGACTCCTCGGAATGTGGAGGGCAGGCTGCTGAGGTTGCCGTGGAAGACAGTGACTACGACTTGTGACCCTCTCTTTCTTCAGTTACAACACGATGATTCTTTTAAAGGTAAAATTTGATAATATCATTATTCTAGTTAACCTACTCTATATTTAAATTCTAACCGTTGGTTTCTGCGACCTAAATTTCTATATTAAACATACCGTCCCAACAATATGTTTTAAACGGGGATTTTGGTCTCAGAAACCCACGGTAAGTTATTTTAAATTAACTGAATTTAAGGTTATTAAATTGCTTTAGGTCATCGAAATTTTTAAGTTTGTTTCTAGATAAGTTATTATAGAAGATTTGCTCGGTAAGAATAAGCTTAGAAGCTTATTATTAAGTACATATGTATGTATAAGTAAATACCGGTGCTTAAAGTATCGCTTGCTTTGCGCCATTAAAGAAAAGATGGTGATTATAATCATTTTGTTTAAGTGGGTTATAAGAATGTGTGAGTTATTTTTAACCTGTGCGCCTTGTATGATATAACACACTGTAACACTTTTAAGGGAGCTTACGTAATAAGTTGTAAATGTATGTTACAAAATTATATCAGTTCTTTTTCACGTATGGCAGCAAAGAGTTTTTGCATCTCTTGGCGCGAAAATTATTAAAAAAAATTGAAGATTATTGACAAAGTCTTGACTAATCATGTCTGTAACTTAAGCTAAGTACAGTTTGAAGAAAATAATTGGTTACTGGTACCATGTGATGAATTCCAAATTACTATAGTTTCGGAACATTGGTTTGATTGTTAATAGGGACAAAAGTCTTGCTTAATGTGTTGCGATAATTCGTTACGATGCTACAGTTTAAATATTCATTGTATTATTTGACTCATTAACACAAAAATACTGAATTTGCATAATTTCACCGACGGTGCAGCTTTTTTATCGATATCACGTGGGCTCATCATTAAATTAAAAAATATAATAATGTTACTGCCAGTTTAATGTTCACTACGTTACCTAATTTTACAATTTTGTTTTAGACTTAATAAATTTTAGTTGCATTTTCCAAATAAAATAATTAGTCAAAGTAAGACATCAGTCAAATTAACAATATTTGAAAAATAACATGTGTCCACACATGAGAACTATGTAATAGTAAAATTATAAAACCTAAAGATTACAAATTCACTTTAAAAAAAGCAATATCATTATTTTGAATCATTCAACGGTTGAAGCCAAATTAAGAGATATATATTTTAATGTATACAAACAACTATGAGGTCCAGAAGGGGGCGTCATATGGCTAAAGGAAAGGGAAACAACTACAATTTATGTTAAATATTTAAAACACATAAACAAAAAAAAAACATCTTTTGTGCCATCCCTAAGATACCTATTATCCAAGGTTACACTTTGTCACCTGCATTTGATTTCATAGGAATTACATAACATGACATGCTATGAACCATAGAACAAAAGTTACAAAATAAAAATTTCAAACTTATACCATTAGCCTAGATTACAAAATTTGAATGAATTTTGAATTCATTTTAAAATAATCAGTCGGTCGGCCCATAAGACTATCGTTAACATATTTGATAAGAAATTAAAATTTGAGTTCTAATATTGCTTCCTTGTACTACGAAATTTTTGTAGGGCAAAGTATTCTAGGTCAAATGTTGACATAGAGCCAAAGGCTTGTTTGATATAAAAGGTGAATTTAAACACATAAAAACCATGGTGTCAATATGAATTAAACCTATTAAAGAGTTTTCATGATATTTGATATTAACATTTTATAAATTTTGTGGGCCTTTAACGTCTAAACTTCACTACTACTACTAATTTGAACAGGAGTAATTTAGATTAAACAGGACATCCTGTATATTTACTTACTGCAATATAAACTTGCTGTTTCCCGCCACTTCATTAGCATGGTGAATAAATTGTCAAATGCTCCGTTCCCAATTATTTGTATTAAATCACATTTCAAGTAACACTACACTACAAAATGAAAAATATTTTTACAGATTTATTTCTATAGTAATCCATGCAGGCTCTACTAGCTCTAGGTCCTTAAATATTCGGTTATTCCTATTAACAGTGTGGCCAAAAGTAAAAGAGTACAAAAAAATTTACTATACATAAGATTAAACGTTACCGTAAGAGGATACGTTAAAGAAAATTGTTAAGACTATGACAAATGAAAATCGTGATTGTTTTTTTTTAATATATGACTCAAGTCTGGGGCACAGTACATTCACTCACCACGACACATGTTTATCAATTTTAAAAGCGCTATGCCGGTCATAGACTTTTTGAAACGAGGATCACTCAAGAGAAACACTTGGCTAAAGAGGTTTTTAAATATTAAATGTATTTGAAGATGATTAAATTTTCTTTACATTCTCAGTAAGACTAAATCAATGGCCAAATTAAATAATCGGAAGTAAACACAACACAAAGAAAAAAAATGAAAGACACGACCTCTTGAGACATACAACGTAATAATAATATATAGTTCATTAACCTACAGCTATTTTAAAATAGCAATTTTTGATTTTACTGTCTTGAAATATTACACTTTTTAATATTCACCATTTAGACAATCCTTGTATTTTTTGGTTGTTTAAAACAAGTAAAATTTTTGCATTTATATTCAAACAACGTTTCGCAAATCGACATTAGCATCAACGACGCATTACGGTTAAGCCACAAAATTACTATCACATACAAAAACTTTAAAATAGAAACTAAGTGTCACTTTCCAGTCCGAATAATTAGAGGTCTGGTTGTTATTACCTACAGTTTTTTTAAACTAACTGTCACCCGCGATTCCGTCCGCGCGGTGTTAAAAAAAACTTAATTAGTAGCATATGTGTTCTCCATCTATGCCAAATTTCTGCAGGATCCATGTAGCCGTTCTGGAAATACCTTCAAACAAACATCCATGCATCCATCCATCTAAACATTCATATTTTTTAATATTAGTAAGAAGTAAGATAAACGAAATGACAAATAATTCATTAGTTATCATAAACTTTATAAACTTTAATTAGTCATGTTCTGTGTATGACTAAATTATTTTTATAACAGTCATTTATATTGTTTGTATAACCAGCCAGTTTACCATTTTATGATATAATTATTAATATATTATATGACGCTTCTTTTTATTTTAGAAAAAGAAAGATATGTATACAATGTTTACAGCGTTGCGTGAAAATTCCTCTGCTTTTTATAATTTAATTTATTCAAATATCTTTCGTTTAAATTTTCATTCTTGGTTATAATTTTAAGTAATAGCTTAAAATAATCGGAATTACTCGGTAATAGCAGTATGTGATTATTGAAAAAGTTATTTTAAACGCTTGCTAGGTATATGCTAGGGATAGATAGAGAGTAAAAGTAACAAAGCGGCATTCAACATAGGCAACCTGTTTCGTAATAGGCTTTAGTGTTTTTTGCCGTTCACCTGTTTGTGGCATTTATAGCAGGCGCGGCTACATCGGCACGCCTCCTCTCACCATGTTTGGTCGCGCAGAGACACGCGCCGCGGACATCCACCATCATTGGAATTCACCTGTTCGCTTTTACTTTCAGATCGCACCAGTGTTCTTTCTCGTCCTCCTCGTCGGAGCGGAGAAGAAAATTGAACTGCAAGACATCGAGGAAGATAACCTTAAAAGCGAGAAAGAAGCAAATTACGACAACGAATCGTCCGAAGATTCCGATGATGTTGGACGCTTCGAATATTTGAAGAAAGGACTCTTGCGGTACTTCAAAACCCCCAATCCTACGGCAGCGTCTCCCCAGCGCTACGTCCACCAGTACGCCGTAACTGAAACTCAAGAAAGATCTGCCGTTACGCCCGCACCTCTGTATAGCCAGCCAGGGGCGCAGCAAGCCATGGTAGGCTATCTATCTAATGTACCGATGCAAATTTATTTAGTTCCACAGCAATATAGCGGATCACCCGGCACCACAAAGAACTCTCACCACGGGCCACAATATTTGGGACAGAACGTTAACCAAATTGCACATTATTCAACTCATGAAGGGGAACAACCGGCACACGTATCGCCGAGTGTGAAGGAACACGTTCCGCCTTACTCGCCTCCTGTCACCTACGTGTCATTTTCATTGCAGCCGACTGCGCCTCCAGCCGTTGCGGCTGCGAACGCTGCCTCTTATCAGGAGCCTCTCGTTCAATACCAATCTGCCCTAGTACCGCCTCCTACACCTGCATCTAGTTCTCACCATTTAATAACAAAAGCGTATTATTCACATGACTTAAATCCTCAAGGACAGGGTGAAGACGACCCGCAAAATGTTGTTGAAAGTCAAAATTATTATCATCCTCAAACTGATGGTCCTTACATCGAGTCTCAATCTCAAGATGTTCATCATTATTACAACCAAAGGACACCTCTCCGTGTGAATAGCAATTCCGAGTTACCCCATCCAAGTCCGCTTCTCTTAAAACCTCCACCATCACACCTGTCCCACATTCCGAAAGCTTTGCCGATACATCGTCCCTGGAGTAAGCCTGTCTATAATAGTGGACGACTTGGAATAGGTAGCATTGCTCCCAAGGCCATTGAAACATATGGCCCTATGTTTAAAAGAAGACCGACATCTTTACTTGATTCCTATGTCCCATCGAGTCTCCAAATTGAATACTTAAAGAGAGGTATTATAAAAGATCCATTGGTGGCGTACGAGGCGTTATCAAATGGTTTCAATTTAGATCATTTGGAGCCAAATCCTAGATATTACGAAACTGGTTTCTTGCCGAATCAAGTATTCCATACGGCTGGAGGAGGTTCATTTTATGGACATTATAAGAGATCACCAAAAGACAAAAGATCAGGAAGTTAGTTTCTTACTATCAAATGTGATCAAGTCATAACAATTGAATAAATTTTATTTACTCTATTTAAAGTCTGAAATACATTCTAATGTAGGATATCAAAAATGTTAACTTAGCATCTGGACATGATTGAACGATAGAATTGCTTTAATTTAAGTTAAGGTTATGTACATAATAATAGGAAAAGAGTTTTATTGGAGTACAAATTAAATGTACGATCCTTTAAGGCTTATTGTTATTCTATGTTAGTATTAGATAAAAATGTAATTGTATGTTAATCGTTAAAAATAAAAATATTTTAAATATTAAAGTGTTTTTAATTTTCAAAGTTATAAAAGGTTTTAGAAGCCCTCAAAGGCTTACTATAATGTTCTGTCTTATAGCAGGAAGATATTGCTTAGTGGATTTTGATGGGCGGTGGCATCATCATTCCTTGTGTCCATTATCAATTGTTACGACCATGGGAACGGATTTATAATGGCACTTTCATCTTTGCTGCAGTTGCGGAGAAACCACAAACACTACCTGCTTGTGGTTTCCTACTCTATAACACATTTAAAAATAAAACTATAGTCATAAACTTGAATATTCTTATGCCTTAATACACATTGATCCTTCTTGCAACAAAATTTGGATCGGAAAATAAAAAAATGCTTAATAATTGTGGTACGGCATAAAAAGTGTAGTAAGCTTTTAATTCAGGAATATTTTAATTATACGACAGAAGATTTAAGAATTTAACAAGTGAACTTCTAGTAATTCATCAATTTAAAGTTGTACGAGCTTTGCGTCTTATATTAAGCGCTTACGATTCAGCAAAAGCGTGTCAATATTAGAAATTAATATATAATCTAAAAAAAATATATTCCTAAAAGCGACAGGATTTATAAAAAATTGTATTTATAAATGGGAAACGAGTAATCAATTTGTATATCCTTGCATTGGTGTCAAAAATCACTCTGAAAGTAATATTACAAAAGGAGTAACATTATTTAACAAATCTAACTAATTCTTAGACACATTTGAAAACAAATGTTAACACTTTCTCTTTGGCTAACGTGGCCGGAGTAACTTGCATATTTATTTCATCGAAATAAGCTGTTTTGAACACAATTTTTCGGTAAGGTTTGAAAAGCGCCATCTAGCGATAACTTCCCAATTTGTTAAGAGAAAATTAACGTAAATACTCAACTACAGTGAATCGTAGATGGTCGAAAAATAGATGGCAGGGGAATATTTTAGGTACCTAACTGATGTGTAAGTGTAAAGTTACATAAATCAAACCCTTGTCACCTTGTTCTAAATAATAGAGACTTTATAATGAGAAATTAGTGAAAATCAGAACAAATTGTCATTTTTTAGAACATACAAAAATATACAAAGTTCGATTTGTAAGATCGCCCAAAAGTAGTAGAAGATGGCGTCTACACAGAAAATTATCGAAGGAAGTTGTTAGAGATTGGACAATGATAGTAATAATGAGACCTGATACTAGATGGCGCTTTTGCTAAAGTAAAACACAAAAAAAAATTATGTGAATTCGATCCTGGCAAATAACATAAACTAGAAAAGCTAAGAAGAGTCAGTAAAATAGACAAAGAAAACTATTTTTTAGTAATGTACAATATTTTTACCAAGTCAGTACACGCGCTTTACAATATTTTGACATGGCAATAATGTTTTTGTTTGAATATTGCGACAGTGGAAACACAACGATGTCGTTCTAGCCAGATAGTAATGTGCCATAACTACCCATACTACATTTTATACTACGCTAGATTTTCCACGCACGAATATGTAATTTAAGATGTGTACACTATACTACGCATTGCTAATTTATAAGCCACCATGAATAAGGCCTTTCGACTGTGTACAGTCACCGTTACAATATGTTCTGAATAAATCTAGCTATAAGGGCAGCTATACACGGACCGCTTTAAGCAATCGACAGGGATAGCCTTATGCAGAACAGTGTTAAGTAAACAGTAGTTATTTGAAAAACGGGGACTAATTTAATTTGGAATTTATTGATTGTGAATTTAAGGTTTTACCTAAGTCATTTCTTTTTGCAATTTCGATCTAGACCAAAATACACTGTATACGTTTGCTTTTCATAAGTTGAAAAAGTACATAAATAATTATAATTTATTAAATTAAATACAATAGTTTAAATTTTAAACGCTTCGTGGAGCTAAACTAATTGCGTAAAATTATAATATTTACTGTATTTATGCAATTTGACCTGCAGATTTAAGATAAGAATATTACTACTCTCATTTATTACTCAATATTGTTTTAGCTAAGTTGAATATAATGTTGCTAATTCTAAGACCGTGAAATACAGTTGCTACAGTTATGGTCACACGTTACTTCCATTACAATAGAAAATTAAAAAATTATAATGCTTCATTTCATCAAATGTTTACCTTCAAAGTCGAAGGTGTTTTGTTTCAAAACAAATAGAAACAAAAAGGTTCCGAAATCGCATTGAGTGTAAATGTAGTTGATATGCATTAGGGTGGTAATATTTTAGATTAGTTTTTACTGTAAAAAAAAGTAATAGACAAGTCAATTAAAATGAATCAGATTTAAACAATGATTACTACTGATTTATATTGAAATAATTAGAACACTTACAGATGTTACACCAGGTTTTTTTGTTAGACCATCTGTCGCCCGTGGCTCCGTCCGCGCGGAATAAAAAAAACACATAGTAGACTATGTGTTCTTCCAGACAATGTTCTTCATGTATCCCAAATTTCATGAAGATCCGTTCAGTCGTTCTGGAGATACATTCAAACACATCCATCTATCCATTCATCTAAACATTCGCATTTATAATATTAGTCAGAAGTAAGATAAAGTCTTACTTTAAGATGAAAAAGGAATAGCAAGTACCATAAACCCTATGACTGTGACTTATATCTAATAAAATGAAATTATTAGGTGTATTCCGTGAGGTTATGATTTATCCTAGCAAGTAAGCTTACTCAACAGCTTTGCTTATTTACAAATATGTGCATAAGAAATTACAGTCCTCATTAATTTTATGAATAAATCACTAAACCAGAAGCGTAAGCCAGTGCAATATTATTACGTATTTATTTTGACACTTTTAAATATGCATAAAATTAGCAATTATAGATACACAAACTTATCTGACCTGGTGAGCACAATTCACATTAAATTATAATCGCTCATTAGCGTCCTCTGGCAATGTCCTAAAAAATACAAAATCATGACTGTCTTGGTTTGCTTTTGTCTTGTATGTTAAGTTCTATGCCTAAGCAGTATTAGACATATTTTCTGACAGACTTAACGATGGCAGATACCTCTCTCACCGGGTCAGGTGAGTTTTCCGGACTGTACGATATTAGTTTCGTTATGTGACAAGTATAAATGTTGTCCAATTATATCGTATGAAATAAAAGCGCTAAGAAAGTTTATAATATCATTGAAACAAATGAGCAATTTTTCTAAAACTCGTGTTATATAAGACATTTTGTCGTGTGACAATTTAGTGAGATCGTTCAAACACACGAGATCATAAATAGCGCAATTAAAATGCGTCTTCGGTTATTACACCCGAATTCATGCATGCAAAGGAGTACACAGATGCCGCCATCAGTGAGAAAAAGTGAAAACGCAGACTGACGACGCTCCGCTCGCTAGACGAGGCGTGCGTCATCCTGACACTGACGTGATTCTACGAGTATTGTTTTATTCACACAACAAAACAAATTCGCTAAATATTTTTACAAACTTTTTATTGGTTTATTTAAAGTATTTTTGTAAGTTTTGAAACGGCAAATTAGTTAAGTATTAAGTAAATATATTTTAATAAGTGTTAAAAAATTATAAGACACCGATATAGAGAACATTCTTAGTCTCTACTGTTAATGAATTTCAGTTTATTTCGAATCATTTCATAAGAAATGATTAATTACTTATTTAGCACAAAAGTCTTTTGTTTCTATCTCATTATCTCTATCTAACTAGCGGTAATAGTTGCATATAAAATAAAGAAAAAAAATTGTACACTTTGATTGAAACGGATCCGTCAAAAGTCGGTCTTTAAGCCAAACAATTCTAATGTCTTACAAACATTACTTCCTAATATTTTAACTGTTATCTAACATATGTTTATAAATATTAGAAGTCAGACGATTTGTAACTATTGCTGTGACATGAATAATTAGTCACGATGACATCGAATGGTAGCGAGGATCAGATTACAGATTTACAGATTTTTACTATAGAGAGAAATGGTATGAAGCTAAATATACAATTTTACACCTTTAAATAGAATTTTGAAGTAATATAGGCGAAAATACTATAGGCGCATTTTTTGAAAAATTCCATTGTAACGCTGACAAAGAACCTTAACTCGCTTTAATTTCCATCCAAGTTGTCAAAAAATATTTAAATTCATTGATTAATAATTTATGTAAATATTGGTCATTTTATTAAAAGCTTTGATACACTTGTCTAAATATTATAGTCGTAATAAAGTGATTTCATATAACATTTTGCTCACGTAACAATTAATTTCTGTCATGTTGAAGTCTTTACCAAAGTTTACCGTTGTATTATAAACAAGCCATATAGACATTCCTTAGCATTCACAACTTGTTTGAAATTATTTGATAATAAAAGTCAGTCCAATTAAAACATTGAAAAGTCAGTTAAATGTCGAATTTGGTAATAAAATTTGTTAAAATGGCTTAACATTTCTTTTTCACCGTAGAATTTCACTATGGTGATACTTGTACTGCCATCCCTTTCATTTTATTTGGAAAATTAGAGACTTCAATATCCATAGTACAAGGCACGGCTGTAGAATTCTACGGTCTACAGCAATGGTAACCATCAATAATTTAATTTATGGTAAAATGGAAAGTACCATTCTTTACAAAAAAATGTAAAAAATACGAAAAAAAAATTACATTTTAACAAATTCATGTAACAATGATTAAGCATCATCAAATGTTAGAGTCATCGTTTTCACTTTTGTTTCCATTTATAGATAAAGCACTATTATGTAGATGTACAGTAAAATGAGAGCGTGATTTGTAATCGTATTTTAAGGTTAAACTATGCAAAATCTTAACAAATAACCAACAATGCTATTCAGCTATTTTATTGAATAGAAAATTATCGTGAGTGACTGCTATATAAATATTGAAAGTATGCAAAATTTATTGATATGAATTAACACGCTACTTTGTCATCTGATCGTATAAGTAAGTCGTCTAGACATAAGCTTTTTGTATAGTTTATATAACCTTTACAACCTTAACCTTTTCGTTGCTAATTAAATTTATATTTTTGATTACAATTTTTTTTATTCTTAACGTTATGCTTACTTTCGTATAAAAATAAGCATTTCGAATTGGAAATATTTGTAAAGTGTTTTGTCTAGACCGTAATATTATCCAAAACATGACTTAGAATTATAAGAAATTTTATAAATGCGAATGATTAGATGTATCAATGGTTGTCCGTTAGAAGGAATCACTGGAACAGCTCAACAGATCTTGATGAAATTTTGCATATATATAGAACATAGTCTGGAAAACACATAGGTTTACGTTTTTAGTTTTTTATTTAATTTCTCAATGACGGGGTCGCGGGCGATAGCTAGTTAAATATATATGTAATATTTGGTTTCATAATTTTTTTAGTGATGACTGATCTAAAATAAATAAATAAAACTATGTATTAGTGTCGACATGCACGTAAAAAGTTGCACTTCGCTAAATCTCGCATTTGTGTTGCAATGTAAACATTTATGTATTTAACCTTAATTTGCTAATAGCAAATTTATTACGATTTTCTGTGAATTTAAACATTTATAATGTTCATTATATTCGACCACTCTTTGTTATAATGTATCCTTACTTATTCCTCAGGTTAGAGACGTTTGTAAAAGCCCCTTAAGCTTTATAATCATTGTTCTAAATTCGACAATAACTGAAAATAGCTTAATGCACTTATTTTCCATAATAACTTTAACAGAGTAAAATTTCAGTTTTTTTCAGCAATTTCCTCAGAAAGGTATTTACGCTTTACATATTAAAATAATGATTTAGGCAGTTTCGAATGCCTAAAACCCTATAAATTTCGACTAACCGTGACATTAAAATAAAATTTATGAGGACAAATAAACAAAAAGTCATCATTTCGTGACGATATTAGAGCACACTAACACTTTCGTAAGTGGAATGTTTTGCTCAGTTGTATGCATAGTTTAAGTGGCCCATCTGCTTGTATTACGTAATAACGCGTTATAAAAGATATCATTACAGTCCATAAGAAGCTGTTTGTATGTTAATCATTGTTACAGCACTTAATGCATTACGATGTAATTGCATTGATGCATATCTAACACATCAACATTGTATATAATTTTTCAGTTACATCAACAACTATCAATTATTCTAGGACGTTATATAGTTAATTTTGACAGGTATTAAACTGTTAAGACGAGTAATGTCTTTTTAGACTGTTGTACATTTGATTTATTAATTATCACACTTGAAGTTTCAATGGCTATTGAGTTTACTATCATTCAGTTACTACTGACTTCAGTCGGATCGGATACGAATCTTAAATATTAGTTAAAATAAAAGGTTTTTTGATGATACTTATTAGAAAATCATTTTTGCTGTATACATATATTACTTGCTGTTGACTGCACATGATAAAAAAACTTAATTAGTAGCCTTTGTGTTCCAACAAACTATGTTCTACATGTATGCCAAATTACAGAGAGATATGTTGAGCCATTTTGGGGATACCTTTAACAAACATCCATCCATTTATACAAACATTGGCATTTATAATATTAGTAAAAAAGTATCGTTCCATAAGCCTTGATTGTCAATTTCGACACGAGACTTGCAATGTAATGATCACTCAAAACTTTTGATGCTATTCATTCATAAATAGACTATCCGAATGTAATTAGGAATACACATTAGCTTTTTACCTTACTTGGATATTTCTGATGTTAGCGGAATACAAGAAATACTAGCTAGATTCGTTTTTACTTTCTAAACGTATAATTTGTTATATAGTTGCAATGCTTAGCATTATTACGATTTAGAATTATTTTATAATATTAATATGTTACGAGAAGAAATACATTTTAATGAAAGGCGGAACTATACTAATTAACAAATAGAAAATAACAAAATTATGAAAAAGAATTAATCAATAACAGTAACGCTAAAATCAATATAGTTATTACATTTTTTTATAAGTAAATTGATTAGAACAATTGTGTCGACATTAAAACGAAGCTTTTTAAAATTTGATGGTTAAAAGTTAAATATGCAGAGTTAAAGTTGTAAAAGCATTTTTTATCAATTTTAGATTTGCACACAGTATATGCTTGCAAATTACAACGCGTAAAAGTGTATAATTGAAAAAACATATCCATTGTTCATACAGAGAAAGTAATATATGAATAAACTAGTAGAAACTCAGCCTTTTAATTAAATAAGGTTCACGATTGCACAACGTTAATTTTGTTACAAGAAAATGTTTCTTTTCTCTATAACATGATCACCATGCGAGCGGCTCTCAAAACAACGGTGGGTTCCCGTCATTGTTACTGAATATACATTACGTGCAACAAACAGCGGTACATTTACGTGATGTAGATTGAAGCGATGGACTGACGAATTATATTCGATACGTTTGCATGTTTTGTCAACATTTCAAGACATTGAAAGAGACACTGTCTGAAAAAAGCTACATGTTTAACTAAAAGAAGACGCGAGAGAGGTGTGACAACCGCGCCATATGGGGGTCTATAATCTCTGCCTACTCCTCTGGGCGACGTTTTTGTTATGTGTTAAAATAAATGTCAATGTTTAGGTTTATGTAGACTTCATATAAACATTGGAAAAAGCATAGTTAGCAAATAGTTGGCATGAGTCTACTTATATGTAAATAAATTGAAAGCGCCACTGTCTATTTATGATTGATTCGCTAAACACAGGTGCAAATATTTTTGTAGCGCAGTTGAGTGCTTCAAATCACCTCCTCTTAAAATCACTTTTTGATATCATAGTGATAATTAATACGCAAAATAAATAAAAGCACTGCAGCTTTAGCATTGTGTATTTTTGATCAAATAAGTATTTTATTTATTCGTAATTTTTTCTTCTGTTAAGAAGTTAGAAGCTATTGGACTAAGTAAGTAAATAAGTAAATGATCATAGCTTGCTTTATGATCTCAAAATAGATAAAAATAATGAATTTAAAATATTTTAATAGCATTTTGGTAATTTTTGAAATTTTTATAAAAACTCCTGAATTATACTACAACAATAACAGTGCGCATTAAAGTTCAGCGTATGTATTATATCAATGTTTGTAGTGTGTGAGTGGTTTCGGACTGGCGGAGGCTCGCGGCGCATCTTACGAGAATGTTTCCGAGGTATAAAAGAAGGTAACATAATGTTTCGCGGACCCATTGCTCTACACACGCAGCGGAACACCGAAACACACCAGGTAACAGTGACGTGCGTTTGTGAATGATAGTGTTGTGATATAGTGATGTGATAACTTATTGAGATCTGTTTTCTTTTGACAGATAGCCGCAGTGACACGAACGAGAACGACAAAATGCGGTGGTTTATATTGGTAAATATTAACATTAATATATTTAAGTCCAACTTCAATGCAGAATTAAGCATAAACTAAGTAAATGTTTTTCTTGACATTTTTATTTAGTTCCTAGTATTTAAATAGTAAAATCGAATTTACAATAGGTTATCTTGGTCTTAATGAATAAAGTGGGAATGAAAAGATTATGATAATTTGTAACTGTAATCTGTGCTTACCCAATATCAACTAATTGTTCATTTAACGCTGGTAAGAATACTTACAAGTAAGCAATCAAGTTGTGAGTATTTTTACTAGCTTTTAATGAAGGTCCATAGTCCCTGCTTACCCCTCTAGGTTACGGGAGTGAGTTATGTTCTTGTTCCAACTACTGAAGATAGAATAGTTTGTGAATTAAATTTCTTTGTCACTGTTTGAACATTCTTGAAAGGTGAAGGTCGAATATAGGGTCAAAATAATTACTCGTCGAAGTTCATACATACGTCACATGGTTTGACATCATTTTATTTGAAATTCGGGTGACTTTAAACATAAATAGCTATCATAAATAATCATAAAAATGATAAAAGAATAATAGTTGAAATGGCAACTGTTCGAGCCATATCGTCGTTTGTCAATGACTACTAACTACCGATGTAAGATGTATAAAGGAGTTTTAATAGAATTTAGCTTTTTATTTTACATACAACGATTTGAAAAAAGTTTTATATCTAGAATTCCAATCAGATAAAAGAAATTCGATCGTAAAAGTTTGTTTTATGCCGAATCTAATTAAAACTACCGGTGACAAAACCGGTAAAACTTGTTAAATACTTTCCAATGTGATTAAAGTTTAAAAAACGTGACATAATCGTACTTGACTATATAACATGTAGATGTAGAGAAATATATCAAAAATAAAATAATAAAAAAATATAGATCATGAACTTTCGTACAAACACATCTCTCTTTAGGCACTCCTTAAAATTCAATGTCAATGACATATTGTTAGCACGTGAGCCACCGGATGCGATCAGTTTTGAAATTATTAAAAAACAATTTGTTGATGGAGAAATTTTACTACTAAAATGTGAATGTTATTCTAATAAACATTTAAATTGAATATTTAAACATGATATAAAAATTAATTAGTATTTATTTCATTATGTCAATTAAAAAGAAAAAAAGTTGCAATAAAAATTACAATAAACGAAATTATACACTTTTCGTCATTATGAATACTATTAGTATAGTTATTAACAAATGTAATTTTCCCGTACAAAAGACATAAACGCGTGCTTAACTTAATGTGTAAGATTAAACGCGTTGATGTCTTTTGTTGCAATAACATAAATTTTCATGTTTGACAATTATTATTTCTTATGTAACCTATGGTAGGAAACATATATAGTTGTTTATATAGGGGCTTATGTTTCATGTCTTAATAAACTTTCTATTGTGTTTACCAATAAAACAGGAATAAACAAACAGTTGACAATCATAGTATGTAATCATTTATACATTATCATGAGACCTATCACAAAGTAAACTTCCATAGACAATAAATATCCACTGTAAAGAGTTATTTTATGACTTTCTTTTTGTTATGTTGTATATTTAAATGATTTTTCTTACAGAAGTTTTAATGACTGTTTATTATTACACAGCTAGTAACTATATAATGCTATAGAGTTTTTGCGATCTGACCTATTGCAATCACTAAAGCAAAATTATCGTCGAGTCTTTTTAGCGAACTTCAAAAGCGTAATAATGTCAGCTACAAAAACGTAACCTTTACTTCAATTTTTTTTATTTATGAGTCTTAGGCACTTTAGAAGTCCAAAATATTGAGCTAATTACTGTAATACCGCATACTTGTAACTTTAGCGTAAATTTCCTTCACTTCATTAATTATTTATGAGCAAGTAATGAATTACGCGGCATGCTGTAAGTTTACTTAATTTAGCATAAAATTAAAATAATTTACATTATGCCATTCACTCACTTCGTAATTATTCATATTTGCAATTTGCACCTCCTAGTTTTAGTGTGACATAATGATTTACAGCTCCGAAGTTTAGTTAACCTTTATATACATACTTCACTAAATAAAACACTTATCTAGGTAAAATAGATGTTGCAAAATTAAACTTATTCAATAAAATCCAATTTAAAAATTAGCCTGATAGATTAGGCTCATAATATATAAAAACCTAATTGAACTGGGATTGAAGAATCTCATTTTTAAATTCAACTTTATTAATGCGACACAACATGCATGTCTGCTTTGTAAGTAAATAAAGTAATTCAAACGACATTTGTAAATAACAAAATCATGCATCACCGCAATAGAAAAATGTATTCATTAAAATATAATTGCGTTCTTAAAAAATCGTGCTTCAGATGTTTTTCTAGTGCGTTAACAAGAACAAAAACAAGTGCGTTAGTCAATATTTCTTTTGCAATCGTATTTTTTGACAGTTGTTGTAATTGCATATCAGTGGTCAGTAATGATAGCCCTCTGCAATATCTCGTTACATAATAAAACGTTGATGTTGTAGTACAGTCTTAAATTGACATTTGAATGTGAAATAAAGATGTAATCTTCACCTAGTTATATGAATATGCTTAAGAGTACAGCGGAATAATTTATACACTTTTTAAAATACTAGGTGTCGCCCACGACTCCATCCGCTCAGAATAAAAAAAAATATATATTGATAGCCTATTTGTTTTTCCAGATTATGATTCTCCATCTGTGCTAAATTTCATCAAGATCCATTGAGCCGTTCCTTAACCTTCTCTAACAAACATCTACCCAAAATTTCGCATTTATAATATTAGTAAGATAAGTTATAATAGATCGCGGGCTTTTTACCGCATGTAATCAATTAACTTAAAATAATTCTAAATATAAAGTAATAAAAAAATAAACACTCTAATTGAATGGAAACAAGAATCGAATCCTGCATGTAATTTTGCTAACGGAATTTCATGTAAATAGGCATCACCCGGAAATGTGTGCTATAAATTATATTATACAAATGTCACCATATTATGCACAAAGTATTGCAGCTCCAAAGATGTGGAGTTTAAATTAAATGTGAATATATATTAAACAATTCGCTGATGAAATTTGACCTTTAATTGTTATTTTTAATTTACTACTAGTTAGTAGTACTAACTGCAATTAAATTTTTAAAATGAATTCTATGGGTATTGGTTTAAAGTTTATGTTCATACTTTACTCGTATTAATTTATACATCATTTAAATAATTAAATTGTATTTTATCCTATAAATTACGTACAGGAAACGTCGGTCTGATGTCGCAATTCCCGCTTGGACTCGAGTCCGATGCACTTTCTATTTTATTCTACGTCGATTTAATCCGTTAATGCTCACTTTCATCTCGCATTACTCCGACGCGCACGTAATGGTCAACTTCGTAAGTCTCCGCACATGTTTCTAAGATTTATTAACTTTTAAAGTGTATTTTACTACAGCTGTATTTTCTAGATAAAAAATACTATCGTGTGAAAATTATGTGATCACAATTGTGTCACTCTCTAATGTTAAATTCTCTTACATCTAGTTTTGAAAAGGAGTAAAAAACACACAAAAGGACTTTATGATACCAAATAAAAAAAAAATTTTTTGTTTGAATTCATCAATAGTTTCAAAACGCTAATTTATATATGAAAAATACATATTTAGTGCTCGTATCTAAAAATTTTATTGTGCCTTAAATACAAACCGAAAATACTAATTTGAAAACAACATAAAAGTTCCAACTCTGAAGTAAGCATTTTCACTGAGTTAATTTGTTATGTATGAAAATTGGTTCATTAAAGTTTTAAAAAATGTAATCAATCATTATAATTATATTTTAGCAGACGGCTACAAAGACAAACAGACATACAAGATCAGTCTTTGATTATAAAACTATCAATCATAATTAATCAATTAATATTATCGTCGTTCACTATAACAGCAATACTGAGGTTGACTTTAATTTATTTTACTACTTGTTTATATTATATATTCATTAATATGATTAAGCAAATTAAATTTCTCTTTCACATATTGTGTTATTTCAGATTAATAATATAATTTTTTTTATGGGTATTCTAGTTTAATTTGACAAAAACTCATAAAGAAGCTTATCAAGACTAGAAAGAAACAACAAATAAGGCTTATTATTTTAATATGCAAATAAATAAAATGTAACAGTAAAAGTAAGCAATGACTCGTCGATATTAAAATTGATTTCGTTTGTAAAATATATGCAATATAATATTTTATTAATACTTGAATTTTACTCGATAATTTACATCCGTGATCATTAAATAATCATAAATCTTACTAATATTATAAATGCGAATGTTAGGATGGATGGAGGGATCGATGTTTGTTTGAAGGTATCTCTAGAACAGCTAAACAGATACCGCTGAAATTTGGCATAAGTGTAGAACAAAGTCTGGAAGAACACATGGGCTACTATTATTTTTTTTTACTTCCGCGCGGACGGAGTCACGGGCGACGGCTAGTATTCAATAAATAACTGCCACTTGTGTATGGAGAGTTATGCGTAATACTGCCGGCTCCTGCATGTTTATTAGACAACACATAGCTTTAATAGTGAGCATCATACAGGTCATTGAAAGTAACGGAAGAGGGAAATATAGTTTTCACTTTCAAGCAAAATGCTTAAATAGCATTTACTGTTGGTTTCATAAGGTCATATACATAGGAGACGGAGTTTACATAAACATAACATAAAATCTCTGGGAATCGCGATCTTGGCAAATAAAGAACAAATTACTTATACCGGAAGCAGTGGTGACCAACTTTCAGGGCAAAATATACTAATTTATAACCTTCGCCGGTCAAAGGGTTAAAACAGGCGTTTAAAGAGTCAATCTGCATTTTTATGGAGTATTTATTTCTATATTTACCGAAACTATGTCTTGGATTTTATTCAGAGTTAGAGGTAATAGTATAATACTTATATAACAAAATTGTACTCTAAGATAATGTACACATTCAAATCGTGACTTACAAAGATAGGCAATAAATATCCGATTATACCGTACGTGCTGTTTTATTTATGTTAGATATTTTAGTTTAGCATTATTTATGATTTTTATATTAATTGTTTAGTTGTTATAAAAGTGAATACAGTTTTCACTTATTATAATAGTTTTATCTTACGTAATTACAAGAAAAACTACATAAACGGTTCCGTTAATAAACATACAATATTTATATAATAAAATTTATGCAATGGTAGATAATATCTCCTTATTCAATGATTAGATGCAAAAACGAATAAACATGTGAACAGGAAATGTAACCTGAAGATATCTTAGAAATATAATGAATCAGTTTAGAGATACGAATAAGTTCGTGTATTTAACAGTTGTAATTAATTTAATTTCAGATATTGGTGTGTGCTGTATTAACAAGAGTGACTTCGGAACCGGACCCGAAAAAATATAAACCCGAAGATGCAGATAAAGATAAAAAATCGAGCGCAACTTTAACTAACGATGAGAAGAAATTTTTAAGAGAAGTCGAAGAAAAGTTCGGTATAAAACCTCAGGTTCCTGTTGAAATATCAAATACAACAGACGACAAATCAACGTCAGCAAATATAACAGAAAAAACTCCATTACCTGCTGTTATTGCAATTGAAATTGTTAACGATACAAACTCCTCGTCTAAAGGAAAGAGAACCATTGATGCAAACCTTGGTTATGGCTATCGTACCAACGAAGGGTACACGTATACTTATTTTGGAAAACCAAAGCAAGAAGAAGGTAAATTTATGATTTACCCTTACTCGCAACAAGATTCGTCTGAAGAGTACAATGGACATAGTGCTGAATATTCACAACAATCTTCAGGACAACAATCTCACGCAACCAGTGTAGAAATTCAACCATCACGGGCATTCGAACTAGTGTCGGTAAAAGATGAACATTACAATAATGATAATTCAAAGTCTGTGGAATCCTCACCGGCATACCATGAAAAAGAAACGACTACATTCCCATCGACTCTGTACACCACATATAATGGCGAAGGTCTGTCTGGTTTAAGTGGCCACTTCCCAAGATTAATGTCAAACTACTTCGTTAATCCCAAGCAACTTTTGAACAACCCTCATTATCAAAGTATCGGCTTAAATCAGGATCATTTAAGTACAAATGGTTTAGATCAAAACAAACCTGTTGTACCAGTTTTAGTGCTAAGAATACCAAGTTCGTATATAAAAAATCCTACTGCAGAATTGTATGCAAATTTGCCCAGTAATTACCCTCTCTCACACTATTTAAACAATGTCAATTTACAAGATTTGGTAAACCAATATTTTAAGAAAAACGGTTATGACTCTGCACCTCAAGTAATGGCGTATCAAAATCCCCAACTTTCAACTTCCATCACACCAACAGTATCATCTACATATAGTGCTGAGCCACAACAATATTCAAATCCTCACGTGCAACCATCGTATACTCAATCTGATTATTCCGGTGTGCAATATTCTGGAGTAAAACCTGTCATGGCCAAATATCCCTCAACCTTTGGTAGACCCAAATATTATAGTTCCCGAATTCAATCTCAGTACAGAAGACCTGTTCAGCAACCCAAATATGAGTACCGATATCAATATGTACCCCAAACACCAGGCCATACACAAGCTTACTATGGACAATCCCTTCAAAAGGATCCTCAGGTATCAACGGTGGCTACATATGAACAACAGAGTGATCTCGCCGCTTTAGCCACGCCATCTGCCGATACAATCAGTAATACTGGTCATGGATCTTCTCAATATTCATCAAACTATGATGGCAAAGTCATTTCAGTTCAATTTGATAGTAATACACCGTCGCACTCTTCACAGCATGCAGACAATTCCAACATCGAAACACCGCAATACGATTACTCTAAGGAAAGTCAAGAAGCGTACAGTCCTCAACAAGCCCAGGACTATTCTGGTCAATCTATATCAGACTATACATCTTCTCAACTCGGAGGATATTACGCGCAAAAGCAGATAGAATCTACAGAAACAGTAAACGCATATCCATCACATACCCAAAACACAGAGCAAGAACAGCAAACCTACTCAGAGGTTAGTGCTACCCAAGGTTACGATTATCCAAAACCTAGAGAAGAATCAGTTGGTAATTCATATGTAGTCCCCGAAACGTATTCAAATAAAGACCACACTATCGCTACAGTTCTACCCTTCACCTACAAACAACCTAAAAGACCGAACACTGCGACTGTCCAAACAGTCAGTTATGTTACTCCTGAGCCATCATCTAAATATCAATCCCGTTATAGAATAATGGTGCCACAAACTATACTGAAAAGTCAAGATGAGAAAGTTACTTACGTTAATTCAATGCCAATGCATTACACTAAAGTAGGATATTACAATCAAGATTATAATTCTGAGGAAAATACAAAATATAGCGTTGGAAATTATTACAGTGCTCCAACAAATAAACATAAAACTGGATCATATACTAGGAACTATCAAAATTATCTTAAACGTATGGCAAGGCCTGATAGTAAAGCTGAAGGGTCATCGAACTCCTCACGATCCAAGAAATCAAATGATAAGAAAAAATCATCATAATAAAATAGAAATTATTAATTTTATTATAAGATTCTTTGTATATACGAGTCAAAGTTACTAATGCAAGTTTTGTATTGTTATTTGTAGTTTAATTAATGTCGTCTGATGTATATTAAGAAGAATTCAAAATGTATTTTTGTTAAAGAAAATTTATAGAAATACGTCTAAACGATTGTTGTATTCTAATAAAAAAAACAGCATTATTTATTTCTTAGGCTACATAATTGTATGTGGCCGTTAATGTGCAATAATTAATGATAAGAACGAAAATTGTAAGAGTTTAAATAAATTGTTTAAATAAATGTGTCTTTATTTAATTATAAAATCCCAAGAAATTGTTCAGAAATACATATTTTCGTGCTTGAATTGTTTGGGAATTGCTATTTATTTTATTTATTGAGTTCCGCAATATTTTCTAGGACAAATCTCTTTTTAAATTAGTAATGGCTTAAAACGTCTGTATTAGTTACAAAATTATTGATTCTAAATGAAAATTGAAGATGTTTAGAAATATTGTTTAAGGAATCTATATAATAATATTTCTATATTGTTAGACTTTTATGAAAGAAAACAACACAAATTTTCACAGCCTAAAGTAAATATAACTCCTCCTCCGCAGGCCGTAACGCATTGTTGCGGCGCGTGCTTGCCGGGCCTACCGTACGGTAGGCCACGCGGCGGCCTGCGTTTTGGCCGGCACCCCGCCTTGGGAAATAGAGGCGGGAGTGCTGGCTGAAGCCTACTGGGCGCGGGCGGAACAAAGAGCCCGGGGCGAAGTAACGGCCCCGGAGGAGCTCTCCCGTGCCCGGGAGGCGAGGAGGAGGACGACCGTGGAGCTCTGGGCGAGTGGCCTAATGCACGCCGAATATGGCGTGCGAACCATAGAGGCCATTCGCCCACAGCTCCCGGAATGGTGTGGGAGGAGCCACGGGTCCCTCACCTTCCGTCTGACACAGGTGCTGTCCGGACACGGCTGTTTCGGGCGGTACGTGTGGAGGATTGGAAGGGAGGAGACGGCGCTGTGCCATGGGTGCGGCGACCCGGAGGATACGGCGCAGCACACGCTGGAAGTGTGCTGCGCCTGGTCAGAAGAGCGCCGCACCCTGGTGGCGGCGATCGGCGACGACCTCTCACTTCCCGGCGTTATACGCGCCATGCTAGGAAGTGAGAGGTCCTGGGACGCCGTTGCCTCCTTCTGCGAAGAGGTGATTTCGCAGAAGGAGGCACAGGAGCGGGAGCGCGAGGGAGACCCCCTGGCGCCCCCGCTCAGACGCAGGAGAGTGGGGCGGAGAAGGCGGCAATATGCCGCCGCCTTCTCCTTCCCACAATAGCCCTCGGGTAATGGATGCGGGGGAGT
>NW_013531711.1:4884219-5045075 GCF_000836235.2 Papilio xuthus | reverse complement strand
TCCCTACGCCATTGCACCGCCCGGCGTAGGCGTGCGTAAATGCATTTCCTGACTATAAAAAAAAAAAAAAGTAAATATAACTGCAGTGTATTTTACTAGAGGGCGTTTTTTGATAATCAATGAAAACGAAAATATTAACATACCTTCCTGAGAGATAATATGCTAGGGGAGCAGTGGAATTTATATTTTACTTTATCATTATTTCATATACAAGTTAACAGTATGAGCATATAGTATTTTATTAATTAAAAAAACACAACTCATACGGTCAAAAAAAGTGTTTTTACATTTTGTACTTTTCGAAAATAACCCCTAACTTTGGACAGGCGCTAGCCCATCGGGTCATGAGTTGATATGTTGATACGTACATTCAGCTGACAACCCTATCCTTAACAAATAGAAAATATTATTTCATAGATGTTGTATTAATTTGACTGTTTGAACTTTATGTTCAAAAGTTCACAGGCGCTAAAAATATAAAGACTGGTTGATAAAATAGAAAAGACGTCCTTCAGCACATACATTTCCCCATAATTATTTTATTTTAAATAAAGATTTATAACAAATTTAATGCCTAGATTTGACCTCAACAAACTGAATAAGTTAAGTATAAACCATTATTTAGAATCGACAGTTGATTAATAAAAAAAGCGCCTACGATTTTTGTTGCAATTATCATGAATTCATCTCATGAACTTTTGCGCTGTGTCAAAGTGCCTACGGAACGTATCATACTAACCACTAACCAATAACCAACCACTGTAATTAATTGATTTAAATGTACAATACATTATTAAGTAACGGTATTTTTTATTAAGTGTTTGCTTTTGTATGTTTTTGATATCATCCTTTATAAATTCTGCAAGAAATTATATCTTTCTTGAGTTTGAAACTTACAAAGTATGGCGGCAATCTTATCGTATCTTAAAAATGCTAGCGATTATTTGAAATTAAGTGTGATTACTTGGTACAGTTTCATTGACATTTTCCACTGGCGTTAATGTTCACAATCGTTTCGCTCGAAGCTATACCGGGCGTGCAATCTAATAAACAAGATGGTATACGTCCTTTTGCCTTGAAGGCGTCACTTGATTGTAGAGATAAATGCAGCTTTATAGATGAGGAAGTACTTTGATTGCTCTCTATTCATGATATACTGACTTCGACTGAGATAATTATTTAAGAAATTATACAAAGAAAGTTGTACGTTGATGTAATTTGAAAGTTGTTTGAGCTATACCATGTTATCTTAATTTTCGTGAAAAAAGATATATGTTGTGTAAAATTGTTTTGCTGTTAAGTTATTGACACATTTAAATATATTTCAGTTACATCGAAAATTATTTTTAATACTTTTAAAAATTTCTGTGAAAAAAAATATCCTTTCTATTTTCTTTGGATAAAGATTTTATATTAAACACAAAATAGCAAGTTAGAAATTTACGGATAAGTACAGTCAAAACTGGTTGTATCGTCATCAAAAATGTAATGCAGTTGAAACTATATAAGCAAAAATCCAAGGGACCACAATGTTTTTGACTTTTGTTTATAGAGATTTCTTGCTTATCCATTTTCAACTGTAGTTTTTATAACAGATACTCTGACGTTTCTGACGAAGTTATATGATGTTAAGGCAGGACGTTTTGGTTACCATAACTGATGTGATATCTTAAGCAATGTGCGTATAAAAACCAGAATCCGAAGCCGACGCTTTATAAAACGTGAGCAAGTAGCTATCACCGCTTTTCGTATTGTGAAACCGTGTAATTATAATCTAACAAATTATAAACATTCGCATGACTAATGAGCTAAAAGTAAAGGCGGTGCTTTTAACATCGGATGACCCTTAGAATGCTCGCTTACACGAACTCTCTTTCACCGTAGCGCGTCGATAGCGGGCAAAGGGTTATATTGTTGCATAGGTCAACACGTAAGATATTTATCAAGCTTTCTTTGATATTATATGGTAATACTATAATTGCATGATTCAAGAAGTTAGAAAACTTGATTCATAGCGTTTTAAAAAAATATTTTATACTACTTTTTCTTACTTCCTACTAGAGTTTTTTTAAACTAAATAAATAGGTTTCTTTGAAGGTGTTACGGGACAAGTTCTTCCACATTAATGATGGGCGAACGTGCGACCTCTGGGTTACCGTGACACTTATGTTAATATATGAAAACAGCATCTTGTGAAAACTTTTATTTCGCAATGTGACGGCCTACATTGCTTAAATCGTTGTCAAAAGATCAACGAGCGGTAAAATGATAGATATATGATAATCACAAAACCATTTTTCATCATTTTATTGGACACCGTTTGCGACATATCTAAATTCTAGTAACATATGTCGTTCTCATCTATGTGTTCTGATTCAGTATTTCATGGGGACAGATCATCATCAGCTTACTATACGTCCCCACCGAGGGGCTTGGAGCCTATACCCTAAGTTAAGGGTGACTAGGCCATAGTCAACCACGCTGGCCAAGTGCGGGTTGGTTGACTTCACACATATCTTTTGAATTTCATCTCAGATATGTGCAGGTTGCTTTACGATGTTTTCCTTCACCGTAAGAACGTTGGATAAAAGTACATATGTAAATCGGAAATCGAAAAACACATTTGTACATGGCGGGATTCGAACCCAGGACTGCAGATTGCAAGTCAAGTGCTTAACCCGCGAGCCACCGACTCTCCGGGGACAGATGGTTTTACCCAAATATATAAACAATAAAAATTAGGCCTGTTTGTAAAAATGAAAAGATATTTGCTTCAAATATCATTACGCAAAGCTTCTGAAAGGAATAATACACCCCAACAATTTTGTGGACGTAGCGAAGGCGTAAATTAACACAATCGCCTCACTCTTAGGTCCATCATACACAAGGAAAATTTATATACGTAGTCTTGTGTACGAGCGGCCTTAAGTTCTTTAGTTGTCAAATGTTACAGTCCATCACTAACTTCAGGGAATACATTCCGCTAAGTTACAGGGATGGGTTCGCTGAGCTGACTGTCAACATCTAATAATGGAGAGGCATTAGAAGAAGGGAGAGCCATAAATAAGAAATATATTGATTAATTAAACTTCAAGGATAACAATGGTTTTATTCAACTTTGACAGATGAAACCAATTAAATAACAGTGTATGAATATAATAACGCAACGTTAACGTATTTGCGAGATCGTTCAAGATCAATTATCCCGAGAGTAACGTACGTATATTGGAAGCGTGCAGTATGCAGTTATTGTACTGCACACATACAAATCTTTAACGCTCCGCTACCCCCGTATATAAACCTGGTGCAGACTAGCCTTGAACTTCATTTCACCACGACTGCAACGCTCAAGACCATAGGCAACCCTTGATACAGCGATTGTTAGTACTATGGTGTGAGATTGTGTTTGTTATGTGGTAATAAGTTTAAACTTTTGTGTTTTGTGGTAATTCGTAAATATGAAGTTCGTAAATAAATCGGTAAGTAATAATAAATATTACACGTAATAACTAGGAAAATCAAATGAATAAAATTAATTGTATCTTTTTAAAAATATATTCTTAATTAATGTAAAGAATTTTTTTATATTAATTATAAAGTGAGAGTCAATTACGTTGCAATTACATCAACTATTGTCATAGTAAGGTGAGAAATTACAATACCTATGTATTATGCTGCTGTATACATAAATTGTCTATTTAATTTGTTAATTTTGTATATTATAATACACATATTAGCATAATGTTTTACGTATCAATGAATTAAATTCAATTGATTTCAATTTAGATGATATGATGGTGATGTAACTTTTTTTTTAATTAAATCATTTTTAAAACATCGTAGAAAAATCAAATCGAATTGATTCACTACATGTTTAATTTTTAAAATAATATGAAGCAACTTTACTTAATTATAAGCTAAATTACTTCTTGTAAAATTAATTTTAACTAAAAACCAATTTTGAAATGTTTGTCTGTCCGCCCGCAAATTCGCGTTGATCCGGGAAATCTCCGAAACGGCTGGGTTGCTTTTGACGGGACTTTGAAAGATAGCTTATGACTGCGGGAGTGATTTATATTATTTTCTTTATTTAGTTCCGCGCGAACGAAGTCGTATTCAACAGCTAGTGTTTTAATATATGTATACTGTTATCGCACTCTTAACTTCTTAAATAACCAATCCTTAAGAGAAATCAAGATAGAATTTATTAAGAGTTGGCTAGCAGTTATAACTTTCTAATAAGCTAATATAATTAGGCACGAAACGGTGTGATTTCGATCGGGATATTTCCTGATTTTTTTGGTATAGAAGTGGTCGCCCGCGACTCGCGATAATAATAGTGTTCTATACATGAGCTAGAGCTGATAGATAAAACATAACTATAAATCAATGAAACACAATGAAAATAATAGTTAGGATTCTATTTTCTATTTATGGCACAAGACAAAGGCTAAGGTGATATGTTATAAGGCAGTCATGACTCTGGGCACGATTTGAAAGCATTAACATACGACTGAAGCTTTGATATATGACCTTTATCTTTGCACACTAAATACCTATTGGTTTGAGATGGTATTTAATTAATATTACGATCTTATATCGCAGAAATTCTACAATAATTGTACTTAAAATTCAGTAAATGTTTGGTCTTGTTTATTTTTTGAATCTGTAATAAAAAATAATTTAAATAATCTGATGATTTGAGACATTTATCTTTATACACTATCATCAAATTAACATATCAGCTGTTTAATTGTTTATTTTTAAAATAATCATTTACTAATAACATATACTTTTGATTTATTGGTCCATGTTGACATTTGCCATATTTTAATTGACGATTCACATCAGATAACAATCAGTGATTGCGTGTAATTTATTGCAGTATTAGTGTCCAGGTGTCAATATCTCGGATCGATATCTCTCTGCACAGATTCATTACACTGGCTTTTTAGTCAAGTTGAATTTTCTTTTAAGTACCATATGCAATAATTGATTTATCTATGTATTCAATTATTAAAATTGAAGTGCTTGTTGTATATTATATAATATAAAAGAACCGCACCCGTGATGATTATCGTTATTCAAAAAGATTTTTTTTCAATTTTTTGTCCATAGACTTCCGATGACTCTTGGTCATACCTAAGTTCACGTTTGTTCCGTGTAATCTCTGAAACGACTGGAAAGATCTTGACGGGACTTTTACTGGAATGTAGCAGATGTACGCGGGAGTAACTAAGGCTACTTTTATAATTCCACCTTTACGAAGTCGAGAGCAACTGCTAGTTTTTTTATAATATTTGCTGGAAGTTATATCGAGAGATAAAGCATAATTTGTAGCCGGAACCAGTAGTGGTATTCGCAATATTTGTATTTGCATAATTAAGTAATCAGCTTAAATATACAATTACTAAGACAACAAGGATGACATCAAACATAAGTATTAGTTTAATGCGGTCACCCGGGTCGCTTTCTCCGATCTTACGTGATCAAAGTGTAGGTATGTCGTGACCCAATTGGGTGCAATGTCATAAATCTTATGTATTACATAATTAATACATTTCCGTTCTACATTACGAAGAACTGGTCTATGCAAATTAACTTCCATGTTTACATTACCCGGGTCAGATTTACGCGATCAACTGGTTTTTTACGATTTTCACTATCAGTAAAATACGTAATGTAGTTATATTTGTTCAATGAATTAAGGTCACTTGAGTAGTTGTTGTTATGTTTGCGTTAACACAACGATGTTGGTTAGCCATGTTTAGGAACTTGATATATTAAAAAAATTAACTAGATTTAAATTAAATTAATAAATGGACTAAATGAAAGTCAATATCTACTTCAACTGACGAGGTTCCATTATCGTTGGATTAGGCTGATAATATTGAATGTTTTTGATAATTTAAAACAATAAAATAAAATTTTACTTCTAAGTCGAAACTCAAAACCAGGAGGCATAATGCAATTATTTTTATTTAAATTGAAAACATTTATTTTACTTTATCTATGAATCATACGGATTATTATGAAAACATAACTTCAAACAGTAGGAGACTTATTGCGAAACATTGTTTTAGAAAATGTGTAACCGTGTAAACTGTATATGACGTAACACAAGGATACAGTTTAGTTATTAATCATAAAAACGGTATAGATTTCTCTTCATCAGGTCGTTATAGAAATATTTTTTATCCACACCTTTTTGACAAATTATGAATTATATAATGGTAGCATCTGTTATCCACCAGATGGTTTAAAAAAGCAGTATTAGATAATTTGAAGCTATTATGTTTGCCCAATTCGATATAACTCAGTTAATATTTTTGTATTTCTGCCTATTGATTGAATTTGCTTATATGAACTTGACTATTTTTTTTACTTAAATGTATAGTTTGAATTTGTAGGCAATAATATTTTAACCTCAAATTAGGGAGTTAAAATGTTTTTTTTTTCTGAAATTTTTATCTAAAAGTATTAAGGTATTTGGTATGGTTAAGTATATGGTTTGTAATAGACTCATAATAGTAAATCAAATGTCGCTATCACTTTCTGTTAAACCCGAGTATGGTAAGAGAAAGGAATGAAACTAAAGGGCAGGGAAAGGTTGTCGCCTCCTGAAGTTAATACCATTGATAATTCTGAGTCGCAACGACCTTTGACGCTAGAGGCCATTTTATTTGTACTAATTTATAATGGTTTTAAATAAGTAATAATATCCGATTTTTAAATTTCAGATATGGATACTAGTTGTCTTTCTGGTCATCGAAAACGTGCGATGCCAAAATGGATATTCCGATCAGAACAGTATACACTTAAAGAATATATCACCAAATGGAGGAGAGATTGAAACCAACTCAAGTTATAGTACTAATTTTGCCCAAAATGAGCCTAAGAGCCTATCTTTTAGTTCTGGTAACGCCCCATATTATATGGTCGATAATGACAACAATTTTTCTGACTACGATCGAGCGGACAGGGGTAGAACTAGAAAGATTTATAGAATAAAAAACCCATTTCATCATGCTGATGAAGAAAGTCGACAAAAAGAAAATATTGGTTCACAGGACAGTGACACTGGATCTAGTAACCAGTATGCAGGATTACAATATTCATTGCCACCTGAAGAATTCCTTCAACAGATGAGAGCAGAAAGTCAATACAATCAACAACAGCAACCGCAACTACAGCATCAGCAAATCTCAACTCCATCTCCTACATTTGGATATACAGCAACACCACAACCGCAGTACCAATATTCAACAGTTCCCTCAAATTATAACAACGGAAACCAACAAAATAATTTAATTTCACAATCAGAATCTAGATATCCTCCTCAATTCTATAATAATAATTTAAATAGTTATCAATACAATAACGCTCACTCTTTTGGTATAGAAGCAATACAGAGCACACCTTCATCGGTAACATTATATCTGTCTACAAGTTCACCTAACAATCAATACATTGGTACACCATCTAGCAATTATGTTTCCAGTTCTTCACCAATATTTTCATCGAGTCCTGCAAATGCGCAATCTTACATATCTACTACTTTATCAAACATCATATCCGGATCACCCTCCCACAATAATGTTAATAGACATTCTTTAAATGTAGAAAGAGATGCATTTAATTACGGAACAAATTATAGAGACAGAAATCAAAATGTTTATGTTAATCATTTTGACAATTCTGCTAACGGAATCAAATATCCAAATATGCAGCAACAATATCAGAATGAAATGCCATCTTCAACGCAGATACCAGTATCGTCCATATATCCTGATATAAGCCGCGATAATTGGCAAAACTCTATGCATTTAAGCTTAAATAATTTGCCTAATTCAAGATCTGAATACACACAGGCACCACAACAAAACTTACAGAGCAATTACCAAGAAAATCAGCAAAATTCTAATTTAGATAATCCTAGTAATGATATGAACCAAATAGGTAGTATGCCATCAGCAAATAATGTTGTTTTAAGTATTGTTCAACCTGATTATAAGACACACTCTGATCTTAAGAACCGTGAAAAAGAAATAGAACAACAAAACAAGCAAGAAGATGTTTACTCCCACGGTGATTATGGGTGGAAATTAGAAGGTAGAAAGCCTTTAGTAAATTATGACGTTAATTTACCAATAAATTATCCTAATCAACAAAATAACTATCAATCTGATGGTAGTTCCTTAAGTTTTTCTTATCGTCAAATTGACAATGGCAAAAATCATGATTATGAACAAAAATCAAAATACAAAATTGAAACCACAGACACGCAAGAATTTGCAAAAGCAGCTGCAAAAGCTCAAGAAAACATGAAGAACCAACAAGAAACTTATTTAAATAATTATATTTTACAAGCACGGTATCCTCAAAATATTTTGACTAATGCTGATCCGGGTAATTTCATGATTAATAACAATAACCATAAGAGCTTGACAAATGATAAAACAAACTTGAATGGACAAGCTGATCTAATAACACAATCATCTCAATACTTTCAAAATCCTAGAGAAAATATATTTGACAATAAAATAAAACAACCGTTAGATCAAGAGAATGATTTACAAAATTTTATCAAAGTCGGTGGTGCTAATAATATTCCAAATTTCGAATCAAGACAACAAGATGGCGGTACAATTGATGCTAACAACAAATATTTTCCTACAAACTACAGTAAAGACTTAAATGAAAATTTAAAACAATTCTTAAAACCGTTTTCTGATACTTATAAAATGAAAAACAACGAAATTTTTTCACCAGACAACTCAAGGCAGATAGAACCAAGTTATGAAAACCTTAAAAAGTATGAATTGTTATCCAATTCTAATAGTCAGGCTTATAAACCTCATTCTGACATAAATTTATCGCCATTCAATGGTTTAGGTCAATCGGTTTTAGGTGCACAACCTTTAACCAATGTACAACAACAACGCTCTCAAAATCAAGGATCATCCGATAATAGCAATAGCTTGAAGTTAAATGACATTCCATATTGGTTGCAAGGTATGAAAAATATGCATTTTTCGCAATTACAAACAGGTGTCAACCAAGGTATCATTCCTACAGGTACACCTTTATTACTTAATCAAAATATTGAATCTCACCAGATAGATGTTGCCACTAGTATCCTTAGCAAATTATTACGAGACAAACAAATTGAAATGAATTCTAAACAGGAATATGACCCTCAAAGAGAAACATTACTGCCGACTATAAATGGAATTAAGGTAATGAATCCTTACAATCTGGATTTATCAATGGTGAACGAATTTATAAAAGGTAAAACAAGTGACGTAAGCCCATCTTTTCGCAATCAGTATAATCAACCAAATCCAGTAAAATGGGATATGTCACAGTTAAAACAACTTCTGTTCCAAAATGACAATACAGGTCAATATACAGTTTTAAGTAACGTTTTAGGCAGTCCGGGAAGTCCTTTTTTTGAATTAAATACCGGTAACCGTCTTCCATATCAAGGCGTAAAATATTCACGGAGTCAAGAGGAAGCAGAAACTCTAATACCTATTACAGATTCTACACATAATCATCCAATAGGCGCTGTGATAGAACAAGATGACTTGGAACACGAAAACAGAGAAGCCATAGAGCCGGACTTAGAAGCATCTAACAATGATGAATTTCCAGTTGGAATTGGAGATGATAAACCAAAAATGAATCCAAATTATAGGATGATCGGCAACAGATATAGAAATCCAAATTCTTTATTACCAGATCGTTATACTTTCAGGAAAAATCCTAGAATGGTCATCGGAGAACCTTACCCTTTATTGAAACCACCACCAATTCGAGGTTTAAAAGGTAGAATGCGAAATAAATTCGATAACAATCGTAGACAGCGTGGAAATAAATATAAACAATCACGTATTGTAAAACGTGAACCTTTGTTTGAAGAAGATAGTGATGATGATGTGGAAGAAAACGTACCTATTCATTTACGACCATCTCATCTAGCCGAAGACAAATCTGACATCACACAAACCTCTGAGAGTTAATATGTTAATAAGACAATCAGTTCGTTACGTTTTAGTCTTTTTCAGGTATAAAAAGAAAATCTTACCCTAAATTTTTACTTAAACATATTTTCCATATACACTAACTTTAATTTGATAACAGTAAGACGTATTTTATTTTACCTAATTATTTAAAGTTAAGTAACCAAAATGGCATTTACATTTAGTTTCTAATTTTGTGTCTTGTAAATAATTAAATAAAACCTGCATTTTGGTACGTATAATAAATTAACTACGTAGTCTGTTTAAATAGTTTAAGTGATATAGTCGTAAGATTTTTTTATTACTAAAATTATTGTAAATATTTTAACATCTATTAGTCTGTAATATTAAATAACATTGCTTGTTTATGTGATAAGTCGTAAAGGTATTGCTAATTTATTAATATTTTTAATAATATGAGAAAATAAACGAAATATAAACTTGCAACTGTCTTTTGTTTTATTAAACTGGTTACTTACTTTAATAAGCATATTAATTATTTGGAATAAATGTGTTGATAGACCAGAAATTTATTGGTATGATAACTTCTCGACAAAAGGAGATAAAACATTTTTTATTAATAAATTTTAAGGGATACCTACACGTGATTGATGTGCTCATGCATACGTTTTATACACAAAAATTTTTGATACTTAACATAATACAAAATAAACTAGCCTAGTTTATTTTATGCTGTATAGAAATGATATTTTCCCTTCATGTACGTTAAACTGTAAGGAAAATATTTAATTGTCTCTCATGAAATAATTTTACTTTTCATTCCTTCCATCCATCTTATAAATCCAACACTTGCAATTCTTAAAAACTTGCGTGTGTTTCGCTTTCTTGCTGCGTCTTCTTCGCATATCCCAGATGAATGATTAAATGTAAAACGCAACAGTTTTTTTGTAACTCCATCATAGAGACATCTGTCGTTTAACATTTTGCGTGTGACGCGATAATCAATGGATTATTATTTCGCAATTGCTAATTTATGCCTATGATCTCACATTAATATTTATTAGACTCGTAAAACACCAGTCTTTATTACTAATTATGAAAAGAACGAGTTAATTTAGGTCATAGGTTTCTGTCTATGGCAGTAAAATTAAGATGGCATATTTACACATTTTTTTAAAATATGTTATGAAACTTTCTACATCAAAACAAATGACAAGATAGCTAGAAGGGACTTTCCTAATTTTGTACGACTAATAATTCCTTCACATATGCTTGTTTCTTCGTGAGTAAATGCTTTCCCTCTGTCTCTCTGTGTCTCTCGACCTATATAAGGTGTAAACAAAAACTCTATACAATATCGACATACGTATTATAATGCAAAGAAAACATAGTGTTGATGAAAAGATTAAAATGAAGTTACACATTATATTTTAAAGTTATTAATTTGGAAATCATAGTTCATTTACATTAGCGATGAGCCTAAACACTTCATTGGGCCAACAGTTAAGTAACTGATATTAAAATGAATTCAGTAAAATATTCGTTAGAAAAGAGAGACGAACGAATAACCAGTTCGTTGTCTCAGAACGCTTCGTATCACTGTAACTACACCGTGATATAAATATGAAGGAAAAAGCTGAAGCCGCACAAACGAGCTTCGGTTGTTGGTGAAGAGACAGACATAGTTGTGTGGCCAGCGATTAGCTAAATAAAATGGCTACTTTTGTAAGTTGAAACGTTATTTGAAAAAATAAAATGAGTTAAAATAAAAATCGTACATTTACAACATTTATTTTTTTTCTTTCAGACAAATTTAGCGTTTTTAGCAATCTTACTTAGTAGCAGTAATGCTGGTATCCTACATGGAGGCCACGGTGGGCTCGCGGTGCCGCCACCACCTCCTTCCATCAGCGCCTCGAGCTTCTCTCCGAGCAGCTTCCCATCAGGTTCACTGCCCTCAGCTACGTTCTCTGGCAACGGCTTCCTCAACGGTGGATTAGCCGTCGAGTCTCATGGTACCGGATATGATGCATCCGGTGACGCCGGCCCTATTCTTGCCGCTGCGACCCTACCTGGTGCCGGAATAAACGGACCAGTGGGAGCACCTTTAACTGCACCTTCTGGTGCTGGCTTTGGTGCACCATTGGGGGGTTCTTTTGGCGCATCATTAAACGGACCTGGAGCACCTTTGGCTGGACCTCTGAACTTTGGTGGTGGCGCTCCACCCCCGGGACCCAAGGCTCCAGTAATCAACGAGATTCACGGTCTCGCTAACAGCAATGGAGCACCCACCCAATACCGAGTACGCGATGAACCTTACCAGGTCGTGCGCGACGTCACACACAGAGTACCCCAGCCCGTGCCCGTGCCGGTTCCTCAGCAAGTTCAGATTCCAGTTCCTCAACCTTACCCGGTCCAAGTACCCGTCGTCAGAAACGTACCGGTACCTGTTGTCAAGATTCAACACGTCAATGTCGACAAGCCAGTGCCTTATCCAGTAGAAAAGATCGTCAAAGTACCGGTTGAGAGAGTTGTTAAGGTTCCAGTAGACCATCCTGTACCAATTGAGAAAATCGTTGAAGTTCCCATCGTCAAGGTTGTGGAAGTACCGGTGCATGTCGTCAAGACCTACCCCGTTCCTGTGGTGAAGACGGTCCATCACAAGGCGCACATCAGCCACGGTCACGGCCACGGACACAGCTTCGGCCACGGCCACGGCTGGTCTCAGTGGTAATCTCAGCTTGCCTTTTGCGCGACCAGTGTACCTCAACAATAACTGTGTACCTCCCTGCTAGTCTAACATTTTGTACATATTTGCCATCATGAGCTCATCGAGAGGCTGCAATGTAGGGTGATAACTAAGTCATTAAGTTAGGTCAAAGAATTGTGTATACCTTTTTCTTTGTAAATAGTAATGTAGATTGTTACTTTAATAAAAAATTTATCCAAAGACAATTTTATTTTATTTATTTATAAGATGTATTCTGATGCTGCCTTAACCAGTATCTAACAATTGAACTTATATTAATTTAGTCACTGACGAACTAAAAACTCTGGCATAAGATAAACTATGACATCGATTAAATCCGAAAAAAGTAATAACTATTTATTTTTTAATTTGAAAATATAAAAAATAATGCAGTACTATTACACATATATTGACGAAAACAAAAATATTAAAATCAAATTAAGGAACGTAATTTAGAAGACATGGGTAAAAAAACACATACTATATAGTTTTAAAACCTAACAGCGTTGCAAGTCGTGTTGGTTGGGTTAAATTCAGATGTACAAAATTACTTTTTTTTTTATATCACAAGGTGGCAAACGAGCGAGCGGCCATCTGAAATTGCTAAAAACAGCGAAGTGACCGTTGCTCATAGACATACGCAATTGCATATGCGTTGCCTACCTTTAATCGACGGAGAAGAGAATGCACAGAAAGAAAATATTTTCCCATTCCATGCATCCTCTCATCCGGAAAGTCCACTTCCACTTCCCATCCTTTTCTTATAAATAAGAAAAAGGGTGGGAAGGGAAAGAGGACTAATTTTGGCCTCCGGGACGCACACTCATCAGACGAAACGCGGAATTGCTTCCACTTCACGCCTGTCTTCTGTGTGGTCGTGGTATTTCACCGGGCGAGCCGGGCCGATTCGCGGATTTGGGTCGCTGTGCCAGCGGAGTAAGTATTTACCACGCCTGTAATCTAGAGGGATGTACTAAACCTATGTTTTTACGTTCTTAGGGTATATAGCATATCAGAAGTCGTGGATGTCCATGGGCGTTACAAAATATAAACGTCGTTCACCTGTGCCTTTATCAGAAAAAAATATGCTAGCATAAAACACATATAGTTAATATTTATTTCATAATTAAGTTCATAGCATAGGAAATTTAGATTTTATAACTTCGATTTTAGCTCCGATTGACACGATAACTTATATGAAAATTTATATTGCAATGCTGTATGAAGTAAATTGAAGTTTTACATTTTCTATATTTGTATTTTTAATTTTAATTTAAGTAGGTATTAAGTTGAAGTTATTCCAAACCAAATAATATGACAAACACATAGACAAAAGTTTACATAAGTTAACTAAAACTAATCTAAAAGTTTATTATTGTAGAAATTGAACTAGAGAGCGTGAGAAAACGCGAATGATGTTGTCATTCATACCAAATTAAGTTTTTAATATTGTGATGGCATTACTATATTAAATAATTAATATACTAAATATATCCCATCGGCCGGTGAAGGCCACGCTACTTTTCTGCGCGGCCTTCATAAATCAGTCTAAAACCTTACACAATATAAATATCGATATGTCACCATCATCAAATACAAGAAAATTTAACTAATTTCAATCGAATAAGTTTTCACACAGAATTTCGATTAAATTAATATAAGACGCAGTAAAAGATCGTTTTTAGTTTAAGTTTGCTCTAAGTAAATTTACAAAAGTAAATTTGAAGAGCTAACACATAATAACTGCTGCTAGTGTATGGATAACTCCAAATTCCTACCAATATTTCTGATATATTAGAGTAGAAATTAGAAATTATTTTATTAAGTGCTGACATACTTATAACATAAAAATATAAAATAATGTTATGTTTTGTTTACTGACCAGTATTATTTTTTTTATATCATTAGATGGCAAGCGAGCGAGCTGCCGCCTGAAATCGCTGAAATAGGGAAGTGACTGTTGCCCATAGACATAAGCAATTGCAAATGCGTTGCCTACCATAATATATTAGCCGAAGGACAAGATTAAAATGAGCCGCAATAGTCTTAGTAAGTGAATCACCTACACCAGTATTTTTTTTTATATCATAAGATGGCAAGCGAGCGAGCTGCCGCCTGAAATCGCTGAAATAGGGAAGTAACTGTTGCCCATATTCATAAGCAATTGCAAATGCGTTGCCTACCATAATATATTAGCCTAAAGACAAGATTAAAATGAGCCGCAATAGTCTTAGTAAGTGTATCTATGTATGTATCCTATAATTAAATTTCATGCAGCTAGAAATAAAAGATAATAAAGAGAAACTTGTCATTCATAGACGTAATTTAATGATGTGAACCATTTCGTAATTCATAACGAAATTCCGGAAAAAGACATTTGATATTATGATTCTGCGCGTGTACAAACCAGATTCAATGCCTAAAATCATAGAACAAGTCGCGCTAAAAATTACGTAAAAGTTGACACGAAGTCAACCGGAAGAAGTCGGAAATATCGGTCAGTCGAAAACTAATCAGCATATATTTTCTTAAGACCAGGTGAAACTATACGGAGGTCAAACCAGTTTCTTATCGAATTATAATAACAAATTCGAATTACACAATAAAGGGCATTAATGGTAATAAGTGACGAAAGATAAGCCGAACAGCCACTGTTTATTTAATGTAGTTTTATGAAATAAGTCTTATGGTAATTTGATATTTGCTAACTTATTTTATAGAACGTAAAAGATGACATCTTTTATTTATGATATTCATCAGATCAGATATTCATGATGTTAATATTATTCAGTTCGATAATTTTTTTTAAACATTTTATAGATTTATTAAAAAGTTAAGATATCGTAATCGATATACACCTGATAGGATGACATATTTAACAGTATAAGTAAACAGTCTACGCGTTATTTTAAAATTTCACTTATTACTAATTTTATTAAAATGTATTTGTTACCAATACTAATATGATAAATAATAGAAATTTCAATACATACCAGTTCCGGTTTAAATGAATAATTTAATTGATTTTAAATATTATTTTAGCCAAGAAAGCTTTACAATTCACAAGTAATCTATGCTACTATTGTTCTAATTACCTGAGGCGATTTCAGGTGACGTACACCTAAGTAATGTTTAAATTTAGTTTTTCTAAATAGATCTTAGGTTATCTAGATCTTCTCAAAGAAGGATCTTAACTTGGGTCATGAGTAACTATTTACTTACAGAATATAAAAAGCCCTTTTCAATTTCTGGAATCTTAAGAAATATTTTGAATAAAATTAACCTATTTATTTTTATACGCAGTACACAAATTTAACAGGGTGTTTCGTTTTCTTTGTAAATTCTTGCTGTTATAATAATAAAAACACTCGTCTATGTTACGGTATTCGTCTTTATCTAACTATTCTACTTATTGAGTGCAGGATGTTCCCCTTTATATTTTGGAACACTTTTATTACTTGGCAACGATACCAAGTAATAAAAAATAGGAGCAGATGCGTTATGATATAACAAGATAGTTTCCCCATACACGAGTGATTTAACTAACTTATATTTTATATATCGTATAAAACCGTAATATATAATATTTTCGCGTACATAACTATACAAGAAATTTTGTTCCATTACATAAATCGCAAAAAGTTCACAATACTTTTAATTTTAATTAAAACATATGTATAGACGGGAAGTTCACTTTATCACTATTCTTCTAGAATAATTAATTCTTATCCATAGAAAGGCGTGCAGAATTAATTAACGAATAGTGAAAAAAATTCGCTAGTTTTACATAGGAATGCAAACTATGACTACGATCTGTTAACTAACACAAAAATATTAGGAACTGATTATGACGTTTGAACCATCCGACGTCGTTAAATTATGCATGGGCGTTGTATAGAACGATCTGTATAAATATGTGGGCACAGAACGTTATCACATCACAAACCACCGAAACTCGAAACAAGCAACAACAACCTCTTCTTGGCTGGCTTTTAAGCGTTTAGCTAACAGCCATGGCGTTTGTTGTAAGTTAATTTGAAAAAAATTAAGATTTAACTTTAATTTAAAAAACATTCCCAGCATGTCCTAAAATCTTTGTACTTTTATTCCAGATGAAACTGCTGTTTCTGTCTGCGTTAGCGTATAGTGCTAATGCCGGGATCCTTACTGGAGAACACAGCTCCGATTCCTTCTTATCTTCAGCTCTAAATTCTCCATCAGCTAATTTCGGTTCGCCGTCTACATCTTACGGACCTCCGGCACCATCTTTGGACTTGAGTGGACCGGGAGCTAGCGCCGATGGAAGCTTATTAGCCGATGATCACTCTTCAGGCTTGGGCTCTATTAACCATGGACACATTTCATTGGGAGATCAACCCTTGGCCAGTGGCCCGTCTCTGGGCGGAAATCTTGGATTTGGCGACTCCGGACTCAGCGGCCCAGGACTTAACGGTCCAGGTTTGGCGAACGGACCAGTCTTCGGTGGCGATGCAGGTTTTGGAGGTCCCGCATTGGGCGCTGGACCTATCTCAAACGGTGCTCCAATTGTAGGACCAAGCGGAGGTGATGGCGCTTTACTTGGTGCTCCCGCATCGGGTCCTGCCTTCGGAAATCCCATCGGCCCAGTTCTCGACACCGGACTCGCTGGCCCCGCCAACGGAGCTGTCGGCGCTCCAAGAGTACTCGGCACCACGGTTACCGTCGGCCGCCCAGTTGCTGGCGCTACCAGATACGAGCTGCAGTCTGTCGTACAAAACGTCGTTCGTCGCATCCCAGTTGAAGTGACCCGTCATATCCAAGTGGCAGTGCCCCAGCCCGTGGCCGTCCCAGTCCGTCAGGAAGTCAGGGTGCCAGTGCCTCAACCCTACCCGGTTCACGTTGACGTCGTGAAACATGTCCCTTACCCTGTATACAAAACCGAGCACGTTGAGGTTGAAAGACCAGTGCCCGTCGAGGTCGTGAAGCATGTGCCATTCGAAGTCATTAGGAAGGTACCAATCCCAGTTGAAAGGCCATACGAGGTTATCAAGAAAGTTCACGTCCCCGTGGAGAAGCACGTGGAAGTACCCGTGCCCGTATGGAAGCCCTACCCCATCCACATCATCAAGCACGTAACCCACTACAAAAAGAAGAGCTGCTGCTGGTGAATAAAATGTAAAAAAAACAGTCATGATCCTACCAAATAGTCAATACAATTGTAAATATTGATAGTCATTAGCTGTAATAATAAACTGTGTATATTTTTCTAAGATTTTTATATCAAAACAGTCTTTATTTTAACGACCTTCTTTTATACGCTTCTTCTTCTTTTTTCTCGTCCTATTACTTTTGAGTAGATTTATTTGTTATGACAGGAAAAGCTATCATAGGAGAATAAAAGAGCAACGGGCACATTGCTGCCTGTTGCATGCCGTTGCATTATGTCCGTAATAATGGTAAATTCTCACTCTTTAATAGATCAACATCTAAAAAATCTAATGAATAAAATATTGTACTGTTTATTGATTCATCTCATTAAATATTTTGCAGCGAAAAGTAATAATTAAAAAAGTATTTATTATATTTACGTAATAAACGAGTATATTAGAATTGACAAAACTGCGAAACTCTCTTATGGAATCAATTTATATTTTTTATAATAATTATCTAACAAACATGAAATAATATCTCTGTTTAAATAAAGAAAACGAAAGCGCTTAGAATTAAAATCACTTTGAATATTTTTACACTTTACTTATTAAATTATTCAAAATCGTATACCATTTGAATTCAAACTTCTAAGCTAATAAATACGTCAGCATTTATTTAATTTGTTTATTTTAGCAGGAATATTTAAAAGTTGTTAGAGACCATTCAACCATAGGCTTCCGAAATCAGTAGGAGCGGATAACCAATAGCTATCTCATTTTTTCACAAAGAATTTGTTCTTAAACAGATGTTTCAACCGTGGAAACCAAGACTTCGTATTTCTTTAACCTATTTGTAAGTTATTCTGGGACGTCATTTATAAACGCTGCTAAACATTTTTTGAAGAGTAAATTAATGCTAATTATGATTTAATGTATTATACCTTTTACATATTTTTAATAGACATCTCGTAAGTATACAAAAATGATTTTTTTTTCATTTCCTTTAACACTTAATACTAACAGCGAATTTAAAATTTAACTTAGGTTCTATATATACTTTCTATCGAAACAAACTAAAATAGTTTTAAAATCATAATATCTTCTATACGATTATATTTAAAGTTTTAAATAAAAACCATGTTATAGAAATTCTTTCTTTATGGGTATGTTATTGTTATCATGCAGCAAAAGAAAAAATATTTCGCAAATACGTTAAAAACGACCACTTCTTGGTTTTAATCTGTCTTCTAAGTAAAGATAATTATTATAAATTCTACCTTAAAAGAAACTTTTATAAAACTAAAAGTATAATTAATATTATTATATAATTAGCAAAAAGGTTAGTCGACATCAAGGATACCCGAAGACCTGGCAGTAACCTCGGACAAAGTATCTTTGGAACCTAACCTAAATGGACTTCATTTACTAATTTATTTTAGTTAATCATTTATTACATATTTAAATATTTTTTCTAATTTAATTTTAAGCTATGTTGCAGAAATTTAGTTGTTAGTTTTAAATACCATAATATATTAAAAATAATATATAATGTCTAGAATCTAGAAATTCAAATGCAATATCAGAAACAACGTGATATTAATTAAGCTTGTATTTTAAATTTTATAATTTCAATCTTATTACCAAGATGAAAAAACATATATTAAATATCAACGATTGAGATTGCAATTTCAATAATAAAAACTCTAAATTATCAAATGATTGTGATAGTTACAAAGTATACTATGGTTCACGTTACTTGTTCGTAATTTAGAAATTATATTTTAAAATTAAGTACAAATAGAAAAAAGTAGTAACTACGTCTCGATAATCGAATAATTCCTAATTCAGACTTACCATTTCAATGATGTCAAAAATGGGCCCTGTAACAATAATATAAGATTGTATTTAATATACTTTATATTAGCGATTCACTACATAAGTGAATTTGATACCGACATAATAATCTTACTAATATTATAAATACGAATGTTTAGATGGTTTGAAGAAATCTTTAGATCGGGTAAAGGGATCTCAAGGGGAACATAGTCTAGAAGAACATATAGGCCACTAATTAATATTTTTTTTTAATTCAGCTTGGATAGAGTTGCGGGCGATAGCTAGTTAAAATAATAAAGATGGCGTAACTTCCGATTTATTTTTAATAGAGTCACATTGAATATTTAATGGACCTTCAAAAAATATAACAATATACTGCCATCTATAACATTGTATAAACTTTATTACCTTAAACGTCATCATAACAGTGTCAACATTCGCGGCATTAGCATAGTTTTGTCTTTAAATAAGAGATGGCGCTGTTTCTATTCTAGTATTATGACGAAAGATTTGCAATTATTGGAGGTAACGTATAAATTTAAATAACTACCTTTTTCATTTAAAAAAAATTTCTAAAAGGCTATCACTGGCTATAGGCTTAAATGGCTGAAATAAGGTATATTTATTTATATGTAAATCACTGTGTCAATGTTAATTACGTACCTTTCTCTTGGACGTTACGAGTACATTCGCACACAAACTTTTAAGCTTATTTTGTTTCCTGTAGGAGTTAAACTATGTAAACTTTCACATAAATTTCACGAAACAAAAAACGAGGGATACTTTTTTATACTACACATTGTTACATTCAAGTTACATAGACGTTAAATCACATTTGGAATCTCTTGACACTTTTTTGACATTAACACTGGGGCGCTAGTGGATTACCAAACCTTAATTTACCTTATGTATTAAATAACTTTATCACTCTATAATTATTAAATTATAGACTGAACTAACCGCGATAGCAATGCCTCTATCAGTTGGACAGACATGTTCGTGGATTACACCTCACGGACTATTAAATTTTTAGTGACTGTCAACTGTTTTTATTTTTTCTTCTTTCGTGGCTTTTTTTCTTCATGGCCAGTACGATCGTTGTGGAAGGGCTTATTAGAACTCCTAAGTACAGCCAAAGAGGTTTGTTATGTCAATTTAGTTTGTCTACTTAAGGATGATTAGTGTAGCAATTGACACCTATGATGTATTGAATTAATTTTGTATGAGGCTTAATGTACGTAATGGACGGGTATCATAGTGTCGGGCAGTACGAGCATCACGAGCAACTATGAATAGTCGAGAATATGTCTTGTAATAAAATAATCGAAGAAATAAGTACTATAACATTTTTTTTTGTTCAATTAAAACTTATTTAAATAATAAATATACTTCTTCTTAATGTACCCAGATCTACAACAAAGAACCTCTATAACCAAAGGAATTGAGCCAACATTGTTGAGAAAAAACCGTTTACCTGTCAAAAGTCTGTGAAATTGTATGGATCCATGGAAACTTAAAATTCTTTTTTTTGAAGAAAATTAATATATTTTTGAGATGAGTAGTCTCAATTGACATTCTCAGATCATTGATACTATATGCTAATTTCGATAAGTATATAAACAAATATTTAGGCATTTTTTAAATGTTAATTTTCACTTTTACAAAATATTAGCGACGAATTTATGTGTCTACAGATAAAACATTCAGCCTATCGAAATGTTAATAGGCATTTTAATATTTCCGAATACATTTTTGACACCATTTTTGAGTTCATTAATTGGCAACATTAAAAATTCAGAAGTTAAAACTTTCTTTATATTTCGCAAGGTTTTTTGGTTCAAAAGCCTCTTCACAAGCTTTTATTTTATAATGAAAAGAATTACAATCCTACCTCATTGTAATCCAAGTAAGTCCAAGGATGCGCTAATTTAGCAAATGTTTATTCACTCTTCTCTTGAACATAACTCCAAGACATAAATAATATGGTTTAATAGATGAAGTGGTCGGTCCTTTGAAACGCGAGGAACCTCTCAGAAGGCAGGCGTAAAATAGTGTACTCTAAGTTACATCTGATGATTGAGGGATATTCTTGCCCGTTAACCTTTTTCTACACTAATAAAAAATAAGAGTTGCCCGCGACTTCGTCCGCGAGAAATAAAAAAAGGTAGTAATAAAAATAGCTTATGTCACCCGGGGATATTGTAAATGCGTAATGGTGAAAAAGATTTTCAAATCCTCTTTCTGTTCGTCCCCTCCCTCGTCGATTGAGGGTAGGTGACGCAACTTCAAACGTGAATGATTATGGCAGCGACACAATTTTGTTTGCTGCTGCGAAATTAGATGGCTGCTTCTTCGTTTACCTTACTAGTATTATAAATGCGAATGTTTGAATGGATGTTTGTTGGAAGGTATCTCCAGAACGGTTGAACGGATCTCGGTGAAATTTGACATAACAGAACTTAGTCTGAAACAACATATCGGCTACTAATTAAGATTTTTTTTTATAAATCTGCGTAGACAGAGTCACGGGCGACAGCTGTGTACAATAAAAAAAAAACGTGTTTTCATTCGTATTTAATATTCATAACATTCTTTAATTTGTTTTTACTTTAAGGATTGTAATCGCGTAAACAACTTAGTAACTGGACTAAAATCTTGAGAATCTAATGGTGTAAGATTTGGAAAAGGTATATATTTATGCAAATTTATGTCCATAAAAAATTAACTTTTGAAAAAAAAAATCATAAATTCTTTTGGTGTTCGGTTTCGTAATAGTAAAATAGCTTCTTCGTCATTAGGGTGCAATCAATATTGATAATATCTATGATTTCTATCTCGTATTTTTTGCATGAAAATTGCTGTTTAATGCTAAAAAATACAAGAAATTAATTTTGGCTCGTGCTTTTTGCTTGCGGATTCTGATCTTTTGTTAATAGTGTTGTTAGTAGTAGTACTTTATATGTTTACATAAAAGGAAAGACAATTACAATTTGACTACGTACTATTTGAATCTCTTTAGATGAAAACTTTCTTCGCTCTTTGTAATTTGAAGAATTAATAAATTATGTTCAATCGCACGAGTATCATATATGCAAAACTTTCAAAATTTTTTTAGTTACGCAATGTTTTCGACGGTCACATTTTTATTTTGAATTTCATCAGAATTTAAAAATGTGTGTTAGTAAAAAACATTTGAACGGAGTGCCTAAATTCTTAATGTATTCTGCCGTAAGCCAATGCCATCTTTAATTGTGTAATAATCAAAATTTATCCATGGTTTTAGGTTATGGGTTCAAGGGCTACCATATAACGGGGACAGACGTAACACAAACGCCCTTTTTATGAATATTTGTTACGAACTGTGGTCGGTCGCGACTCTATCAGCGCGGATTGTATTCTTCCAGACTATGTTCTACATTTTTGCGCGGAGTTATTATAAAAAAAAAAAAAATAGTAGCCTATGTGCTCTTAGAGACTATTTTCTACATGTGTGCCAAATTTCATCGAGATCCATTTAGCCGTTGTGCAGATACCTTTAAACAAACATCCATCCATCTAAACATTCGCATTTAGAATTGTTGATAATATATAAATATAGTTTTGTTTGTTTTAAATAAACTATAACATTCCGCCACTGATTTTCATATCTTCAGCACTATTGCATATCAACACTTGTAAAACAGCAGGCTTCATTTTTCACTTATCATCGCGTTAAATTCAAATTCATCATAACGACATTGGTTTTCATCGAATAATTCGACTATTATTTTGCAAATTATAAGTTATCACGATCATAAGACACATAAATTTTGTTTTTATCTGAAAAATAAAATTGCCCTTACCAAGCAAATATCTTTTAGAGATTCTTCCTAGCGCTTCCACATGTTAACAATACGGTTTATTAGCATATTGACATATTCAAAAATCAAAAATACTTACACTTTCACTACCGTATTCCTCAAATGATGTAATGTAGAATGGCAGATGGGAGTGTTATTATCTTAATATCTAATACTAAAGTAAAAATGCGAATGTTTGGATTGATGTTTGTTGCTAGGTATCTCTAGAACCGCAAAACGGATCTTCAGAACCCAGGTATAATATCAAACGACAAAGTATACGCGGAATTTACACCTTACTTGTAAAAAGGACAAACAAAGTACCTGAAATGCCAATATAAGCTTTTGTTGGCATTTCGCACAACCAGCGTATGGAATTAATACGAAATATTCGTTACTAGAATACGGTCGCGGGTCCCTTTTCTTTCTTTTCCATAACCACACAACATTTCAAGAAACAGTTATTAAGTTGCCAGTTAGTAAACGTCGTTGTTACATTCAAGAAAATTGGCGATTTAAAACATTGTAATGTAGTAAATCACAAAATTGTACAACTTTGTACCATCACTTTCATACCATTTTTAGTGTAATTTACCAAGATTTAAAGCAACGTAATTACAAGCTTACAGTGTTACTGTCATAACTTACTAGCTTTACTATCAATAACTTCTCTTGGATATACGAGAGACGTGACAAAAATAGCCACTGTTTGTCATTTCAAGCTAATTCCAAAGATGGCTAAGATTTTGTTTTACCGAACTTGTTTATGGTGGTTGCGGGAACTTTTTCTTTTTAGTTCAATTGTTGTAACAAAATTTTACAGATAAAATATTTAAAAATAAAAAGTGAATAGTCAGGACCTAGATTGCGAAATTGAAAAAGCTAACAGACATATATATGCAAATGATTTGTAAAAATTTCGAAAAAAAATCCACTGACCCCGTCTTCGCCTACTGTTACAATTTTCGAAAATTGATATTTATTTCTTTTGAATAGAGTTGTGATTTTTTTTTCTGTTTTCGAAATCGTCAATCCAGTTCTGGACATTAAAGTACCATATGCATATTTGCATAGATAGTTAAATTAATTCAAAAAAAACGTAACCGATGCCAACGCCCTGCTCAAAATTATGGTTTGACTCCAAATTTTACATAGTTTCGAAAACTCGACTTTTGTATAAAATTAATGTCGATTCCTCGTTTTGGCACAGACGTCCCACAGCGCTATCCATAGCCACTTGTGCCTTCTCACCATGAATTCTTTAGTAAGTTTATTATAAAAAAATTAAAGTTTGAAAAAAATTAAATAAACAAATTAAATAATTTGTAAACTAATAAATATACATAGTGAAGTGATAAGACTTAATCTGTATTAATTTATTAAAATATGTGACTTATCTGTAAACATGGTGGATAAATTTTAAAACATAAATAATAAAATTAAACGTTAAACATCAGAATCCTAATAAATTATTGTTTATTAGTTTTAGAATTAAATTGTTTGTTGGTCATTATTAAAAATAATTTTGCAAAAGGGCGGTGACCTTAATCTATTAATTAAATAAGTAATTTGATAATAATACTAATATTTCTATTTCAGATTTGGTTTATGTTTGCGGCCCTCGCTATTGTCGTAGTGCAATCCAAGCGGTTAGACCCCGGGCCACAAACATTTATCGATAAGACACCAGCAGTGCAAAATCCTCAGAAGAGGTATGCCACAAAAGAAGTCGTAGTTTACCTTACACCAAGCCAAATTAAGGCGATACAAGAAGGTAAAGGTTTTATCAGTGCCGAGCCAGCGGATCAAGCTGAACCTGCTGAAGAAACTGAACAAGAGACTGAGGAGCAGCAGCCGGAACAGGATGACCTTTTCGAATTGAGTCCTGAAGAGTTAGAGCAATCTCAAGCAGCTGAGGAGGAAGAAGATCAGGCTGCGCCTACGATACCTGTGGAAGAGCCAACCTCGGAACAAATTGAAGATGACCCTCAGTTCGCTTGGCTTTTCAGGCAAGACGATAAGAATTTCGTGCCATCCCCCGAAGATCCTTACGCTTACTTGCGTTACTATCCCGAAACTGAAACACAAACTGAACAAGCTCAGTCACCTGAGACAGAAGAGGAAGTTGAAGAGGAAACAGAAGAAGCTCAACCTGAGACTCAGCAAGATCAAGAGCAACAGCAAAGATTCCGACTAGTTCCCTTCGAGTCTGCTTCTGAAAAACCTGCCCCAAGCACGACCAAGGCTCCTCAAGAAGAACCAATCAGAGAACGTTGGCTGCGCTTGTTGGAGTTGAACCGTTCTCAATTGAGAAAACAACTGGCCTCACAACAATCCACGACTACAACTACTACAGAGCAACCGAGACCAGACGGTGAGACTACCTTGGGCAGATTCCGATTCTCTGCGAGATATAATGACCAGAGACAGGCGATTGAAAACGAGGAACGCCGTAAAGTTCAGTTGGAAAAACTAAGAGCCAATATAAGAGCGGAAGGTCGTGGTAACCGCGCGCCATTCGTTATTCGCAAAGATGGTACTATTGCAAGGCAACGCCAGTCTTCTTTAGTGAAGCACGTTAAAGTTCCTACACCTGTTTTAGTCCCGATCCCGGAGCCATTCGAAGTGAAAGTTCCTCATCCCTTCCCCGTTCCTTTGGAAATTTTCAGACCTCTTGCTAACCAATCAGGCAAATCTAAAAAAGGAGAAGCAAAGAAAGCAGCCGCTGCCGCTCGTATTGAAAACGAAAGACCAAGAACTACGACTACAAGAAGACCAACAACAACAACGACAACGACAACAACAACAACGACTGAGCGCCCCTCTGCACCGGAGCGTCGGGTACCTTCTGATAACAGAAAGGAAGTGACAGTAGAAGTACCAACCCGCCAGAGAGGCCAGCCAGAGAGGATAACCATCATCCGACACATCTGGGACAAATAGTTAATTAACGCTAAATAGGTTATCATTGTTGTTGTTTCATTTTATAAAATTTGTTGAGTGTTCTATTGAATTTATGGTTGATTCATGGTGATGTCTGTTATTTAAGTATACGTTGTTTTTTTTCTACAAATATTTCTTTTATTCACAAAAAACCCGGTATTCCTTTTTTACCTACTTGTTCACCGCACAAACAGCTATGCTTATTAATATAATGTACAAGTTGTAGCTAACACATTCTTTTATAAAACTACATAAAAGATTAAGCAATAATAGCTGACGATAATTTGCTATTTTATTCATAAAGGCACGCATAACTATCGGAAGAATTTAACTTTCAAAACTTTTAAATTATATTGCTCTTTAAATCTTTTAGGAGATTTTCTTATAAGCATTTATAACTAATGTTACGAAAATAGCGAGGGTAAAGTAACGGTCTAGTGCCTACTCATGGATAATATTATACAGATAATATTGGGCCATAATAGATGGAACAAAAATCTACTCAAGAGTTTCTTGAGCGACGCAAACCAAAAAAAAATAGTGAGCCTAATCGTTTCGTAATTGACCTTGTTAAAAACATAATATAAAAAGTTGGCGCATCATTAGAAAGCTGCTACCACCCACCACATTAAAATTTTGAATGAATTTGATTTCAATACAATCAGGAAGTGATGGCACATTCCAAAAACGTATTAGTCTCAGTTATATAAGTTCTGTCATAAAATACGCCTATCAGTACATTAGAAGTATTGTAACAGTTAATTAAGTAAATCCAAATTTTCCGCGTCCACGAACATCATTTTATATTCAGCGCCCTACAAATTTGCATTAAGTATGAATAATTAAAACAAAATCCATTGGGTCAGATAGTTATAGCGTCTTGAATTCGAAGATTTATAGTTGTAGAAAAGATTTACCGTTGCCAGTTTCGCTCAGGTGATTTAATTTTTATTATCAAAGTTTTATTGTTAGTTTTATAAAAATAGGTAAAAAAAAGACTTTGTTTAGGTATATAACCCTATTTAAGATACAAGTACGGGTATGTACGAATGTAACAATATGTTATATAAGTATAAAGAATAATCTTACTAAAATTATAAATGCGAATGTTTAGATGGCCATCCATCTAAACATTCGCATTTATAATGGATGTTTCTTTGAAGGTGTCTCCGGAACGGATCTCACTGATATTTGGCATATATATAACAGAATATTGTATATAGAGCCATTGTATTATAATTGCTAGTAACAAATTAAATTTGTTTTGCCTACGGCATTTCGTGAAAGTGGTTACACGTCTTTAACACTGTTTTTCATTCCGATCGTATCTATTCGATAATACTTCATCGGATGCGATAAGCAAAATAACTATCGACACAAATTTCGTTATACACCAGTAAAGTTGAATTAAAATCATTATCATTTTTTTGCTTTGAAAATAAATTATTTAAATGACCAGGCTACATTTTTTTTTTCATTTTTTGGCAAGAGATTTTTCATACAAACTAGCTGTTGCCCGCGACTCCGTCCGCGCGGGATTAAAAATAGATGTTGGCCGATTCTCAGACCTACTCAATATGCTCACAAAATTTCGTGACAATCGGTCAAGCCGTTTCGGTGGAGTATGGGAACGAAAATTGTGACACGAGAATTTTATATATAAAAGATTAAGCACATAAATAGTCAGATCATCATATGAATACAAAGTACGTTAGATCGTTAATGTTTTTGTGATGTTTCTGCATCTAATGTAAGAAATCAACTGTGTCTAGATTTCACTCACTTTCGACGATTACTATGTAGGTGAATACACTGAATAAAATGCTTATAAATTAAAGTGCTTACTTGTTATTTAACACATTTTACATTTAGATTCATTGCAAGTCAGAGTCAAATATTTAAATGAATAACATAAAAAACTTTGCTACCAACCTAAAACGAAAAGTGAAAAATACCGTTTCGTTTCAAGCTTTTACAATATTCTTTGAATTTATCATATCCAATTATTATTAAGAAATCAAAAGCTTAGTTAAGTTCACAGTAAAAAGCCTTCAAATGCAATCGTGACTTAGCCTGATTGCAGCACACTTAGGAACAATCATGTCGACGTTTGCCAATACTGAAATAACTACTAAAACGAAACGAAGTAATGTACTGAAGTTTCGTTAACTCAATTGATTTAATTCTTATTTTTATTTTAAATAAAGTTATATTTAAATTAACTATCGTCCCTGACTCAATCCGAGTGGAATTGTTAAAAAAAACTTAATTTGTAGCGTATGTATTCTTTCAGACTATGTTCTAAATCGGTACCAAATTTTATCAAGATCCGTTCAGCAGTTCCAGAGACACCTACAAACAAACATCCATCCATGTATCCGCATTTATAATGTTAGTAAAATATTATAAGTGTAACCGTAACTTTCTTCGTTGCAACTTTGCTACGATTTATGAATTTAATTAATTCATTATCAAGTTATTAAATCTTGTAACAGCAATCAATCTGTTTCAGTCATTAAACTCAAAAAAAAAACAGTTTATTTATCGACAGACAGAGTGCATTTGATAATTGGCAGGTACGCAACACTCTTGCAATTATTCGATCGAATTCTTAAATTATGTAAGTACATACACCTCAGTTGCCAAGCTAAACGAACCGCGTACATAATTACTGTTGGCATAACATAATTTAATGTAATCTGAATAATAATTGTTTTGTTTATTTCAAAATGTTCAGTTGACCAATACATATAATGGTAAGTATGTAAAATAAAAAGCTCGTTTGATTCTTTCGTTTCAAATTCTAACTTCCGTGATTGTTGAATGATAATCGTCTGGACTTGATAATTTCCATCGTAGTTGCATGTTAATGGTGCTATTTGTTTAAAGTAGGTTAGATCGTCTTTATTGCTTTTAATTATTAAGTCCGTCGTTACAATATCATGCAAAAATAATTCAATTTTATTTAAAACTTGGAAGTTAAACATCAGATATTTACTCATGTATACTTACTATAGGCAGTAATTTATGTATATAATTAAATCAATAGTTTTCAATTCAACATTTTATTAATATCACAATTAAACTGGAACGCAGCAATACACTCTAAGTCACAATAAAGAAAAATCAAATAATCATTCGAACAATAAAAGTAACAATCAAACAGACACAGTCATACAGTACAATAATCGACAGAATTTTCTACGAAACACCAAGAATAACTAATGCCATTCATAATTTAATTTTCTCATACAAATCCACATTCAAAAAATTTAACAAAATTTAATTTAATTTCAGCAATTCCTTAAAAATGCTCTCAACGATTCACTGATTACATCTATCTCAGGTACGTAGCGTTCAAAATACGAAGCCTTAACAACCACAAAAGCTTAAAGCAATCGAAATATCAGTTCGTCAACTAGATCTTATCTTAATACAACGGATACAGGCAAGACGTTAACCTAAAATAATTTTAGATAGTGGAGACAGACTCCACGGATATGCCCGTTGAAATATTTTAAAATAAATGTGATTAGTTGTAGCCTTCGTATTTGTAACCTTCAGAGCTCTCTCCTGACACACCTTGGCTGTGTTCAGGGTAGTAATGTCCTTCAGACTGGGGCTGCTGGAGCTCAGCGTAAGCCTTCAAGCCTTCGGATCCTTCGTATCCACCCAATGATTCGTATCCTCCGTGCTCGAGGCCTTGTTCATAGCCACCGTGGCCGAGGCTGGCAGCGAGATGTTCTGTGTCGAGTCTGTGGTCCTCAAGCACCAGACCGCCACCGTGGTTGTGCTGTGCCTCAGGGTGAATCTGTTTCAAATTTTGCTCGCTAGTTCCCTTCTCAAGAGGATGCTTCAGAAGATGACTGTGCTCTTTCTTCACATACACGGGCACCGGGTGGAAGTGTTCAAACTTAATAGACTGGTGCGACTTTGCATGTTCATGCTGTATCTGATGGGAATGCCCTGACTCTCCGATCAAACCCTGATGATCGTACTTCTCCTCGACTTGAGGATACTGCTCATGGATGAAACCAGGGTAGGCTGCGACCACAGCAAAGAAACCTAAGAAAATCTGAAAATAGAAATGATAAATTTATTGCAACTTGCAATACATGTCTCGAATAGATTATAATAATTGCCGGAAGTTTTCCAGACAGTTAATTTAATAGTCGGCATGTTTAACGAAAGATATTGTAAAGACATTATCTGGAAACTTGTTTCGCAAAGTATAGCATGAGGAAACTCCCATCTGAATATTGTGTAACTAAATAAACTTCCTACAGCGAGTCGTATTCGATAAATCAGGAAGAGTTAAGAAGATATGGTTATTTAGATAATTAGTAATTTAGTTAACACATTTTCGATTAATCAAATCGGACCGATCAAAATTTGCACTATTAGTTTCTGGCGCACGATCACAACAAGCACAGAGTATTTACGCACATGATATTTCATTGTGGTACTTTCGCTCGGCTCACTCCACGAGAGGGTTGCAGGTAATGCCGGCGTTTGCAATTTGCATTGCTTTTATACTCGTTTTCACTTAGTCTGCGGCCGTGTGTGAGTGCTCTGCTTGCAAGTTACGTCTTACCAATTGCTACATTGACGATGACAGTTCGTTCGTGCTTTGCTTTGAACAATAGATAGAAATTTGTCGAGGCAGAAAGATATATGGAAAAAGTTACCGATAGAAGACATAAGTGTGTTTTATTCATATGATATTATGCACTGAAACGGTGACAATTTTAATTGTTCCGTAAGCGGCGCTGCTGCGGTGCATTGATCTCGATTTGCATGCAATAGCGGCTGTTACGCCTCCGTCCCATTTTACGAATGTGGTATATTTTCTCACTAACTTTTTATAATGAATTTATGACAGCGAGTAAAACCTAAGTGGTTGCGATACTGAGTTGTTTGTAGTCTGGTTTTTTGATTCGATTTCCAATCAATTCTTTACGATGTTTTTCAAATATTAAGTATCTATAGGTTCTGTAGGTAGGTTGTGAGTACAGTAGCGACTCAATCTTTTCCATTATTTCATATATATTTTGAAGTTTTCTCATTAAGATTTGGGCCCGTCAATCCTACTACTAAATGCCTACTCCATGTTTCATTACTCACTCACTTAAATATGAACATCGTATCAAAAATTCAAAGAAATATTCTATTCTTATTGTTTGTAAACAGCCTAAGTCTAACTTCTATACTATGAAATTAATGCTTATCAAAATATTTGATGTGGACTTTAGAAAGATTGAAAAAAAACAGACAACGAACATTAAGCAAAATGAGCTCAATTGGATATTTTACATATTTTTGTTTCTAATGCTCTTTTTACTTGAAGATGGGGAAAGTTTAAGTATTGCGGAAACATTTACGCCGAATAAATCTACGATTTGATGAGTCAGTTAACAGATATTACAGCTTCGTATATTATATGATGTAAATACTGGTTCCTGTTTAACACAAAACTAAAAAAATTTCAAAGTTTTAGTTACCATCAATACACGTAATTACTAAAAATGAAATCCTATCTCATACTTTGAAGACGAGAACTCCAGAAATAAAGGAGTTGTCCATCCTTGTGGACAAATCATAATCATAGTGTTTAAAAAAAATCCAATGTTTCGTTCTTTCTATTGTATAGTTCTAACGATACTAGGAAATATACACCTAATAATATTTTTATTATTTGACAGCTAATTGTAATTTTTATTATATATTTAAGTAGAATTAGTGTTGAAATTGTTTACAAATAGTTACGTGGGAACATACGCTGTGAGCTAACAACAGTGCAGTAATGATCGGCTGTGATGGCATAATGAACCCACTAACAACTAGCAAAATCCTAACATGTCGGTAATAACTTCCTTTACTTGCAATACATTATATCAAGAATTCATTCAAATACAACGTAAATTACCTGATTAAGCTTTAACCTAAGAAAAATTACTTATAGATTTTATATAAACACTAGCTGTCGTCTGCAACTACGTCCGTGTGGTATTAAAAACAACTTAATTAGTATCCTATGTTTTCTTCCAGACAATGCTCTACATCCATGTAAAATTTTCTCGTTCTGGAAATACTTTCTACCTAACATTCATCTATCCATCCATCGATCCATCTAAAATTTCGCATTTATAATATTAGTAAGATGCTAAGTTATCATATGATGAATTTTATAAGTAGAGAGACATAAACCGAGCGGCGGCGTTTGGGTAAAGTTAAGTATTTCACAAAAACGATAACTATCTACATAATTAAAAAAAACAAGACTCTTCTGTATGACAATTTGGGTAATACGAATCTAATAACATAGTAGATAAATGTAGTTTGCGCAAACGTAGTATATGTAGACCTCTCGAAACTCACGCTCGAAACTAAATTTGCATTGCTGGAAATGACATGATGTCATTCCGGCATCATGAAGAAGTTCCATTAAATGCACTTTATATTAGTGTAAAAATGTAATCATTGCAATTATAAAAATTTTACTTAAGCAATTTAAGTAATACAGTATGTAATTAAACTCAAAGTGGGTAGTCGCGTAACAACTTTGATCAAACTCTATTAATTGTGTCTCTTACTTACATAACGCCTGAATGGTACTATTTGAATTAAAGTAACAGGCAACTATGAAGTAATTCTAAGGACAGGCGAGCGACATGCAATAAATCACTAGAAAATTCTAATTAAATAACAATCACATCTAGTCTACATTAAAAGAAAGATTGTTATAACCACAATCATTACACAATAAAAATATAAGGCGAATGTTGCCCTGAAAATTAAAAAAAATATGGATAAATAAATATAATCCAATTTGTTGTTACTCGTCATGTCATAATTCAGAGAAATTCTCGTGGAAATTGGAACGACAGACATAAATCACACTTACAATAATGATACGTAAGAACGATCTCGAAGTTAGAGTTCACTTACATAACTGTGTTTCCACTATCTAAATACTTGTATACAAACAAATTGTCATCTCTTTTGTTCTGATTAAAAAAGCAGAGTCAACACTATGATTTAACATTAACACAAGTAGTAGTGGGATTTCAAAGTAATTCAGTTTAATTAAATAACACTACATCACTGGGTTGTCGATAATAGTTTAGTAGTACAGCTGACCCAGTAAGGAGGTATGAAAAATAAATTTAAGGTCACGGGATCGAATTTGAAGTTTTATTATTGCCTTCTAAACGCAGAAACAATGTCATTCAACCATCACCCATTACAAACTAAAAAAAAATATTATTTCGTTGATACTATGAAATTATTATTTTTCTGTTATAATTTTGATTTATATAAATTATTTAAGAATATTAATTAATTCAATATCTAAGTGAAAGGTAAAAATTAAAGCCGCCGGAATCTCCGCCATGTTTCTCTGCTCCACTTACTCGCTTCTCATGCCGATCGCGTATCTCGCATTGGGACATTCGATGTTGTTACAATCTGTATAAATTCATCGTACATCCGGATACAGTTAGAAACACTTTCATGTTTTCTACAAATATTCGAATTAAGGATTTAGATCACATCATAAGGTGTGATGGGTAGCTCAATTAAACAAAAGATTTTTAGAAACACTATTACACTACCAAAGATAAATAAACTAGCATTTTATGATAGGCAGGTCATTATTATATTATTTCATAAGATATTAATTATATCTTATGATGACAGTAATTAATAACAACATAGAACGGCTCCTGATAAATAAGTAATAGCAAATTCCCTTACATCAAAATATGCAATTTTATTTTAATAAAAAATGAAAGATACAGTATATTATGTATAAGATATGACTACCTCAAAAAGGATTTGTTAATTTTGTCTTTTTACCGTCTAGTTTGCTGATGAATCATATTAATAATTCTTATCAGTAAAATTTACGTCATAGTATTGTACTAAGCTGTTTAGTTCATGCTTATTAGTTTTAAATTATTATAAATTTCAATATTATTATAAAGGTTAACTACAATATTTAGTAATTTTTTTTAAATGTTATGACGTAAAAAACTGCTCAAAAAATACCTTTTCATCATTTAGAATAAGTCTTCGGTAGTATAGTGGTCAGTATCCCCGCCTGTCACGCGGGAGACCGGGGTTCGATTCCCCGCCGGAGAGACTTTTTGTTGAAAAAAAATGATTATTAGACCAAATTTTTTCGCGGAAATAATAATAATATGACGTCACTGTGATGGTAAGCATTAGTTACTAATCTTAGAATTACTTATCCCAGTAATTTCGATGCGGCTTCCTTGTCTCCATTAGGCATTAATCGCTTCGTAAGTTCCCAAAGCAGGTCCCTTTGGTCATCAATGTTTTATGATCTGCGGTGGTTAGCTATTTATTTTGTGGTCAATCGCGTGACAGTTTCGTCGTGGGTAAATCTAGAGCAAATTATGGTCGCCTGGGCGTGGTTCCTTGTAATTCTAAAATTGTAAACCCCTTTTTATTTATTTGTACCTATAAGCTGTTAGCAGGATAAAATAGTCTTTGTCTAAAACTATTTTAAATTACTTTTTTTTTTAAATCAACTTATCAATAGAAGTTAAAAACAGTTGTTTGAAAAAAATAGGTTTCTTTTTTAAGAAAGATTTATGATTTCTTGTTAAAACTTTGCACTCGTGTGGATGTATGCTTCAATTGTCTTTGCTTGGTCCCACTTTTGAAAGATCACGTTGACCAATCAAAACACAGTATGGCGCTCAGTTTGTATTTTTTTCCGTTAACATTTGAACACTTATCGGTTGTAAAGTTTATAGTTGTTGTGACCGTTTGACGCAGGTAATTGACGAAAGTATTTGTAAAGAAGATTAATTTATTAATTTAGTTATTTTACGTTATAATTTATCTTTAAAGTAAGGTAATTTGTGTGCTTAAATCTGTTAAACGTTGGTGAAGTGAAGATGGTTGCCATAACTGAAGATGTTCGGAATCTCTTGTAAGTGTTTTCAAAATGCTCGTTATAATTTAAATGAAACGATGTTTTACATGCCGTACATTAAATACCCTTGTAAGGTTATTTAAGTCATATTCTCCTGTTCCAAAAGTATTGTTATTTAAAACTGACAAAAGTTGAAGTCCAGGGTGCGGCTTAGTATTGATAAGCAACAAAAGTCCTTTATTTAGTTTTAATAATATACTCTCGTAGCTAGTAAAGCCTATAAATAAAGAATATAATCATAAAATAACATTGCAGCAATGAGGTTCTCCAAGAAATATCACAAAATATATACCATATGATGGAAGAGTTGTGGACCAATTGGTCACATTTAGGAGTTGATAATGCAATTAAAATTAGCAATATCACTAAACTAGTACAAATTGAAAAGGATCTTCATCGTGAAGTTATATTGGAGACTCAGCAAAAATTCAAAACGATGCAGAGTCAAATTGATAGTAAGTACAGAAAATCTATCTATATATTATAAAAGTTTGTGTCATATTCTTAAAAAGTATTTTTGAATAAATTATGTGTACAATTCACACCACTAATTATTTCTATCTATACCACATCTACACTATTGTTTTAATGAAATGGATATATTTACAATTTTACAGAACTCAAAGAAGAAACTGAGGAACTCAGTAGATGTCTTTCCGTAGACATAACAATAATGGATTTTAAAGAGGATATGTTGTTATTTGATTATAAGAAAGAACTTGAAAATCAAATTGCAGGGTAAGTTATTAAGTCTTTGGATGTAGCTTAAAAAAAAGCTTAAATAGCAACTAGCTCATTTGTGTTTTTAATATGCTAAGTGTTAAGGTAAAAACCTTTAAAGTCCTCGTACTGATTTTGGCACAGTATTTCATAAAGTAATTTCCATTTTAAAAATTTAAGTAAAATGGTATGAATTAAAACAATCCAGGTATAGGGAACAAGTACTTCAACGGCGAATGAAAATGGAGAGATTGCTTGAGTGGCAGAAGGATATTGGAGAGAAGCTCGGAACTACCATCTACGAACTTCAAGATGTGCCATTACCGTCTGAAGAGGAATTGGATAAATTAAAAAATCACCTAGAGGTGCTACAGGCGGAACGAGATAAAAGGGTAGAAATATTCTTGAATACCCAAGTGGAAATAAAGGACATTATGGGTAAGTTTACTTGAGGATTATTATTTCAATATTTTGTTTGTGTGTCTCAAAGTCAGCTGAATTTTCCTCAACATCTCTTTACATCCCGCTATACCAAAGTTTTGTGCTCCGCAAAGAGCCCATCCTATATGTAACATTTGATAGTTATAACCATTGTTTCAGCTTATAATATTGGTATACTTGAGTAAGTCCTAAATTAATTTAGGAAACCACTTTGTAACAAAATACTATAATAATTTTTTTGTATTGTCGCTACTTCATAATAAGGTAAAAAAAAATGTGTTAAAATACATTTAAAGGTTCAAATTACATTTTATACTTTATTTTTCAGAAAAGTTACATATAAAACCACAAAATAAATTTGAACAGTTAGTGGTATCATCATTGTCAGTGGACTTTAAGGTGACAGACCTTAACATGGACAGACTGGCCAAGTTGCAACAGGATCTACAGGATAAATATCAACAGACAAATAATCGAGTAAGTATTCATTGAAAGAAAAACAATATAACAGACACCAATTACTCAGAGAAAATATTTCCATTGGTCTTAGCGCATCTTATCCACATTCTAATATTATTTGTATGGCTTCTCATTGGTCCTTTAATGGGCTGTTTGTATGTTAGTTTGTACTATAATATAACTACTATATTACAAATAAAGTACAGAGTAAACCGAGGCATCACGATGTGCATTCAAACAAATATTATTTATCTAGGTGTTAGAGTTACGGGAACGTTTAGCAAAACTTTGGGATTGTCTTGAAGAGGATCATATATACAGAGAGAATTTCTTACAAGCACACATTGGTTGCAACCCTGATACTGAGAATGCTTTAAAGGAGGAGATTAGGAGGTGCGATCAAATCAAAAGGCAGAAAATACAGGTAAAAATACATTTTGTTTTCTGTGCTTTTTTTGCTCCAGATTGTTTTTATCAATGAGGAAAAACATTAGTTCTTTGTCGCCTTCTTAAGGTTATTGATTAATTATGTTACTTGGTCATATAAGAAGTAGAAACCACTTAAAAATATTATTTTAAACTCTTAAATTAATTTTCATAATGAAAAAAACAAATTTCTTTTTTTTTTAGGTATTTGTGGCAAATGTAAGAACAAAGATAAAGCTGATGTGGGACAATCTAATGTACTCCCAGAAGGAACGCGAGGAATTCGTCCATTACTACCAGGACACATTCACTGAAGATGTTCTTACTTTACATGAGTTGTATTTGGAAAAACTCACCAAACACTATAATGAACAAAGGTAAGTTCTTTACAAATTTTATTTGTTTTTAAAAACATTGGGAAATATACAAAATTTCTAATTATCTGAATAAAAAGTAGCTTTAACAGTGTTGAAACTAGTTACTTATGACAACTTTAGCTGATAACCAAAAGTATATTAAAAAATATATTTTTAACCAGGGAAATCTTCGACCTGGTGGCGACGCGCAAGAACCTGTGGTGCAAGATGACGGAGCTGGAGGCGCGCGCCACGGAGCCCGGCCGATACCACAACCGCGGCGGACAGCTGCTCAAAGAGGAGAAGGAGAGGAAAGCTATCGCCAGCAATGTAAGCACTTTCATGCTGTCTATTTACCCCCTTTATATTATTATCTTTACTTATTAATAAAATAAGGGTGCTGCATGTAATATCGAAAAAATCATATCATAGTGCACGAAGCACATGAAATATTTGTGTTGATGAAAAGGTAAATTAATTATTAAAATTTTTGCCTCTCCGTCTGTATGTCTGTCCCCAAGGCTGCGTTTGTTCCGGATAATCTCCGGAACGACTGGACCGATTTTGATGGGACTTTGACGAGAAGGTAGCTCAGGCACGGCGGCATATTATATGCTACTTTTTAAAATTGTGCGCAGACGAAGTCCCGGGCGACCACTATTTTTCATTTATATTTGTTCAATTTGTCATGGTTATATAATAGTATAAGGGTTTGTAATTGTTTTCAGCTTCCTAAGATAGAGGCTCAAATACGGGAGTTGGTTACGGCATATCAAGAGAGAACTGGCAATACTTTCACAGTGGACGGCAAACCATTGCTTCAGCTGATGTTGGACGATTGGGAAGACAGGAAAGCAGTGAGTATTCTTTGTGAAAGCTATACAATAGGTCTGCAATCTCTACTAATATTATTTAATGTTAGACTGTTTAGTAAAATGGGCTATTAAGTTGTTTAATGCCACTACGATTTTCATGCACAATATTGAACAAGCTCGCTTTAGAGATGTATGTATGAAAGTAGTATATGATTTGAGCAGTATATGAAGTATAATTGTTTTGCAGGAACGTCACAACAAGCTGTCTGCGCGCAAGCAGGCGCTGACGCCGTCCACACCCATGTTCCGCTCCATGGCCACCTCGCCGCTCGGGAAACGTAACCGCACCGCTGCCGGACTCGCCTCCACTGCTGAAAAGAACAGGTCGGTTATATCAACTCATGTCAATATTAAAGCTAGCTGTCGCCCGCGGCTCCGCGTGGTAATAAAAATAAATAATTAGTAGCCTATGTTTTCTTCCAGGCTATGTTCTATATCTATGCCAAATTTCAGCAAGCCGTTTTCGAGATAGACAATATGTGGGCGAAGGGCATTAACCAAAAAACATATTTTGCATTGCACTTAATTGTAATATTTATTAAGAATGATATATTTGTCGACATTGTGGATTTAAAAATGTATATGTGTATTTTCTAATTTGCAGGTTGCCTGTAAAGCGTCAGTTGGTGACCGGCAGTGCTAACAAAGCGGTCTCGAACGCGCACAATATGTCTGCTCTTAAGAGAACTGCTATGTCCACCATTAAAAGGTAACTTATGGACTTTTTAATATCATTGCAACGATAAAAAATAGCAGTGAAAGTAGCTTTAGTAAATATATTTTATTATTTCAATTTATAAAATAATTTGTTACAGGCGTATAAGTGGCCGCTTGGTTGCCAAAGCAGGCGGAGATGCGAAGGCCAATCAAGTGAAGAGAATGCTCGATTACGGCGTTGATTCCAAAACACCTAAAATCGCTGTCAACAGTAATATACTAAAACACAAGCGAACGGTAATTATATACATAGTTGTAAATAATTTTGTCACAGCAGTACTAAAGACCTATGTGATCTGATGATATAGGGATATTTTCAGTGTAATCGACATTACACTTTCTTCCATGCCTTTATATCAAAACCCATCCCTTTTATATTCAAAAGTTGTTTAACATTAATATTAATATCACAAATGTTTATTATGACTATCCATAAGTTTCTGACACTAAAACCGCTGTATAAAAATATTTTCATCCCTGTCATTATCTTTGACAGTACAGAGATAACAATAGGGATTTTGGTCTCAGAAATCCACAATAAAAAATGAATTTTCTGCCATTGCTTCCAGTCCCATGGCCGCCGCAGCAATGGAGGCCGTTCAAACATCAGCTCGCAGGAGGAAGACAACACTCTGAATAAATTTAAGAACCCTCTCTCTGAAACTACACTTCTCACTACGTATACAGACTTCAAGGTAAGTTTTAGCACGACAAAGTGCTCATAATGCCAAAAGTGCGATACAGCGACACTTTTTAGCGGTTGACTGCGCAGTGCCTTATCTAGAAATGTCTTCTGCGTAGTGTCTTGTACGATGTTTTGAGCAGCCAAGATGTTTGAAAATTTTAACTCTAGTTTTAAAATATTTTTTGAAACTTCGAGTATATATTTACTGCAATTTTAAGCGATTTAATTATTACACAGGCGACCAGTTCATCTTGTAGAAAAGAAAAAACATTTCAAAGCGTACCTTAAATCTTAAAATTCTTCAAAAAACTAATACGAACATATTTAAAGAAAAAACTACAAGGTATTAAAATGTTGTCAAATCTTATATATTTAACTGTTATATTATTGTGTAAACGATTTCTCAATGCTTCCAGCATACGTAGTAATCAATATTTAATGTTTTTTTTCCAGGAATGTATTGATGAGAATAAAATCAGTCGTAGTTCGATGGCGGTCAGAGATCAAGAGGCGGCACCCAACGTACGTATCGAAGTATTTGACACCCCAAAAAGAACACCGCGAAGAATTGTGCAAACTCCTAAGATGGAGAAAGAGAACATTTACCATCACAATAAAGTTCCCAACATAATGTGCACACCGCAACGACTAACCAGATCAAAATCCATCTCCAAGTTGAACAACGATGGCTTTGCAACTCCACAGCCATTGAGTGCGAAGAAAGATTATTTGAGACAAAATCCTGTCACACCTCTGTCAATGAAAAACACACCTAATAATGTGAGGAGATCAAAGTCACAAACGCATATGGCCAGAGCAAAAGACTTACCTCCGTTACTGTAATGGCTGGACCATATTTAGGTGTTTGACTATGTGATATTTAAACACTCAGATATAAAGGAACAGGATATTGTGACAAGTTACTGATAAATATTATAAAATAGTAACTCTCTTACTAATGTCCATTGAAGTTTCTACTTTCTACGATTTTATTTCTACAGTTTGTGGTAATTTTTTTTTGTCGACTGTACGTGAATACTTTACTTGATATAGCAAAAAGAAAATTATGTTGATGTTAACGAGAAGTAATTTACGTTTTTTGGTAAAAAAATCAGCAATTATTTATCCTCTATCATGTTTCATATTAAAAGGTTTCCTCATCGTGAGAAAACTCATAACATAGAAGTTTCTTTACAATGAAGATTTAAGATTTATCGCTAATTTGAGATTATTTCGTTTTTACTATGATAATAAAATAATTGTACATAATTGCAAAAATGTTGGACTAATTTCGTCCAATTAAGATGTCGTTTTTGATATTTGTTTTAAAAAATTGTGGCGTTCAGCAAAATTAAACTCTTTCCTTACGATTTTCATACTAATTTATAAATACTTTGTTGTGTTTTTTTTTAAATCTGTTCTTTTAATATTAATGCACATGTTATTTTTAAAATCTGTAGTTATGAAGGTCTGAAGTGGATGATTTAGACGGCAATCTGTCTGAAAGTAAATTTTATCAAAATTGTGAAAATAAACCTTCATTAATTAAGTTTGGTTTAACAAAGTAAAAGTTAAAAAAAAAATAGTTTAGCTGTATGTAGACGTTCATAAAATCCGTTTATAATTTTATTATAACTTCTAACCCACCATTTTTAGTTTATCATGTATCAATAATTAGTATTTTAGTTTTCCCATAAGTATGTTGACTTTTATATTTTGACACATTTTTAGTTTAGTTTCATTGCATTACTAACTTTAGTTGTAGTTTTGTAAATATTGTATTATTTAGGCAGCTTGTTTGTGTGCACTAGTACTTAATATTCGATCAGTATTTCAATGATACGTTTTCGATAAACAACGCAAACTTTTGTGCCGTTGTGGATATTTATAATAAAGTATATATAAATATCCAAACGGGATATTTTTCTAATAAACTTATAGTTTTTTAATATATTTGGTTAAGTTTTTACTAAAAATTATAATGTGGATTTTTTTTATTTAAACGTTAAGTGTGTTTATTTTTGCAACAATTGTATTTTAAAGAGATATAATCTTATTATTAGCAATAGTTTTAGGTTTAATCCCTTCAATTTTTTTTAATATGTACATTGCTGTATAAATTTTGAATAGATAAAAAATGGTGTTTTATTGAAATACTCAGAAAGAAAATGCTTCGCTAATGAATTATATTTGTTTGAAATCCAGGCATTGAATAATTGTTTGGGTAAAATTAAAAAAATATATATGCTTTTTAAAAAAAACAAACACGTAACATAACCATGGCCTATGAGAAACGGGCAATTTAGTGTAATTCCAAATGTCGATATATTTCAACTTCGATGTAGGGCCGACTGGAAGAAGGTTTAGGAGAGCTATAGATAGTGATAAAGCTGACATTGAATATTTAATCAACAAATCATATGGAGAAATATACGGCGGCGCAGATATTGGAACCCTTATGTAAGTCGACGTTCATTATTTTGTATAGAGTAAAAGTTAACACACTCAACTCCACTATGATTTCAACGTTTACCAAACATCTTGGGAGCTCAAAAGTTAGCACGAGTTCTTGTTTAGAATACAATTTTTGGTGTTGCGAGGCTTAAAAAAATACTGGGGAAGGGCACGATGAACTTGCAAGGTGTTAATAACAGTAAACTATTTTTCAGTGAACTGAGTACATTATCAATATGTATGATCGATGTAAACAAAGATGTGATAGGTTTCATGGCCTTGGGCGATCACCCCAACGTCCCCGGAGTCAGTCAAGTGGATTGGGAGATATGGATGAGGAATATGTTTCAGTAAGATATTAAATATACTTATATCAAAGCATTTTGTTGTCCTTTTTTTACAAGGAGAATGAGAGAGATGAATATCTTTACCTAGTGCTTTTACTACAAAGGACAAGCCTCACCTTCCAGAATTCAAAAAATAAAGTTCTGCCATTTGCATTTCATCTTTTACATTAAAATGTTTTATTTTAAGAAAATACTATTTGTCGCGGAATACACTCTTCATACATTTTCTCTGTTGCCTTGATGATGTCGCAGATTTCTTTCTAGAAGAAGCATTGACTTCCGTGTTTGCTGAGGATGTTTATTTAAATAATATTATTCTTATGGTCCCCCATGGATGTCCTGAAGGTAATTATAATTACATTTCATCATAACCGTTAATTTTTTTTATGTATTATTGTATGATAATTCTTCGTTTATTTTTAGCCTATATACCAAGGTATTTGGCGTCCAAAAAACGAAATGTCTATAGATATTTGCCTAGTAAACTGGGTAGTGGATTTAGGGATGGTAATTGCTGTTATTTTTATGCTGCAATGCGACAAGACTTTTGTCCCAAACTTAAGATCAGGGGAGCTGTGTAAGTAATAAACACATTTTATTTTATCTTATTATGTTTTTTGTGTCATATTATTGTATACAAAACATGACTTTGTTTTTTTTATTTAGGGAAGAAGATAATGATGATATCGTAGAAATCCTAGATAAAAAATGTCCGCAACTAAAGGAATTATACGGAGAATATTATATTAGTGAAATAATAAGCCGCCATCCATCGATGAAACGTAAAGTTATTGTGGCTGCTGTAAGTAAATATGCGTAAAATATTTCGTAGTCTGATCACAAGGAAGGAGGATTTTATCATAGCATTCTCATGGTCACGGTTTCTCTGTCTCCGTAGTATCAAGATCATGTCATTGGAGTTATGTGCTTGAACGCAGAAGTTAACTACGAAAATTTGCAGAATACTTACGATTTAAATCCATATTATGGATTGAGAAAAGCAACACCGCTTGAGAAGGAACTTAAAAAACGAAATAACGTATTGTTAAAAGCATTTGGGTAATAAATGTTCTTATTGTATTTTCAGAAAATTATTACTAAAATTACAGAAGCCATTCACAACATTCTATAATTTTCTCATTAATATATATATTTTTTAAAATTAATCAAGTACAATTATGAAACATTTCTAGGGAACCTATATTGTACGGGAGATGGGGCCCATTTGATCGTACATCGAAAGCTAAGCAAAAGACTGATGAAGATGTACGTACATCTTATCTTACTACCTAGTTCTAACTCATTCATAATATAAATGCGAATGTTTGGATGGATGGATATTAGTTGGAAGATGTCTCCAGAAGGGCTGCATAGATCTCGCTGAAATTTGGCATAGATGTAGAACATAGTCTGGAAGAAGACATAGGCGACTTATTAAGTTTATTTTTAATTCCGCGCGGACGGAGTCGTGGGCTATAGCTATTTTTTTTAATAATACAGCTATAGTAATTACTATAATACTTTTAGACATTATTAGTTAGAATCCTTTGGCGCGCTTGCATTACCAAGTCAAGTGTCAGAATGAATAGTGAGGGGTAAACGTCGACATTTTAGTAAGGCTAGTGTTGCGCCAGTACACTGGTACAGCTTCGGATTTTCTTCCTAACACTACTAACAATCAATTTGATATCTTAGATTACATCAGGTGAAAAAGCAGCGGAACCGAGAATTAAAACATCGAGTAAAGTTATCTTTAGACATATATCGCTTACTGAAGACAGATACGATCGTGTTTATATGAAGAAGGATGTCTCAGATGATTATAGTGTGAAATTAGGTGGAACATCTCCAACTGTGTCTCTTATATCGAATGCATCAGTCGCCGAGCTTTTAGATGAAGATCCATTCGATTATGAAATCGTTAATATCGATACGAAATTATTAAAAGTACCACGCGTTATATCTCGTGATTATGAGTAAGTAGACATTTTAAAATATAATTACTATAAAACAAAGTTTTTTTTTGCGGAACAGACTTTGAAATTATGTATTTCTAAAGGATTTACATCTTGCAGTTTAGATAATTTGGCAAGGAATAAAAAATAGCTAGGTAATATTCGTGATAAAATAACGAGAGATTTTCTTTTCAGGCCAAAATCACAAAGTGACAGACTATCTACAATAACAGAGTTTGAGACAAAATTAAAAAGTATGATATTTGCATTATTACATGATGTCATAGTCGGTTTACGAAAATTATAAATTTGAGTGTAGTTTTTCTTTCAATTATTTTTATTCCTAATCAATGTTGAAAACTTTTAATTAATTTTAGGAAGAACTTCAGTAATGGCAAAGAAGCAAGAAGAGACTAATAAGATTAATTATTCTGGCGAACCAAACGCGTTTATAATTGAACTTTTTGGATGTCGTGAAGATGTTGATTATAAGTTACTATTCAATTTATTAATAAAAAAACTTGGAGATTAATGTGAATTTTATAATGTTATATTGTCTTATAATCTTCAGGCAGTCATTTGATTTCCTCGAAGCTGCTTTTGAGGCAATGAAAGATTACGACTATTGTATTATTCGTGTACCGTGTACCGAAAGAAGCTTTCCTCTATTACAACATTTCTGTGTAAGTTTATACTTAAACAGCTTAATGTAAATAGATACTATCAGCTCACTATAAGTCCAAACTGAGGAACTCGGGTTGGTTGACTTCACACATATCCTTGAATTTTTTTTTAGATACGTGCACGTTGCATCGTGATGTTTTCCTTTACCGTAAGAACGTCGGTTAAATGTACATATGTATGTAATTCGAAGGTAAAAAAACACATTAGTACATGGCGTGATTCGAATCCCATAGTTACAGATTATAAGTCAAGTGCTTAACTATCTAGGTAAATAATATTTACACGTGCATATTTGTGACGCGGTATTTTCTTGTTATTTTTATTTTCAGTGTATCCCAGCAAAGCCGAATGTCTGCAGTAAATATGCTTTGTACATTGCACATAGAAATGCCATTCTAGGGTAATGCTTACATTAAAATTAGACTAATCAATTTTAATTTATAATAAATATATGTATAAAAAACATGATAATCATATGGAAAACATTTTAGCAAGCTACGTGTTCGTAAAGCAGAGTTAATAGACATACCATTGATAGCTCAACTCCTCAATACATTAGATGTAAAGGAGACAATGTGGACTGTGGAGAATACAGTTCATAAAAGGAACGAAAGTATTTTTGTGTTATTATGCGGCTGTTCGTTAGTTGGGCTTGGAATTTTAGAGTGAGTAGATTGGATAAACGACTCTAAACTTATTTCCCTATTGGCATAAGACGATGACTAAATGAATATTCAGTTTCTACTAACCAAAAGATTTGTATAAAAATATAGTTACTCTCATTATTTAGGTGTTTAGATCGGCCCCATGGGATTCTCATTGGGCTTATTGACCGTTAGGTCGTTTGGCCTTACGGTAAACATCCTATTATTCGTCACTAATCACAGATAACAATTTGTTTTTCAACAGGCGTTATAATAGAAATATATGGTAATTAGTACGTCTTTTTCAGAAAAGCAGAGCAAACAGATTACCTACAAAATAAATATAATTTCGATTCATATCGTATTCAAAAATATCATTATCAGTCGAATGGGATTTTCGCTGGATTCAGTGCATTAAAAACAGTTCTCATTTACCCAGTATTTGAAGTACATTTTAGATTCTTTGCTCGAGAAATGATGAGACTGTCTGAATGTACGACTTTGGTTTGGATGACTGCCTACAGAAACAAATGGGTTAGGAATATTATTTTTTTATACTTAGTAATTAATAATACCAATTTATTAAGCACGTATTATTTCCTTAGTTATTTAAGTGCAGTGAAAGCTCCCTCTTATATTTTATAAAAAAAATAGTAGCAGTAGCTAAGGAAATATTCAATATTTTTGCATTTATGTTACATAACTCTGTACAAATTAACTATATTTTTACATAGGTGGCACATAAAGCTAACACCCTAGCAATTGCGATGATACCTCTCGTGCCTAGAGGGTCTGAAGTGGACTGTGTGTCTATACCTGAAATCAAAAAATTAAATACAATTTCTAATAGTTTGTATGTAATTTTTCTTTATAAATCCTTTTTAGCTGTTTTAATGGTTTTATAATTCACATGGGCATAAATTTGTATTTACAGAGAAGCATTTAGTACTTGGTTTATAAGTAAAAAGTTTACAACAGTACCCAAAGTGAATGTCGATACTAGAATTGTGATAGTTGGCGCGTCAAGAACTACGATGGCATTTCTCAATGCCTTGTTGTTTAGGTATGTTATTTGTCTAACAGTTTCATTAGTTGCATGAAACAACATAAAAACCACAGAACGCAACCATCACAAACCACGATGTCCACTATCACAACATTCGTATACAAAAAAAACTGCGAGCAATATCTTTTTGTACGGGCTTAAAATTAAGTATTGATTTCTGTACTTCTGTAGTTACTATGATGCTATCATTTTGAGTTTATAATAGTCTTCTCACTTTCTGAACTTCATTATATTCCAGTGATTCGTGTACATATTTAACATTTACAAATGTAACACTGATATCTCCAAGTGGACTGCCCTACGTGCGGCACTCTAAAGCGCTCGTGGAAAACATGGTCCTCAAATGTCGCACCAACACCGACAGATACCTAAAGAGCGTCCCCTATTCTTACTATGTGAATATTATACAAGGAACGATGACTGAAATTCACAGGTAGCGTATTTGCGATATTTTTATGCCTAAAAGACAAGTTTTTTTTTATTGTAGGGCCACTAAATTACTAAACTCAGAGAGTAAAAATTTCTTACTTTTATTAGAATAACTATTGTTAAGTATCCTTGTCGTGAAAAATTTACTAAGGCAACTTTTTAACTTGAGGTTTAAATTAGTGCTAAAAAGAAACATCGAAGGACCAACTTTTTGGAATATTTAGATTGTGTTTGATTTCAGACGTGCGAAGTACGTAGGATTAGCGAATGGTAATAAATATAACTACGACTTACTTTTCTTATTGTTCGGCAAACAATATCAACATCCTACTTACATGAAGACGATATTAGATAGAGAAGATAAAATGAAGTAAGTCAAAATAAAAAATTATTTCTGCAAACTATTAGTGTGAAATATACATAGATTATATTAGGTTATTTCTTAAAAAATTGCTAAGTGTTGTAACCATGTTATAGGAAAGGTCTTATTCCAATCTACACACCATTGGATGTTCCAATATGTGCGAGAGAAAGATGTTTTAGCAAGAAATTACCTGAAAATGTGTTTATTATCAATAACCTTTCTGATGCCAATAAAGCTTTGAAATATATCAGAAACAACTTGATGTACTTTGATCCATGTATGTATCAAAATAATTACATTTATATATATATATATAATATATAACCTTCCTATATAATAACTTAAATTACATAGGAAGGTAAAAAATATGTTCTTTCTAACAAGTGTCATCGTATTGCTTCAATGAAACTGGTATAAACACTTTAATTGTAAAGTTGTTACGAAAATATACAAAAAATACTTTGTTGTGTATTTCTTAGAATTGGCTTCAATGTCAATGCTTTATAAAAAAACATCATTCAAGTTTTGCAGATAATTTTGTATCACTACCGTTATTAATTCGTTCTAGTTTTACTTTTTTTTCTGCGTTAATATCACGTCAGTAGGTTTATACGGTAACATAGACTTGTTTATTATATTGATAAATACTCTTTTATGGCCTAATCACTCTTAACTTTGGTTAGGCTCCGAGCCCTTCGGTGGGGACGTATAGCGAGCTGATGATGAAATTATCTTTTGGATAATTTATATTGCAGATTGTATTCTTGTGTATGGAGCTACAATACACGCGTACTGTTGTCTATCAACAATGCTGCAAATGGGAGTGCCAAGTCAGAACATTGTGTTCGTAGAACCATTCCCATCAGAGGACCCGAAAAAACCTAGGATATCTGTTTTTGCGAACGTATATGTTAGTGTATTGTTTTTTAAAAGCTCTTCCCTCTCTTATTCTATTCTCTCTTGGTGCCATAGGTCCTAATCTCGTCCTACTTTATTTTGTATCTTGAGTCCTTTTATGTTTTTTCTGCTGTAGTTCATTTATCATGATATATCAGATCTTGATTATTCTAATCTTTCTCTCGTATTTAAAGATGTGCAAGTTCGATATTTGCATCTAATCAATGAAACTATAACATGCCGCTAGTATAATATTGATTTTTAACTAAACTAAATGTTACAAAATGTATTTTTGCATCCCGATATTTTCTTCATTAGGTCGATCGTACTGTTAATGATATGTTGAAGAATTTAAACATCAAAACGTATAGTTCCTACTACTTCGAATCCTGGAGCTGCGACTTTGACTACTCGGTGACTTCAGTGACCTTCATGTCTCAATTTGAGATGGTTCAAGTGCCGTGCTCCGCGTTCTTCTATTACGGAAAACAAGGAGTTGATGAAGATGCCTTTGTTGGTAAGGTTACAATCGGACTAGTTTAAATTGGCAGAAAAATTTATAAAAACAAAATGTATTCTAGATTGGAATACATGCTAAAACCAAGATCATTTAGTCTGTGACCCCACAGTTTATAATTTCATAGTAAAACATTACTTCATAATTAATTTTTCGATAAAATGTGGGAGCTCATACCACGAATAAATGTCTCAAAGTCATCTTTGCATCATCTGTTCAAGAAATGTGTTCTGTCTCATTTATATTTAGTCGAGTTGTTGCCGGGGACTCTGGTCGCGCTGTATTAAAAAAAAGTTGATAAGCAACCTATGTGTTCTTCCACAATATGTTCTATGTCTATGCCAAATTTAAGCGAGATCCTTTCAGCCTTTCCAAAAATACTTTCAAACAAACATCCATCCATCTTAACATTCGCATATATAATATTAATATGATTAGTAAGATGTACATTTCAGCTATAAATAAAAGTGGTATAGCATACAATGAAGGTATTCTGATAGACCATCAGTTCAGAACTAGAGATGCCTCTATATACGCGGCAGGGCCGGCCACGAGGTATAATAGTAATTATTATGCGGACGACAAACAGCAGAGGTACTACGATTCGTATGAAGTTGGAACTAAGGTGGATTCCTTTAAAAGTTACATTTAGTCTATGTGTAGGGAAGAAATAAAAGAAAAATAAATTATGGAGATACAAAAAATACAATACATAATTTAATTTCTTCTAATCTTTTTCAAAATGTTTATTAACACGTTGCACACAACTACGATTTTTTCTTCTGGACATGAACTCTCCTTCGAATGCATTCAATGTGTTAATTTCGAAATGCTAATAATAATTACAGCTGGGAAATCAAATCCGGAATCAATTAGACCCACTGTTTGTTGACATGGACAAATATGTGAAACGAACAGAAAGTAATAACGAAGACTCTGGTTCTACATTTAGCAGTAAAGAATCACCATCTGTATCCTCGTAAGTTTATAAACTGACGTACTGACTTCAAAAGATGAAGTCTAACGTAAACTCCTCGACAAGAATGCTTTCAATTTTTACATTTTTAGGAATGAGTTTGAATCAAAAACAAAATTGCCAGATTTTAAGGAGCCAAGGGTAATGTATTGCACATTGCCTGGTGGACTTCAGTACTTGGAGGTTCGCTCGCCTGGGAAAAAGATTCCATGTCTCTATATCCAGTCCTTGCATTATAATGTAAATAATATACGTTTTATTTTATCAACCTAGGGTGTCCATATTCCTTTAAAAAATATTCATATCTGTGTGTCATCAAAGATAATGACAGGAATGACAATATGTCTTAGAGATATTGGTCTCAGAAGCCCACGGTAAGACGTTTGAGATTATCGTCTTGGATATTCTTATAGCTTTGGTTTCGTAAACAAGTTTGGTCATAGTGCAATTAACGTGTTTTTAATAAAACAATTATTAAGCATAATGATGGAAGTAATTGCATTTCTATCCTCCAAAATATATTAAGACCGCAAAATGTCTTAATTATGAATAACATTAAAATAACATAAACAACAATTTGAAGTTCCATAAAACGCTGATGGGTAAATATATTTACTTCTAGGGTGAAGTTATAGAGACATTCAAAGAAGGATATTTCAAGCTTCATTTCAACAAGGATTTCATTGTGGACGGCATCACTTGCCTGACACCAGAGAAACGGCCATTAGAGAACTTTGTCAGACTCTACGGACAATCTTCTGTTGTCTTGAATAACGTTATTTTACGATGCACTGTAAGGGTCAAATATATAGATTTCTATAGTAATACAGTGTATAGGTTATTTTTAATTTAACTTCGTTGTTTTTAGGCTAAGAAATTGGACAATCTATATGCATTTTTTCGTTCTCCATGGGCATATTTCCTCTATCACGATAAAAGTGAAGAATTATTTGCTATTGTCAAAGAGTTACTGCCTAAGGTATTTAAATTACAGATGATTTTTTTTTTTTTTTTATATTTATAATGATTATTATGTTTCTTTCTTAGGGTCAACGTAAAGGAAAAACTCTGAAAGAAGCTTTGTATTCAGCAGCTGAAAGACTTAGTAGCACGGTAAATATGACAATGAAATTAAAAAAAAAATAAAATAAAATAATATAGGTTCGAGACACACTTGGAATATACTACCAAATTAATAAATCTGTATAGCAAACTATGCGCCCCACAATGGGTCCAATACATTGACATAGATATCATATTAATTATTTATAAAAATTAGTATTATTCAGTTCCTATCGAAGTAACCTTGGTAGCATTTTAACCGCCATCTTTCGCAGTCTTGCACAGAGACGTTGAAATCGGAGATGCGTTCTGTATTCGAATCGTCGCCGCATGTGGAGGCGATAATAGATTACGTGATGGAATGGTTGAGCGAGCACGAGGCGTTGCTCCCGGTGTACCTCCAGCCTTGGCATCAGGCCGAGTACGCGCATGATGAACAAACTAACCCAGTTTTCAAACGCAAGAGGAGTATAATTAAAATGCTAAATGCGATTTATTAAATTGACAATAAATTTTGTTGGAATTGTACATTTTTCATTCACGTCAGAAAAAAGTTTGACCAATAAGTTATAGGAAAGGACTTTTATTGTCTTTAAATGTAAAATTCTGTGGCAATGTTGGTTAAAATACGCTTTTGCAGTGAACAGTTACTTTATTATTAAACGTAAGGTTTTATTTCAAATAGGTCTGCCATTCTACAGTTTTGAGTACATTGTTTTGCATGATAGTTGCATACGATGAAGCATTGTTGTTTAAAATAAATGGAAAGTCATAAAATAACTGGCCCAATCCGCTGAGGGAGAGCCATAAACAAGAACAGTTTTAACAGTGGTAGAGCCCGCTTTAACATCTTCGCACGAATTGGCCCGGCTCGCCCGGTGAAATACCACGACCACACAGAAGACAGGCGTGAAGTGGAAGCAATTCCGCGAGCAGTCTGATGAGTCTGCGTCCCGGAGGCCTAATTTAGTCCTCTTTCCCTTCCCACCCTTTTTCTTATATGGAAAAGATGGGGAGTGGAAGTGGACTTTTCGGATGAGAGGATGCAGAGAAATTATTTTTTATTTCTGTGCATCCTCTCTTCCGTCGATTAAAGGTAGGCAACGCACATGCAATTGCGTATGTCTATGGGCAACGGTCACTTCGCTATTCCAGCGATTTCAGGTGGCCGCTCGCTCGTTTGCCATCTTATACTATAAAAAAAACAGAACAGAAGGCATAAAATATATTTAGCGTATTATACGAAAGGCTACATTGGAACGAACATAAAGATTTGGAGAATTGTAATTCACTGTTTTTTTTAATTATGTCACAGATAATATAAGTTTTAATAGTCAAATTTTAAAAAAAATATATTTTCTGTGGGTTAACTGTAACAATGACAACGTCAAATAACCATACATCAAAATCGACAATATTTTTTAGAACTCGTATATTTTAATTTAATTTTATAATGGCTAAAACGAAGCCATGTAAGCCATTGGTTTTGAATGAGCTGCTTATACAAAATGTCAACACATGGGGAAATGTACAATATAATATACCACTGAGATTGACTAGTAATGAGACTCGAACTGGTACCAATATTGCCTTACGGCATATCCCAGATATACCACATAACTTTGACTGTGTAAGTTCTATTATTGACATATTGAACCCGAAATATACCGCCGTAGTCTACTGAAAAAATGGAAACTCAGCTGATCACAGGCCACTTCTTTGTTGGTAAATATATACTCGTATGGTATTGGTACGATTTTTACTTAATACACCACGTTATGGTCAATATGTCTGAATCCAAGGGAAGGCCTACGTCCATTAATAGGCATTTGCTGGCACATTATTAATTTTATACAATGTATAACAAGCAAAATTTGTTTTCTTTGTAGAAAATCCATGACCCTCTTCCTAAGCGCGTTACCGGCCGCGATATGGTGGTGGAGAAAGAGTCCTACAAGACCACCACCGGCGAATACTGCGTTAAGCCAAATCCTAACAAAGCTATGGAAAGGTCGGACTGTGCATGTAATTGTAAGAGAGTCATTTACATGACTGGTGTTGAGAAACGAGTAAGTGTTAACTATTATTCAATGTGAAATAACATCTGTAATTTTTTATTGTTCGCTCTATTACATTGTAAACGTTTTCAGCTCCAAAGCAAGAATATCGTTCAACCAAGATTGATATCAGAGATGAAGGATAATTACAGAGGCCTCAGGAAGTCGCCACTAGCGCCTCCCGAAATTGAAGTCAAAGCTCCCGATCCTGAATACATTTTTGACGTAAGCATCATTCATCATCAAAATTTAAAGACTCACAAGGAATCAAGGAATCTAAATTGTATTCTAATTTGGTTCCAGGTGGTTGCCTCTGGTAGGAGCGAAGCACCAGTGATACCGGAGACCGCTGGTGGGTTTCGTCGTCTGCTCGACCCGTATGTGACCACCTACCGCGAGAAACATCGGCTGTATACACCGGACGACCAGTACGGGATCGGCGCTAAGGACCATATCACTTTCTACACAGAGTCTAATACTCCCAAAGTAATGTTATCGACTTTCCAACCGTCTTCCGTAAACTGTTCCGTTAATTTCTTAAGTATCTGTTAATAATTTAGATCTTATGAAACTTGGCTGGCTCCTTATTTTTTGGATTGGTATTCCCCGATTAATACTAAGATTATAAGCTTAATTCTTATCCATCTAGGTTCGAGGATTCGGTCCGAAGTATAAAGAGATATGGATGCCATTAGAGGCTAAAGTTCACAGAGCTGTTTACGATAGGAGTCACGTCAAAAAAGAGTACCACGAAGTCGCAGCTTGCCACAATCCAGTCAATAACCTCAAAGGGTGAGAATAAGAATGCAAAATACTTCTTATTATAAATGTGAAAGTTTATACGGATGGATGGATGTTTCTTCTGCGGAACGGCTCAACGGATGTTGATTAAATTTGACATACATGTAGAACATAGTTTCAGAACATATAGGATAATTCAGGTTTTTTTAGGGTTCCGTGCCTCATAGGAAAAAAGGAACCCTTATAGGATCACTTTGTTGTCCGTCCTCTGTCTGTCAAGACCCTTTTTTAATTTTGTGCAGACGAAGTCGCGAGAAACAGCTAGTACTTATATATTCACTAGATGTTCTTGAATCATAAATGTACAGTCAGCGTCATATAGATCGTCACAGACAAGATATGCAAATATATAGGTACACCAAAAGTATTCAATTATATCGGTACAACAAAAGTCCTCAAAATAATAGATACATTCACCCTGCTCAAATACATCGGTACATACACAGCGTCAAATATATGAGTACATGCAAGATGCTCATAAATATCGTAGCAGCCACAGCGTCATAAGTAACGAAGCAGTCAAGGTGCGCAAAAATATCGGTACATTTGACAAAATTGAACTCTATCTCTATATACTTGTGATACAATTTAGAATAAACTACTTCTGTTACATTCATTTGACACTTTGTATTAACATTATAGGTTGTCCGGAAAGTTCGTTCTGATTTTCGATATAAAGCTTACAATAGACTGTAGCTGAAGTGAATTCATTTTCGGATTTCCACCATTATCAAACGTCACAAAAATTTCTATATTGTGAATAATTTCATTTCATTGGTTGAGATAAAAACTAATTTTTAAAATTTTATCCAATAATAAAAGACGTTTTAGATATAGAGTCGTACCAATAAAATATAAAAACATTTCCAAAAATTTAAGAGAACAGGGTTTCAATTTTCCTTATAAAGCGGCACGAACTTACTGGGCAACCCAATATTTTTCTTCTCCTGTTATAACGCTTAAATATAAAAGTTTGTCACGCCGAATATGACAGATACGTATTAACTAATATCAAATTTTGCCTTGTCACAATATATATAATACTAGATTGGCGCAGTATTCTAGTATGTTTGCCGTAATATGTAAGTTTACCGGTTCGAATCTCAGGCTACTTTTTTTTCATTTTATCAATCACGGGGTTATTTTTTCATAACCAGTAAAAATTTGGTAATGTAAAATTTTGCTCGACAATTTTTTTTATAATTTTCGCTGTCGGGTAGAAAGAAATTTAAATAAAGTTAACAACAATTAGGTCAGACCATCGCGGGTGAAGTGAGTGGGCGGAGCGTGGATTGTCTTTGCGGGTTTTAAGAATGGTACGCGCGGAAACTATACGTACAAGTGTTATCTACATATGTGTGCGCGCCCACGAACACTGGAATGTTTATTGCAATCGACCAAAAATTTGATGTAGTTTGGATATTGACATTCAGTTTTTTTTTCTTTGTTTCTTAAATATAATCAGTATCAGTAAAAGGTAAAAGTAAAAGTGTTATTTTTACCGGTACAAGTTTAACAAACATGAGTAATAAACAAATTACATGCCAATAGCATCGCTTTATCTCCTTCATTTTTGTTTGAAATAGAAAAGTACTTTAACGGTCAAACTCATTAGTCCAAGGCAATATCAAAAAGTACCTAATAACTACGGCGATAGAATTTAATTACATGTGCTTCGATATTAAAATTAAAAAGTTTAAATATCAAAAAAAAAATAGTGGCTTGGGATTTGAACCGCCGACCTTACGTACCAACGGCGGCGAACGGTAAGGCCACGAGACCAAACTAGCATATATGATGACAAACTTAAATTTGATGTTGATTTTATCTACCTAATATCTGTCATCCGCGTCGAACACTTTTAGTAAATTTTGAAAAATGGTTTGATGCAAAGTGTCAAATGAATGTAACAGAAGTAGTTTATTCCAAATTGTATCACAAGTATATAGAGATAGAGTTCAATTTTGTCAAATGACGCTGTGGCTGCTACGATATTTATGAGCATCTTGCATGTACTCATATATTTGACGCTGTGTATGTACCGATGTATTTGAGCAGGGTGAATGTATCTATTATTTTGAGGACTTTTGTTGTACCGATATAATTGAATACTTTTGGTGTACCTATATATTTGCATATCTTGTCTGTGACGATCTATATGACGCTGACTGTACTATTATAATATATTATGTTCCATTTACAAAATTATCAAAAATGTAACTTTTTACTATCTCAGGGTATTTCAGTCAGAAACAAAGAAGCAATTCACGCCACCGTTCGCGTCTGAACTCGCGTCTTGGAGTCATGGAGAGGAATACTTCCTGGCTCCGTACCCTCCGAATCCTTACCAGACGAACATTGCCCCGTTCATGTATTGCAGCGACTATTGTCATATCTCTCAGGGCACTAAGCCTTGCATTGTCATAGACCAACTGATCCACGACATGACACCCCATAAGCTTTGCAAACAAAGGTTTAGCGTTTCTAGAGGCTGGTAAAGTATAACTTTTAGTAAACAGCTCGTTTTAAATATTGATTTTGTTTTATTTTGTGAGTTGTGTTGTTTGAGGCATGTTTTTGTTTCTTAACCACGTAGGAATAGGATACTTGTAGGTTGTCGTTTCTCGGATTCGATTATATACTAGTGAAATGAAAATTACTTCATTGGACTTTTGGAATGTTATATTGCATTTTTTTTGGTTTACTGACAATTTTGATTACAAATTGAGATTATGATTGACAAACATTGTCTTGCCTTTAACAGGTCGCTATACATTTTTTTCCTTTTTCTCATTTATTTCTATTGTGGCTTCATTGGTATTAGTGTAGTCTGAAACAAAAAAAAATAGGCGAAAAATATAAAAAATATTTCTTGTAGCATAAAAAATTAAACCTTCTTTCCATAAATCGCATTTTATGCATGCCTACATCCATTAGCGGACTTGCCACAAGGGCATTTTACTTTGCCTTTATACTATAAGAATGGTCACGTCGTTTTCGTCATTTTATTTCAAGAAATGTAAAATTTACCTTTGGTTTTGAGACAAAGCAACTGGAACATCCTGGAGATGAGCACTCACATTTAATCGGCTTCTTTTTCTAAATAAAATAAAAAGAAAATAAGTAACAAAGTAATTATTAATAAAAAAGAAATAATATATGCGCAAAGTACTGACGGCTTTTCTCTTAATGTTTGGGTAGAATATGTATTCGTCGCATGGAGTATCAACTTTCTGTAAAAAAATAGGTACCATAATTTAACCATATATATTTTATCGTATTTTTTTATAAAGTATGTGTTCTTACTACGAAGTAACCAAAGAAAAACATATCTCAATTTTGTTGTGAGGATCAGTATGTTTTTATATACATTTGTTAGGAGATAAACTCACAGCTTAATTAGTCTAACCTTTTCACACGAACAAGAGCAATGTAGATTCTTCGGGTTCTTTGAATTCTTAGGATTCTTGGAGTCGGCCATTACTCTTTATTTGTCTTTACCAAATCTTTTTTCTATCTCCGCTTTGAATGTTTCGTTTTTCTGAAATATTATTAATCAGTATTATTATGCATTAAATAATAATTTAATATTGCAATTCAACCACATTAATTTCTTTTACCCCAGGACACGTCGGGTTAGGACATGTCGAGTCTTTTTTTCCATCCAGACACTTCTTATCCTGAAAAAAAAACAAAGGTCTAACGATCATTGAGTTATACGTTTAAAATCAGAAGTCTAAACCATCCCTTCCACTCTAACTGTTTAGTGAGGGTTCAGTATAGGAGAATTTAACAAGTTAAACTTAGCACGAAGGTTTTAACCTGGCGTAAGCTAGTTTGCCTTTGCCATCCAATAAAACCTAATAGTGTTTACATGAAGATGAATGGATTTGATTACTTACGTGGGGACATGAATACTGCGAAGGTATTGGTGACTTCCTCCTCCGTGGCGGAAGACAGGGCGGGTTGTGGAAGCATCGAGAAGGATTGTTGCATGGCGCGCTCGCCCGAGGTGGCCAGAAACAAGGCATTAGGTACGGGAAGCAAGACGATGGTGGTGAACACCGCGGCAAATGATGGCAGGACCTAGCAGCTACGGGCTGGTAAGATAATAATCCTGTATTTATTATCTACATATAATATATTTATTATATACATTTTAAGAAAGGCGCACCAATTTTCTTTTTTTGGTCCGGGAAGGAGTACATTCCAGAACTCATCCTATCACCTGACAAAATCAGGTTTACAAAGTAAAAACAAAATACTGTCATTTTAATACTTGCCTTCTTTAAAATACAACTGGACCTTGGCGTTATCTCGACCTGTTAAAATTGTTAAATAGCTATATAATTATTTGCTTTATTAAATGAATTAATTTATATTGCAGTTAGTTGTAATATAACATATTAAATACGTGTTTCGCATTGTTCTTGTAATTTGTGTGAGTTTGTATTTGGTTTTGTATATTGAAAATTCTATTTCAGATGTATGTATGAAGGTAAATTTTTGGACACACATATTTTAAAATAAATTAAAAGTACTCACTGGAGACGGTTCAAACGTCGGCTTCCGTTTCAATGAGATCTGTATTGAAATTATTTGAAATATTAGCTTAAAGATTGAACTTTTTAAGTATTTATTTTAAATGCAAAAAGCGTTACCTTCATGCCGTATCGAGTATTACAATCCATCAAGCATCTTGGTTTCGCACAGGGCACTTTCTATAAAGATAAAAATGACGATTACTAAGAATTCTGTCAAATTAAAAAAAAACTGATCACAAATGCATAAGTACCTTACCTTACATTTTATTTTGCCCTTGATGCACTAAAAAAATAATAATTTTAATATATTTGTAGTCAATAAAACAAAATTAGTAAAGAATTTTATTATTATCAAAATGACTTACGCAAATTACGCATGGTGGATTGTCCTAAAACAAAAGGAATATAATTGGTAATTTTTCAAAATATTTAAGATTTTGGTTGCTTTTAAAACAATATATTTGTAGTTTATCAAGCTCATGATTTCTAAAGAAATGTCTAAAATTGGTGACAAGATTATTGGACTAACCGTGGGTTTCTGAGACCGAAATGCTTATTTAACACATATTGTTATATCTGTTTCTTCAAAGATGAAAGATTGAGATGACGATGTGTTTCATACAGATATTTTGGTCTCAGAAACCTACTATAAGAATTTGAAACCTTACACAGCACGTTCCACAAGGTATTTCGCAAGGTGTTGGCTTAAGGAACGGTATTTTGGGCTGTTTAACGCATGGATATCTGCATGGGCTTCTGCATGGACTTCTGCACGGGCTTCTGCATGGAGGGGAGCATGGACTTCTGCATGGTGAAATGCATGGACTTCTGCATCGTCGGCCGCAAGGTGTCCCGCAAGGCGTTATTCTTATACTCGGTTTAGGGCAGGGTATAGCTCTGCTGGAGCGCGCAGATACTACACACGGCAATGCGCAGGGCAGTGAGCACACTACTCCACACGACTTGCATGATGAACAAAATGGATCGGTACAGCTGTAACACCTCCCGCACTACGACAAATAAATTATAGGAACATATATCATTTCAAGACATCCAAGTTCCAAAGAATTACTTTTATGTGTTAAAATAATATTATACCTTGAGCGACATCGGCAAATCGGTGTTGCTCTGAAAAAATAAAAGATTTTAGGACAAGCTCTATAGTATAATTTCTGGTTAAATCTTTTAGGGTTCTTAGTATTACTACTATTTACAACGTATTAGAATTGTCATCATAACCTTGCTTATAGTGGTTTAAATAAATTTAAATTATACGACAACCCAAACGTAAAATTTTAGTTGATAAGTTTTTAATATTTACGTTATGTTTTCTTACTTGTGTATGAAATTATTTCACAATAATGTATACCTTGTGACAGCATTTTTTCTCGCAGCAAAGCAGTTGTATGATAGTTGTTTGGGGAAAAGCTGGGTCCTTATCGTCTTTACGATACCTCTTCAGCATTTTAGAATTGACGACGGTAATATTGGACAAACCAAACATATTGTGCTCCTTGTCCAATCGTAAGATCGTCGAGAGACACTTCTCTCCAAAGCTGACGCAGCCCTTCATATCGCTGTCAGAATCACTCGATTCAGGGACGGCAAAAGACACGCTTCGAGAAATAGTTGATGTACTCGATCTACAACAAACAGGTTTCCTAGTATTTATATTCCTAAAACAAACACGTTTCCTTGCATAGAAAAATTTGACTCAAATAACGTGTACCTTCAAAGTCTCTTGAAATCATCACGATGTCGTTTCCTGTTAATCCTTACCTTCGCTCCTGTTAACGCGTTAACAACTCTGGAACGATACTAGACCTGTATTTGTTGTACGTATGACAGTAATTTGGATTGTTAATTTTACACACCTGGAATCGGTGGAGTCTGTTTGACTATCAGTGAGCCATTTCATTTTTGTCAAATGCAATAAATTTGGATTGTCGCCTTCGTCCGTAGTTGTTTCGTCGGAGAATTCGCTATTTTCCAATGTCGTTGTTGAAGCCTTAAAATGTAGTGTTAATGAAATATATAAAATTATTAAAAAAGGTTACTTCTTTGTAATATAGTGTTCAAATTCTTACGTATCCTGTTGATAAATCTGCCTCTCTATGGCATTCCGTACTTGTATGTGTATTTAAATTATCGCATAAGCCTTGAGTTCTTTCAACGAGTTTTGGTTCATCCTCCATTACCTGAAATGTAATTGATTTTAAATGTGTATGGACTCTCCTACAAATTGTTTTGATAATCTGATCTTTCGTATTTCTTTGAATCTGGAAAAAAGTTGGGCGGAAAAGAAGGTAAAGACGATGAAATGAATGAGGATTGAGTGGACATAAAGGCCTGCATGCGGACGCACCGCACGCAAGGGATTTTAGTTTGTTTTGTATGATTTGACATCGCTGCGTCCATCATCTTCGCCGGCCGCATCAAAATACTAAGCAAATTCGTTTAATCCGTGCGTGCGGTGCGTCCGGCGCGAGACAATGGACACATGCCTTTGGAGGATATTTTTTTTCTCTTCTCTCTTGGCTTGGATAAAACTTTTTTCAGTTATTAAACATCAGCTGAAATATCGAAATTTATATCTTGTGTGAATTATATTGTCATACATACTTGTTCAATAAGTTCGCGGGAAGGTCTAACGCAGCAACCTTTAAATACTCTCTCCTGGTTTGAAGATGGCTTGACACGATTCATTTGGCACATATAGGTGCAATAAGGTTTTTGTTCGGAGCGGCTGTGTGGTACCGTTTTAGTGTGTTGAGCTTGGCTGGAGCTGATATCTTCTTTCATATTGTTATAGTTTGGTCTTACTGGATCCATATTGATGTGTTTATTATTGTTATGTTATTTAGCAAGGAAAGGCAAAAATGTCAGTAGCGACATGTTAAAAGCATTAGATGGTGTAATGTACAGAAAAAACAATTATTTGCAGTAATTTCTTTACATGGTGCTGTTTTGACGCCACATAAAATTATTTGATTGTTTGAAACCCATTTGTCATTTTCTTATTGTCATTTTCTTTTTAATTTCGTTTCTAAAGCAGTTATTATTACTCTAGATAGAACTTTGTGTTACATTGTAAAGAATTCTTTGTGCCTATTGAAATATTCATTCTCTATAAGGAAGTTTATCCTTGTGGTCCCATCAATACGGTTAAACATAGTATTTTTTTACTGTATTACATGTTTAGGTCACTGGAGGCGCGAATTTGGATAACATTTTTATTACTTTTTACAAAAACTTACATTATTGATTTAGACCAGAACTATTTTGTCTTGAACTTATCTTCGAGTTTAATTACTTTTTCACGGTGCGCTAAGGCGTGTTGAAATTTAGTACGGATATACTATATATCCATAGTATGTGTGGTATAGATTTAAATCTGATTATATAATATGTATGTGATAGATTTCCAATCCCTTGTAAGTATTTAACGTGCATTAGAAATACATGTTAAAATACATGCAACATAGTAGTGGAAGCGTTTACACGAATGAAAATTAAACTACAAAATTCATATTTTTCCAATAATAAATGGATCGTATGTTATTTATAGCTGCCACATAATAAATTGTGGCATTTAAGATAGTGAGACCGCTACCGGCAAGTGATGTGAATGACATCAGACCGGACAAAAAGCTCGCGTAACAAAGGAATAACAATAAAAAAAGAGATTTTCACAACGATTAGACGGACATGGTTCGTTTGGCCCGCGTTGAATCTGACGCGCCGCACTTTTTTTTGCATGTCTATCGGTCAATCTGTAAAAAGGTATCAAATTAATTACAAATTAATTAAAATATTTCTTATGATGCTAATTTGTGATAACTCACAGACCTTTAAGGTCCCCTTTTTTAGGCTTTTTCAAACTAATAATAAAAGACAAAAGGAGGAACTCCGATTCTAGATCTTTTTTCATATTTCAATTGATGGTAGCAAACTTGTTAATTTCTCGATTTTTAAATTAACGTAATATTTTAACATGCAATTACACTTTTTGTCTATCTTAAAAAGTGATTGGATCGATAAGACAGTTGAAGCAAACGGGCAGAAGACAGTAATCCCCTAATAGTGAAACAGAATTTAAATAAGTTTGTAACTGAACGTATGATATTAGAAAAAATAAATTGATGTTATTGTGTTCCGAATGAAGTACAGTCAACAGCAGATGCTGTTAGAAATATAAAAGTTATTTAAGTTTTAAATGCTTTGACTTACATTAGTAGTTATAAAAATATTTATCACAATATAATCAGTAAATCTGACCTTTTTGGTGACTGTTTCCTTAAAATTATTAATTTATATGAAGTTAATGAAAAAGGAATTTATTGTAAAGATAGTCAATTAAAAAAAATAATTTAAAAATAGAATCAGAGGAAATTACCATTAAAATGAAATGTTTATTTCAAAAAATAATTTGCCTGTTAAAGTACTTTCCCGCGGGATGTTACTGAAGCGATTGTAAATACCTGAATAAATGAAACGCCACATTTTTTCCAGTTAATTCACATTGATCCAGAGATTACAAACCATTTGTACCCGAGTTCTACGAGAATAATTGACTATTATAATTTTAATGAACAATCACAATTAAGAATAAAATTAATTTTGTCAAATGTGAATTAGTTGACGATTAGTTATGTAAAATTTTTCATCTATTTTATATCTACCTACGTTGACATTTAAATACCTTTTGGCTTAGGACAATTTTACATGGTTGTATAAAAGTCACTGATCTTGTTTTAAAGTACCTCATAATATTCTGATTATAACTAAATAAAGTAACGAGGAGGAAATTCAAAAAGTCGTCCTTTTATGTTTATGATCCCTGGATTACGACGGTGTGCGCAAAGGCTTTGTGTTGTATCACTCTTGATACCAGTGCCGGCGCACGCGCAATATTTCTACAAAATGGGATTGTGAAGTTCAAATATTTCAGTTAATTTCATCCTAAAAATCTGATAATGATTTGTGATTAAATAGTGTGAAAATTAAAATAAAAAATAAATAAAATGACTTTGTGTACGGTGTTATTGTGGATTGTATTTGTTTGGTGGACTGTTGATGCTCAATTTGGAAGTAAGTTTTTGTGTAATTACTAGCTATCGACCGGGACTTTGTTCGCGCGATATGAAAAAAAAAACTCAATAACTTAATAGTGCTTTATGTAAGACTATTTTCTACGTGTGTGCCAGATTTCATCAAGATCCGACGAGGCGTTCCGGTGATACCTTCAAACAAACATCCATCCATCCATCTGTCTAAGGTTTCGCATTTATAAGATTTTAATCTTGATTGCATTCCTTTGTACATTCTTTTGTATTTTGAGATAACTGCAATTAAAATTCTTGATTGCCATTTTTGCTATATCAACGATGAAGTTGACCACCACTTTAAAGTTAGGGAAAAATGATAATGGAATTATGCAACAGAATTTAGGAATATGAACATAAATAATTTGTTCTATCACAAAAAGTCCTTGAAAGTATGTATACATTGGTAGACATAAAGGCTTTAATAATGAGAGCTTGACATGAAAATTATACAATGTGCATCTAGGTTTAATCGGTGATCGCAACGATGATACAATAACAGACAGCAGTGGCCTTGCTGACGAACTGATTTTATCTAATTTCGAGGTCATTACAAATTACAATCAAACACGACATTGTGGTCCACTACAATTTGCGATGCTTTGAAAATTAAAATTCAATAATGTAGTAAAAAGTATTTAAAATTCCGTACATGTCTCATTATTTTTAAACGTTTATTTACTTTCATATTTCATGAACTATGTAATACTATTCTTAATACTAATTAAAGTGTTTGGTCTTTATTCGATTTTTCCTTTATTTTTACACGACTTACATCTGTGTCTTCAGACTTTTCTTTAGGAGATTCTTCCTAAATAATCATAGAATTTTAAATTGTTTTGGAGTTAATATAATTTTTGTTTTCTTTTTTAGCTGTATCAATCAGTTTGGACATGGGACGTGCCGAAGAGGAAGCTTTAAATTTCAAAGTGAGTGACATGAAACGTTATTACGTCATTCTTGAGGTGAACTTTATGTTAATTAAGAATGTTAATGTTTTTAAAATATAATATTTGTAGGGTCGATGTCCACCGAACACTTCTTGCGTTCCAATCAGCTCATGTCCGCTATTAGAGGACCTCATGGATTTCTCTTGCTTTTCCTCAGATAAGTAAGTGTTAAATGAGCAATTTTTTTTTATAAATGAAGTATTGTAGTGTTATAACTGACTTTCAAAACTAGGAGGTTCTCAAGCACCTTGTGTATTTTTTTTTATTTTATTGTAAAACTGTTTTCTAATTACCAGATACTTCCACCGTCTGAATTCGCTGACTTGCGGCAATAACAATGAAGAGGACCTCGTTTGCTGCCCGGCTTGCGAGTGCGCGCGCGTTCATCCCCCCAACACGGCGGAGTGCGGACGCAGCATGGTCCGAGCCAACGACTACAAAGGCATCGGTCTGCATCCCTGGGTCGCTAGGATTGGATTCACCAGTCGGTATCAATATAACATCTAAATTCATGATAAGGTTGCATATAATTTAACACTTTTATTTATAAGAGTGTTGGACTTAAAAAATTTCAGAGTTTTTACATGAAATGGACATTTGATCAAAACCTTGTAACTAATTAAAGTCTATATCAGTAGTGTTAGAGTTTTTTTTTTATTTCAGATAAAGATACTGGAACAGTGAGATTCGCATGCAGCGGTTCAATCATAGCCAAGAGAGTTGTATTGACCGCCGCCCATTGCGCACTGGCTAAACCTGAGGGATACAAATTGTGAGTAATCTTAAAGTATGAAGAGTTAAGAGTCCAACTTTGAAGAGTTGTCGCTCTCTTAAGTGGTCACTAATGTTGCTTCTCAGCGTAATTAGTATGAGAAAATTAGACTTAACAACTGTTTGTCCAGTGTAATTTTTTAAACACCTAGATCAACGGTGGTGGTTGGCGAGTGGGATACTACGCGCAGTCCGGATTGTAACGAGTACTTCTGTGCACCTGTAACACAGGCCCTAAAGGTCGAAAACGTGGTCGTGCACCCCGGTTACGAGCAGAAGATATTCCGTCACGACATCGCACTCATCGTACTCAAAGATGATATCAAGTATTCAGGTCTGTGAAATGTTTCTGTGTTTGTTTCGTTTCCGAAAAGACCATAGTAACATTATGAAATCCCAATTTTTTAGAACGTCAATCGTCAAACTTCTATATAAAGTTTATAAATAATACTAATAGCAACTTTAGCTCATTAAGGTCATCAAATGACCTTGAATTGGTTTAAATCAGTGTGTCTAATCTCGATGCTAATTATTCATTTTTTTCAGTGACAGCGGCTCCGCTCTGCCTGAATGGTAAACCGGAAATAGTTATAAATGAACGAGCAACGCTCGTCGGATGGGGAAAATTATCCGGACAGACCAACATGGTATGTTTTTGCACACTTCACCAAATTATAGGCACGATATGACAGATTTCACTGTCCCATCATAACGAACTATATTACTATATTTTCTTTTCTTTCTTTATTCTTCATTATACACACCGATTACACAATACAATAATTATACAATTATTGTTTATTTATACAATGGTTCTTTAGCAAGTTCTACTTTAGTCAGTTTTATTCAGTATTGCAAGCATCCGAGTCAAACTAATTGTATATAACATACTTATGACACTCCTAGGAAGAATACGAATCGAAGGACACTTCATACTTCGAGATTGATTATTTTTTTAAGGCTAGAGGTTGTTCCATTTAAAGTACTTACAAACATAAACACATGCTCACAAAAAGACTAAGAAGATAGGATCAACTTCAAATTTTAGTGCGGAAATGATTATTTTCTTAGTGAAAATGACATTATTTAACATCTATAGGTGGGTAAACAACAGCAACTAGAAGTGCCATTGGTCCCACTGGAGACGTGTGAGAGCATCTTCGGGGAATCAGTGCCGGTGCACGAGGGACAGCTGTGCGCGGGAGGGGAGGAGGGCAGAGACGCATGTTCTGGCTTCGGAGGAGCGCCCTTACTGATCAATAGGGATGGACAGTACTTACAGGTAACATGTAGACAAGGTAAATATACCGTTAGAGATCCGTTTCTGACATGACAAGGGTCAACAATTCTGTTAGTCGACGAATTAAAATGCGATCGTATCAGTTAAGACATAGAAAACAAAATTATTCTCATCTTTGACTCTAACTTATGGTTATACAACTTTGGTTTGGTCGAAAACATTTCTAATTATATTCGTATAAAGAATGTGTCATAAATCACAAGCAAATGGCCTCAACCTTCCAATCGCGCTAGGCCAGTGCGATTTGGTTTACATTCATCTACTTTCAATCTCTTGTCATAATGTCCTGGTTTTCTTTATATTTTTTTGTTTTTATTTTAGATCGGCATCGTATCGTTCGGTTCAGAAAACTGCGGCAGTGAGGGCGTACCCAGCGTGTACACAAACATCGCGCACTACTTCCATTGGATCGTAGAAAACTCTCCCTCATGATTTTGTCGTATTAAAATACAATTGTGAATTTAGTTGTTTATTAAATATTGTAGAAACATGAAGAAAAGGATATTATTTGTGTTAAAATCACGCAATTGTAAAGAAACATTTTTCTTTTGTTTGTGTTATAAATAAAAGATAACAGGTTTATATATGGTTCGAACCAAAACCATATATTGAATGAATTTAAAACAGCGGCATCTAGTGGCGTAGCGTAAACACAATCGCATTAAGGTACATCGGTGGGTATTTGTAAAATGAACATAAAAATACTGAATGAAAATAAAAAGCGTATATTTCAGGTAGAATTATAAAAGATATATTCCCAGGCGCGGTTGTTGTAATACCGCGCACACGGCGCCGCCTCTCGGAGAGTGGCGCATAAAGTTCCAATCAGATCAGTCATTGCAGCATCTTGAAAGTCTTGATTAAATACCTGAAAAATAAACATTCTTAATAATACTAACATTACGAGAACTTCAAGGTATAAGTGTTAAGTAAACAAAAATCACTTCTGGATCACAATGTCAGTATTTACTTATGTTTATTTTTTATTCTGTTTTTCAAAAAAACCGAAATTAAAAAGTTTACACATCTTGTTGTATAAATTATATACTTAACATTTGAAATAAGCTAAATAACAGTCGTAATTCCTTAGTATATCTACTACAATAACTAATATACCAGAGTAATGTTTAAAAATATAACACAGGTACCTTTTCTTTACATAAAATATCAAATATTACATAATTACCCCATCGAGAGTAACTGTGGGTATGAACTTTGGCTTCAGCTTGTCAGTGTGGTACTCGGAGTCCAACTGTAGCGCCACTCCCTCACCCGCCAGCACGCAGCCCTCCACATCGCTCACCGACAGCCCGGCGTGCTTCACACACTGCAAGTATTCATCACGGTAATATTAAAATCATCTCCAAACACCGTTCTAACTTGGATTGGTGATAGAACAAAGTTATCAAGTCGATGTTTCGTCAAAGATTTCAGTCGAAATTTGTTTACAAAGTCTTGTGTTTTTACTTAGGTCATGGAAAGTTTATTTGTTAGTGTTTAAATAATTGATAGTCTATCTGTAGTACACAAAAAGGAGATGATAATGATTTCAAATTCTTTGGAAAAAAATATTTATGTACATGTTTATAGATTTTGTACGTTGAATAATGAAGTGTCATAGGGTTATTGATTTTAAGCAATTATTTAGATACTTACACCTAGACTAGCGTGAGCACCGGACTCTGAGGCCATCTCACAGACGACGTAGGTGACCCGTTGTATGTCGCTGTGGCCTCGCATGTGTCTCAGCGCGCACTCCTGCACTATATTGCCGAGGCACTCCTCCGGTCCGTGCTGGCATTCGAAACCATCGTCGCCGTAGTTTATACTCTGAAATATTAAATGTTAGTTATAGTATATGTATATTAAGTTAAAATATTTTGTTATTAAATCCTGAAAGTCCAGGAGCCGAAATTAGTATTCGATCTTTGCTATTTTTTTTTAATGTATTAGGTTCAAATTTAACTGATTTACAGATTGCAAATGATCTATTGTTAAGAAGGCGATTGAGTAATTTTAGTAACACCTTTCATACAAATGTATTGAAATTATTTATGGCATCACAGTATAAAGCTATTTACCCTAGACTTTCCGAACGGTATAAGTCTGAGTTTGACATATCTGTGCAGTAATTCGATGGCCGGTTGCAGCTGTTCCAGCACAAACTTCTTGCTGTCCGGACACTTGCTCTCGTAATACACAGTCAGAAGATGCTGAAAACAGGCAAGAATTTTTTCTATTGTTAATTTTTAAAATCAATAAACCCGATAAAATAACAAGCGATATTGACATTCCGAGAAAGAATACATTAAGAATTAAGTCGGGATTTATATAAAGTGTTTTTGTTTTTATTTTAGGAAAATGTTTTTGATAAAGTTCATATTTTATACGAGTAACTACATTCTTCTTTAATATTAGTGCTTAAATAAAATCTAACTCGAAGAATAATTTATACATTGTTATGCTTCTACATATTTCAATAGCATATTTCTAATTTTATTTATATTTAATGTTTATGAAGTTTATGTTTTATGTAGAGCATGTATGGTTAATCAATCGTATACCGGCCGGGGCAGGACAACTTTCACTGGTACATTAAAGTCTTGCTCAAGGATCTCAGGTCCGTGCAGTCATAAATGCCTTTACATGACTTTACATTTGATTATTGTTATATAGGTCAGGGCTAGTTGAAAATGTAACAGGTTTCAGCCATAAAAAAACATAAAATAGGTCGTATTGCATTCCACTTTTGTTTCTCCAATTGAAAATAACATTAATTAATTTTAGATTATAATATTTTTGATCTTTGCATTCAAGGTTATTAAATAATTTACCGTGGGTTTCTGAGACCAAAATTATCTTTCAAAAAATATTGTTATCTCGATTTTGTTATAGATAGTGACAAGGATGACGATATTTTTTTAATGCCTAGATTTTGATCTTAGAAACCAATAGTTTAGTGTGTAAAACATAATTGTCAACTTTGTCAAATTTACTTATGAGTACAAAAATTCTGTACGATTATTAGTCGAATAATATTTAGAAGAGGTGTTAAATACATTATGGGGCAGTGGCTATTATACTTGGATGTCGTTCAGGTAGCGTTAAATTGCTTTAACGTGCTGAATATAATTATTTTCAGTACGCGATGAATTCTTTACAAGATGAAAATATGAATAGTATGCATGTAAATTAAACGTTTAACTCCACTTTACATCAGATTACATCACATGTTACTCTTGAAACATTGTATAGTACACATTTTATTTGTAATAATACAAAAACCCCTTGAAAAAAATATATTATCGTACAAGAAAGTATTGAATTGCTACAATTGGATGGCTACAGAGGTGGCGAAATACCAAAGAAAGTATGGATGGATTGTGTGAAATAGGATATGCGTAAGAAAGAGATTCAGATATGACGGCTGATAGAGATGTATGGAGGAGTACATACTACGCCGACTCTCAGTAGGGATAAAGGCAGGTTGATGTTGATTTACAATGCAAAATGATGTTTTGCAATCTCTCGATTAGACGTGAAACTTGTATTAAACACTCGTTATAATATAACATTTTTGTATACAATACAAATAAAAGTCTATTCAAAAACCATAGTTTACAACTACAATGCTCGAATCATTAGATTTCAATAGTAGAATAACATGTTGATGTCATTGTTTTAAAAGATTGTTTAGGTCGCTTCCGTGCAGAGTTTTTAAACATTTTCACGTATGCATATACTAGTAAATATATGACCTATGTCACTGTAGTCGCCAATTTATACCCAAAGACCAATTATTCTGGTTGATATTTAATACATATAAGATAAAAATATAGTCAATAGCTAAGCAAATATACGTCGTTTCTTTCAAACTCCACTAGTAAAGTAGTAGTAGTAGTATTTTTTTAAATATAAGTATACAATGAGATACCAATGAACAGATAAACTGCCGTTGAATACCTTTTTTGCTGGTCTTAGTGTCAATTCCAAATCGTTACAGAATTTAAAAAAAAAATTAAAAATTAACGTGATATGTATTTTGGGGAAGTACGATATTTTAAAATAATTTGATATAATTTCATTTATATTTTGTTATTATTATTATTTTTTATTTCACAAGATATAACAAATAAAAGTTATAAAAATATCATAAATAATATAAAATAAAATACCTTTTGTGGAACATATCCTACACTTAGATGTATTCCCGCGCAAAAAAGCATAAAAATTTGAAAAAAATTGAAGTTCACCATTTTCAAAACAAAATAAAATTACACATCCTACACATAAAATAAACTTAATATCGGTATGATTCTCAATACATTTTCGTGCAACGTCTCAATCCGTTGTGTGCGAAACAGTAAACAGTTGTGTCAACAAATATCATAGTTTGTGTAGTTAACGCACACTACTACAGTAATAACAGTTTTACAATATGCTTGTGTGAGTGTAGAGCCCTAATAGCTATAACTAAATTATCTATAGATATTAATATTAATAAAATTAGAGTATCTTTATGTAATATCGAAAAATAAAATCATATTTCGTACACATAATAACATGCTTATAAAGAAAAATATTAAAGTTTTTGTCTGTCTGTCTGTTCGCAACGTTTGAAATCTCCGGAACGGCTAGATCGATTTTTATTTTTACGGAACGATAGCTGATGGACGCAATAATTTATAGCCTACATATTTTTATTATTCTATAACTATAATGGCTCGGGAGAACGCTACTATAGCGGATAAATAAAAAATATATTGAGAGATAAATATAACGATTCAAATTTTCCGTTCATTTTAATCACCAGTCAAAGTGAAAAAGAAAAACTTTTAAAACAAACCAGATCTTTTGATGTCCTTTTGCAAAAAAAATAATGCTTCCTTATTTTCATCTGCCAACAGTCAAACAACTTAAACATCGGCTGATATTTAAACTTAACCGGTATTCTTTTCATATCCTACTATCTTAATTCTTAGTCTTACTAAAATATTATAAAAGCGAAAGGTGATGGATGGATGTTGTTTGAAGGTTTGTACAGGACGGCTGCATGGATCTCTATGAAATTTGGCATTGATGTACAAGGCTTGCAAAAACATATAGGCTTCTTATAAACTTTTTTTTAATTCCGTGCGGACAGACTCGCGGGCGACAGTAAGTGACTTAATAAAAATATATTTAAAAGGTACTTACCAGTCAAAATATAGAGTAAATTTGCGTGTAAAGTGCGTAAGCCATCACTATAGAAAGAATAATTGTCCAGTATGGATGTATAAGATATATTGCATAGAATATTATCAAGAGAAATATTATAAAGTAAACTATTTCCATTTAATTTCTCGAGACATTTTGATTTTGGTAGTTAATTTTGTTTATATTAAAATGAATTTATTTACATTGATAGAGTCAGCTATTTCATGACATTTTAAAATTGACACAATAGACAATATAATTTCAAATAAGGCTAAGTTTGATTACATATTTATGGTCGCTAAAGTTTTTGAGAGTTACAGTAAAATTATAATCCATTGTTTTTCTTAATAGATTGTTTAATATTTCGTGACAACTTGATCCTGTAAAGTAAGACGTTTAGAAAGAAATGACCTTGATATTTCTCAATTTCAACGTATGGGATTAATTGTTATTAAAAGTAAAGAATTTATCAACATATTAAAGTACTTATTTTTTACTCTCTAATCTACTTATAAGTCGCTTATTTTTATCCACACATTGTTCGAAAACTGAGCAAATAGGTTTCCTTGATCCTACAGAAGAACTTTCCGTCACATAGGTTCCTTGCATGATTGCGTCTTCATAAGGTGAATTGGTTTTTAATTTCCCAATAGCACGTTGATATTTGGAGCTAACTTCGTCATGTTTTTCCATATTTATATCTTTTTGATGTGTGCTAAAATTGTAGTTATCTTTTACTTCTGTTCTGAATGATCTAAAAGAAAAGATAATGTCGGTTGATTGTATTTAATTTAAAAAATAAAATTTATGACAATTTAGTTATCTTAATATGATTATTCAATCATAAATGAGCTTTTACTGCTTTGCTTATCGTTTTGATATGTCTTTACGTACATTAATCGCGTTTTATTGTAACCAGTTGCCATTTAGTTTTAAAAATAAAACAAAAGAAAACTCATGATCCTATTATATTTACGTTACCCTGGAAGCCAATTCAACTTATTATGAATTCTTATTTCTCTTAAGTCTCCTTTAAATTTCTCTCTATCGTATGTTGTCTTGGGACATTTAACTCGTACGAACCAATCGTCATGTGTTGGTTTTCTTGACCATACCTAGAATAAGCAGTACAACAAACATTATAAATGTCACTTAAAAAAATGTTTAATTAAAAAATAATTATAATACCCAAGGAATGTCTGCTAACGTATAATAAGTAACAATATCTTTAGAATTAGATGTCTTCTTTAATTGATCAGCAGTGTACGGCCGATGATGTAGCCTATTGGTAGTGAGATAAGGGTCCAAATATTTTTCAAATCCTTCGTAAGTTGTGTCCATTTGTTCCAATTCTTTATGCCAACTTGGTGCCATTGTTAACTGGAAGTAGGTAAGTAAAATAATTATATTCAAAAGCAACGATCTTTTTTTAGTTTCATTTTGTACAATATTAATTTACCGGCTTATTTTCTAAAGATACTGGATGTTTAAATTGATCTTTTTCAGTTATCAAGCGACTGTAACTTGGTGGTGTAGAAAAAGATTCTTTCGTTTCCGTCGTTCCGTGAACTTTGCATGCCGGTGGACGATCTTCGACCTTCAAATATTTATTTAATAATTATAATAAATATTGTATAATACTTTTTTGGAAACTTGTTTATTAATTTAAAAGTCGATTAGTTATATATTACTTTTACGTCATCAATAAGTTACGTGATATTTTATCTCTAACACACTTTCTTTTTACATAATCCTATTAAAATTCTTATGAACAAAATATTTTAGACCCTCACGTACTTAGGCAAATGGTATCATAACTTAAAATCTCAAATCAAAAAAGAAAAGAAAAATTAATTCAAAAAATTGGAAGTTACAAAAAAAATTGTATGTTTTGGAATATTTTAGAGAACAATTATACAAAACGTGCTTGTGTTTTTGTAACTTAGCTTTGGTATACTAGCGTTTCCCATGCCCTATTCCCAATGTAGAGTTGGCACCGGTTATCATCCCTAATGCATGAATTCGTTACTTTTAGCACCTTAGGTTCCTCCTCTTTACGCCTTCCATTCATATTTTCTTCTGTCTTATAATAAGTAGTATTAGTCTATTAAAAATATATTTACCCGTCTACTAAGTGGATAGATGTATTCATTCTCAACACACGATGTATGTTTATTAAATCTTTTAAATTCTGGAATTTTATATCCATAGTCGAGTGCTGTTTGTGACCGCATACATTCCTTATAAGAATTGTCACGATATTCTTGAACATCTCCACCAGTTTTCTGTAAATATAGGTACAAAGAAATTTAAATTAAACCAAAAACTTTTTTTTTGCACATCATTTCCTAAATCGTGCTTATGTATTGTAGAAATTTCTCTTTTGACCTTTATTGAAATTGGTTTGATACAGATTTCTGCATTTTCGATTTTTGTTTTTAACTACAAGTTAACTGTGCTAAAAGCCCATTTTAAATGTTCATCGTCAAAACCTTTCGTTTGTCGTTTTTAAAAAGTAATTAAACGAAGAATAACTGAAAGTTAAATAAGTATTAATACCGTCTTATGTTGTAAAACTTCAGGCTCTGGTCTCCATTTCCTTGCAATAAATTCACTCGAAATATCCTTCTGTTCGAGAACTCTCACGGGATAATCTACGTTTAGCGTGTCCCAGTGAGTTCTTGGATATTTCTTTGGGTAACAAGCTTGCATTTTTATACGTAGTTTATCTTGTTTGCAGAGTTGATAACTTACGATCGTGAGTTCCTTTCCATAGTTACCTTTTGTTTTTAGTTTGAAGAGAAGTTTAGTCAATATTACTAAATATTGACAAAACTTTTACTCTAGATATCATCGTCTCTATCTTTTTTTAAAGTATGAGAGAGATACACATATTTTGTATAAATGAAAACGCGATCTGAGAAAATTGATCGCATAAATGTTGACTGATCCGTACATAAGCCAAATAAAAAAATCAAGCTCGTATCTAAAAATGTATGCTATAGGTTTTAAAAGCGCTAAAAATGCAAAATGTAACCTAGTCTTACCGTGGTTTTCCGAGACCAAAATCTCCGTTTAAAACATTTTTCAACAATTGTTTGTCATCTCTGTTTTGCCAAAGATGAAAAACAGAAATGACGATATGTTTTACACAAAGATTTTGGTGTCAGAAATCAACGGTTAGTGGGGTAACATCATCATCTGCTCACCATACGTCCTCACTGAGGGGCTCGGATCCTACCCAAAGTCACGGGTGACTAGGCCATAGTCAACCACGCTGGCTCAATGCGGGTTGATTGACTTCACACATATCATTGAACATGGGTTTAACATATTAAAAGAAAATCGATAATACGTTTGGTAAAAATTCGTTTAATTCTTCACAAATGACTGAAAATGTTATCAAAACACAATATACGTGTTATATAACTAAGTTTAAATTACATGATTGCAATAAATACATACCATAACTATACAGTACCACCATAATACACCGGGTTATGTTGACAGCTAGTTAACTGTTCTTAATTTTAAAAACAATTAACATTAATGATATTTAATTACTGAACAAATTAATATATTAAAATTTCCGATTTGAATGACTATAAATTATGAGAATTATTTGATAATTAATAACGATCAAAACTGTGCATTTCATTAAAGCTATTGTAGTAATATCTTTTTAAATTACGCTTGGTAATATATTATTTTAAATAGTGCGAAATTTAAAAAGTAATCGCTATTATCTTAAAAGCTTTAAAGTTTGAATATTGATTGTAAGTAAAATGCTTAACTGATATATAAACACGGCTAAACACTACGGCCACCACCGGACGGTATGTTCGTCCGGTGGTGGCACCGACTAGTTTCGAGCCCATCGGGGCCATCTTCAGGATGAGTGGTACTGTTATTATTTCGCGGACGCGGCCCGTCGCTCACTCAGAACTCACCCCGATGGGCTCGAAACTAGTCGGTGCCGCCACCGGACGAATATACGTGAGTGTTTAGCCGTGTTTATATATCAGTTTAGTATAATGTCCCACGAAAGTTTGAATAATTTAAGTAAAATGCTATTTAATTTACTATTAAAATTCCGTGATCAACTGTTTAATTATGTCTTTTCACATCCAATATCCATACAAATATATGTTATCCATACAAGGAGATTTTTATTTGATAGTTTTGCATTGATAACTCACGGTTAATCGCATGAAAACAAGTTGCTTCATTTCTAATTTTTTAGTAACTTTAAGAAATCATTTCTAGCCTCACAATCTATTATTAAAATGGATTCGGTGGAAAAAGTACTAATTATATTAAAAGAGAACATTATGAGAAAAAGACTAGGCTATATCAAAGAATCTAGCTATTTTTAAAAGCTTAATATTAGGCCGCAATTAATAAGTTTACTTTAATATATTAATATTAGTAATAGCAGAAAGTAACTACAATTTGAACATCCTTATAAAGAGACTAGCTGTCGCCCGCGACTCCGTCCGCGTGGGATTAAAAATAGATGTTAGCCGATTCTCAGACCTACTCAATATGCTCACAAAATTTCATGAGAATCGGTCAAGCCGTTTCAGAGGAGTACGGGAACGAAAATTGTGACACGAGAATTTTATATATAAGATAAATCTTCAAACTTCATAAAAATGTATGGTGGCACTGTATCTACAAAATACATATTCAGAAAATCAGTCCGACCTACTTCGTAAAAGATAACTAGTTTTACAATTTGTAAAAGTAGATAATTTAGAAATTACAAAATCATTTATCGATATGTAACATTGCCAAAATAATCATTTCAAGTATTTAGGAATGTAGACAGAATAGAAAAGCTAAAACAGACTATAAAGCCAGCTACGCACCTTATTTTAGTACAGTGCTCAGTTTTTTTCTACGCACTTTCAGTTTTAACTGCATAGTTCGTTTGTATAGTTAAAACTGAATGTGTGTAGCTGGCTTTATATGCATAAATACAATTGTCTTGTGTTAAATAATTAGGGTACGAATCGCAGCATGTTTCAATCGTATTTTAATATCTGTTTTTTGTATTTAACAGTCCTTTTATTAAGGAAAGTTTTATTTAAATTAAATATATATAATAAAGATGCATTATTACAAAACATACTGTCTCACTTTTTCCAGATAGAAAAAGAGAGATGACAGATCTGTTTTGTTTTATTTTAGTAGTGACAATTTTTTTTTGTGAATAATGAAAAGTAATGCACCAAACACATACATGCGTAGTTTAAGAGCAGCAGGTAAGACTGATATATCTGTTTATGTTTTGATGAATAAATTTCTACAAAAACGCTACATTTATATTAGAAAAGCGTTATGACGTAAGGCAAAATTTATTCATCAGACTGTACTGTCAAATACATTTACCTTAATTAAAATTTTTAAATAAATTATATTAAGAATCGTCTCTACGAATATACAAAATTAATACAAAACTTACGATACTAATACGAATTACATCACAGTTCAATAAACAAGTTAGCGTTAATTAGAATACAGATTAAAATTATTATAATTAAAAGAGAAAGAAATATAACTTAAAAAAACTTTAGACAATACTTAAAATTATATACTTTAAATTAAAAACAACAATTTGGTGAGTTGGTTCAGGGTACATTTCGAATTTTAGGAACATACAAATACCTACGTACTCCTGGTAATTACCTTTTAAAGGTTCTACAGCTCCTAAATATTTAGTTTTAAAATAGAAAAGATTGTTCAAAACGGTCACGCAAATACTCTAAGAAATAAAAGAAAAAAAAAAATAATTTACAAAAGATTTTTTTCGATCGAGAAAATGCAAAATCTCTCAGTCAAATGTAATATAAAAAGGTCACTTACACACTATCAGGGTAAAAAAGCTACGTTATTAAAAAGTTACGCAAGGAGCTCGAATAACAACAGCGGGGTTTTTAAAAATACTGTCTAATTGCAATGTACTTATAGATATAAGGTAAGCTAAGTTTACTTTAAGAAAAGTTAACGTATGAAAATCGGTCGGCTAATATCGTAGTAAAATATCACTTTATTAAGATGACAAAAATATAGTTTTCAAAGTCCGTTACTAATTGGTAATGAGCATATTTTGACAACTTTATCATCATAAGAACGTTAATGATTTTTGATTTTATTATGAATATAAAGTTAAGAGATTGTACGTTGTTTGAGATAAGGCTAGGAGATTTCTGAGGCGATGGGCCTACGGGCCTATGCGCCTACGGGTAGGAGAGCAACGCCTGCTGCGGCCACGCGATCTTGGCATCTATCCTCTTGTAGGCTAGGATGAAGTTCTGACCGCTCTTCTCTGACATCACCTCTTGCGGGCAGTCGTTTTCATTCAACATTGTTTCTGCCAAAAAATATACTTTTAGATCGTCACTTCTTGATTATTAAAAAATTAAAACTCAGTGTCTAGGATGGACAAATTAGTGTTATGTTTTCAATAAAGATGTGAGTTACCCTGTCCGTCGTGCAGTGCGAAGAGCGCGTAGTCCTGAGGGTTGGTGATGGCGGCGGCGTGCGCGAGCGCGCGGCAGAGGTCGCGAGCGCGCGCGCCGGGCCGGCACGGTAGCGCCACGCGCCGGATGGAACCGCGGCACTCATCCGGCAGCGCCACGCGCACCACCGCCGCCCCGCGCCCACTGCCGCAACCAGACCCCGAGCCCCGCCGGCACTGACATATACAAAAAGATTTTTAAAACAGATGCAATATTAACTTCACGCCCGTCTTCTGTCTGGAAACGTAATAATCAACTTCAGCAACTATAGTCAAACAAGGATATCTGGTACAGTGCTCGCGGCTAGTTCTGTCAGATTATATATAAAAACTAATTAGACAAAGAAAAAAAAAACAATGACATGACAGATACAAAACAAAGAGAATCTTGTGACATTTTTCAACAGAGGGCGTTAGTGAGCTGTTAGTGTTTCATTTACTTATGCAACTGAGTCTGGCCTATATTGTCATTTTCGTTATTTTTTGTGAAGCGCGCTATCTATTGATTCATTCAGTTAACTGATATGTGTGTCTACTAACGGGTGCGGAGGTGTCAGCGGGCTGTTCGGGCGCGAGGCGCTTGAGCACTGCGAGCGCGGAGAAGAGCGCGGTTAGGTAGTAGCCGCCCTCCCCGGCGAGCAGCGCGGGCGGCAGCAGACCAGCCATCAGCTCGGCCTCCAGCTCGCCGCACACCAGCCGACAGCGCGCCACCGCCCACGCCAGCACCGGCAGCAGGTCGTCTGCACCCAGCGCCCTCTCGCCGCGCATCTGCACAACAAGCGTTACATTTTATTGGAGGTTCATACATTATCAGGTCCATTATCGCATTTTGTGCGATGACCGATTTAAAAATTATATTGACAAAGGAGAAGAAAAACGCGTTAGCAATATACGTACCGCGTTAAACATAACAGATATAGCGGCCAGGAGGTTTTCCAGTTTGTCGAGCGGAGAGTCAGCCTCCTGCATTTTGAGGAAATGCTTCGAGATAACCGCCAGCACCGCGGCCGAGGGCACTTTTGTAGATTCCTAAACAAAGTAAAAAAAAGATTCCTTATAACCATTTATACAAAAAATGAAAGTTGAAGAACGCGATCAAACAACAACGCCATCTAATGTTAATTGGAGAATACCTTAAATTTTAAGTAAAAAAGTAATAATCAAGTTATGTTGCGGAACTAAAAACTTAGAAAAGTTAGTTTTGAACTTGATGAAGGCACCTTAACCCCGAGTTGCAGCGGCGTGGCGTGCTGCGCGCGCTCGATGGCGGCGTGCAGCCGGCGCAGGTCGGGCGCGTGCCAGGCGGCCAGCAGCGCGTACAGCTTGCCCCGCAGCGGCCGCACTACCAGCCGGTGCATCACGCCCTCCAGGATCGCGTCCAGATTCAGGAATTCCGTCGGTTTTAGCTGCAATTATCACACATTAACATTTATTATTAAACTCATTAAATCTTTTTTTAGAAGTTACACTTTTTTCAATCATTTGTTACGATTATTTACCTTAAGTCTTTCTTTCTCCACCTCCTTTTCAAATTCTCTTTCTCCGTGCTTGACAAGATAGTTCTTCATACCGGACATGAACTGTCTCATATTTCGCATCATCACCTGAAAACGCAATATATATAAGTTTAAGCCTTTAAGTAGCCATTAAGGTATTCAACTAGCGCAGATCTATGACTCTAAGTGAGGCAATTTAGGAGTTCAGATAAAAAGACCGTTCCAGTTATATTTATCGCAAGCCAACTTGCAAAATTGAAATGATAATTAACAGTATATTACTTGTGGGCAAGTCTCCTTGGAATCGAGCGTGCAAGCTATGAAGTTGTCGACGTTCTGTGCAAACGTGGTGCTCTTGTCCTGTGCAAGGTGCAGCGCGTACGCCCGCAGCGCCGCGCCAACGCCCCTCGCACCCCGGCCCCCTCGCAATGCTCGCACTCGCCCCGCCGCTGCTTCAACACAAATGGACTATTATTACGCGCAATATATAACAAATTACTTATAGTAAAAGTGCTATTCTAGAGGGTCTACGGATGTTAGCTGCATATCGTGCTGTTTAACATTAAAGATAAAGAAAGGAAGAGAACTTTGTGAACCAAACAATTTGTCTTCTTAGTATTTAACGCGTTTATTAATGTTTTCACGAAGAAACTTGTAATTAAATCAAGATTTTTGATATAATCAAAACAATTAAAAATTAAAAGAGTATAAATAACAGAGATATTACTTGTGAACGACAGGGTAACAAAATCCGACTTATAAAAACAGTAAATAATAAATAAATAAAATGCCGATAAAATCTTTATAGCGGAGAACATCAAATTACAAATCATACTTGTTTTTTGGGTTTGCTCAATTCCAGAACAGGTGACATTCACCCCAGAATTTACATTTAAAGTCATGTGCATAGAAATAATTTTTTATTCCAACTAAACTACAAGATTTTTTTACTAGTATCAGGGCTTAACCGAACCCAGGACAACGCAATCTGATACCCGTACTCTTAACCATACTATTGGCGCTTCAAATAATGTACATTACCATAAAAATTATGCATATTCAATAACCATTTGACTTTACATTATTTAACAGCTCACTTATTTATTTTTTATGTGTTCATGTGTTATTTAAAACCTGTTATCATTAGAAGTTAAGATTAGAATTGTAAATTAATTAAACAAAGATTGTTTTCTTATTCCAAGACCTATGTTTGCTCATGGAGTTGTAGCAAGGTTTAATGATTTACTTATAATATTTGCTACGTAATAAGTTTCTTTATGTTAAGATCGTGTGCTGAGATATAAATTAAACAACATGTAAAGGTAAATTATCTACGTAAGAAAACATTTTATCGTATACATTAACTTACCAATTTTAATGAATTATGTTAGAGCAAAATATTGAATTACTTTTCAACTAAACGTCTGATAGTTAAGATTAGAAATTAACCTAATTAACTTAAAATATGGTTAAAAACTTTTTAAAGGTTGCGTAATTTTTTTTTAAATATTAATTTATTTATTAAAATAAATAAATTTCAGTATATTGTGTCAAGTTTGAGCGGCAAATTATAAAACCGTTTGCATTCGTCTATCACCTGCGTTGAATTTGCTCTTTGAGTGCAGTTATTTAAACATATGGTGTGAAGGACACGCAGATGGCACGTGGCGTGGTAGCAGCTGCTCGATTGTATTGTTTGATTTGTGTCAATTTTGTTATCATTGTGTGTTAGAAAATTTTATGAATGTTTTAATCTATAAAAGTACGCTTTACTGTTTGTAATACGAGTATAGATATATTAAAAATATATTAAGTCACAACAATGAAAATATTTTAAGGACAGATTTAATATATTTTTAACAATAACTTTTTAAATCAATCTTTATCAGATCATTAACTGGTATTAGGTACAAAATGATTACTAATGTTAATTTGATTCGTAAACAATAACAAAAAATAAGTCGTAAATGGACAAAGCTTGCAAGCTGACTTTAGTTATGGGAGCAGGTAACAGTTTTTTGTACTGACATCTGCAGCTAAAAGATTCCCCGCAAATTGCACATATAATTAAGCCTCACTTTGTTTATTTCTTTGGGTTCTTTATTCCAAATTAGATATAAATCACTTATAAAAGTATATTTTAAGACTACATTTTTAAATATACGTACTTAAAAATATGTCATTAAAACATGCTATATCTAAAAGAAATATACAAAACAAAACATTACCTACACTCATACGAATGAATAACATCAGAGATATGTTCTCGTATTTCGTCTTTTTCTCTAGTACTTCTAAATCTTAAACAATCCCTAATTTTTCTACATAAACGTCTACATATATTTCTAATAGCTTCGAAAAATCGACGCAATGGGTTTTTTGATGGTTTTTTGTCCTCCTTAGATTTTAATTCCTTGCAGTGGCAGGCAGGAGGCTTGGCCACAACTTCCACACGTTTCTTATTTAAAACATTCTCTCTAGACTGTTTACACAGATTCTTCAGTGCGTCTTTCTTTGCCAAATGCTGCTGAAACTTCGGCTCTAGAAATTTTTCTTTAGTCACAATTACCCAATCACTTTCCGATACGAATTGCTCGATATCGTCACAACTAAAATTCTGTATAGTCGTCACCGCACATATCTCTTCATCTGATGGTATCACCATATCGAGAATTTGGCGCGCGTTCAATTCCGAATTCTGTACACGTTCGAACCTCAATTTCCTTATATTCTTCTTCCACACTTGAAAAGGGGACTCATTTTTCACCTCAGTCGACTTCGCGAACTTTCCTGAGAACAACTTTTTGAACCACTTCATGACTGATCACTTTGCGGTTTCTTCCCGCGTGCAGGAACGATTTGAATCGGTAATTTCTCATTCACACAATATCAAGCTGCACGTGGGACGGCGACGCGACAGGCACGAGCGTCAGGGAGAGACTGAGAGTAGAGCGCGCGTACGATTGCCGCATCCCGCACGCGTAGACCTTTACCCTTTAACTATTGTTAATTTATTTGCATAGCTAAAGTCGTTATTGATAAGCAGTGCAGCGGTCCCATTGTTGCTACTCTACAAAGTTAATTAATTTCATAATTATTCGTAATGAGTCATTAAATATCTCATGCACGCGAGCTCGTTGTGACCGAGCGCCCTCGTGTGAAACGGCAATGTTTACATACGGGATCATGGCCTATTAATTATTTTCATTACTGGTTACATTTTTATTGCTGTCAAGGAGCAAACGATTTAGACACCTGTTTATGATTTACGATGTTTGTATGTTTACTATGTGATAATGAGTTATAGTTACATACACTATAACTATGATTAAGTGATTTATTTATGTTACGTTTATAAACTTTTTAATGGGAAATAACACTTTTTCTTTATAATATTTAGTTCCATATGAGCGTGCTGGCCGTTGAGAAAATGATAGTCTATTAAAATTAAAACTAGAATTCGCACATCATACATAATAAAATCATTGTCTATGGTAAGAATTACTCATTTCTGAACAACGAGTTTTTGTTTATTGAACCATTGTTTGAAAGGACAATATTCAATCCTTTACCTTTGTCATTTACTAACCAATAAGAAATATCACTAGCTAATGAGTAATTTAACTGTTGGGAGAACATAACATATTTTTAATACTTCGACATGTATATTAGTAGCAGTAGAATATATGTATTAATAAATTAAACTCACCTAGTAGGGGATCTAGACGATCTCTGAAACTCTTAGAGCGCGCGGCTAGCGCAGGCGCACGCCTTGGCACCGGCGACTCCCACTCGCACGCCTCATCCTTTTAAATAACATATAATACATACAATGTACTTTTATTTAATGTGCTTAACATATAACAAACCAAACAACCATAAATAAAAAACAATAAGATAAAAAAATACTGGCAGGGTCCGCCAAAGGAAAGCCTTAAAAAAGTAAAACTTTTGGTTCCATATTCACCAATTTTAGCATTCAAATGTGTTTGCAGTTGTTCCCTTGGCTTTCTCTGCCGTATATTATACCTATTTACAAATATTGCTTATCTCATAGAGATTTCATTGTTTTGCTTGTATTTAATTTATTAGAGCTCCAGTAAACTGTGAATAGTAAATTTGCTAATGATTAAGTGGAACAATAAATATTTTAATACCCACACAAAATAATGTTTATATTACAAATTAAACAAGGGAATTAGTTCACGGATGTCGATTATTGCATTTTTACAGTTAAATGCTTTTTGAATGTAAATGTGTCATTATCACATACCCCAATAAGGTTACAATTTAAATAAAGAACACGAGGGAAAGAGACGAATTGATATTATTTATTATTGATTAACAATTGAGAGTAAATGAGACAAAAACTGTTTCGTATTTTTTAAAAGTATTTTAAAGTGAAAGTTATCAAATTACAAATGCCAGAAGTCATTGCCACCTTCTTGTTTTATTTTTATATTTTTACCAAATGTAAAGAATGTTAATGTTTTGTCAAGGAGTTTTATTTATAGATATTCGTAAAGATAACAGGCTGGTACAATCCTAAAGAATAAATAAGAATAAAGAATAAAAAAAACAATTCACATAAGTTCACAACTAATTAATTGGGTCCATCAATTTGAATACTAGATTTAAATTTAATAGCTCTATAAATCAATTTAATGTATAATAATGATAGTATTTTACTAGATGCGTTATCACGTGCCAGTTTATGCATTAATGAGGAGCACGCGTCATGACGTACGATAATGTTGCAGACTTTACTTGCACCCAAACTGTTTGATCAAGTGACCTCATATTCTATGATTATTTAAAATAATCGTACGACTATTATTTACAAAAATAATGGAGTAACATGATAAGGTCATACATATTAGAAACAATTGCCGAATTGAAACGAGCAGCGGGAACACCGAGATGTTCAACGACGCCCATGGACATCAGCAATACCAGAGGAACCGCAGATGCGTTGCCGGCCTTTGAGCTAGTGATAAGCTCGCTTCTTGAAGGACCCTAAGTCGTAGCGGTTTGGAAATACCGCCGAGGACAGACCATTCCACAACGCTGCTGTGGGAGGCAGGAAGTTTCGCGCGAACCGCACGGTTGTGGATTGCCAGCCATCGAGATGGTGTGGATGGAACCTGGCGGTCTGTCCATATCATTAAAACTAATCAAGTTTGGTCTGATTAGACTTCAATACTTGGAAGGTAAAAAAATCTGTAAGTATCTAAATCTATAAATCAAATAACTTTGTTTTTCTTTTAAATGAATAGCAAAAAATTAACATAAATAAGTATTCTAAGAGATTCTAAACAAAAGTTTTTAGAGTCAACGATCCACGTGAGTCACAAAATGTTTTAAAATGGATAAATAAAATTTTACTTTTATTGCTTGGGATCAAAGACCTGCAGTCCTTTTTGTGACAAATATAAATATAGATGAAGTATCAAAAAGTTAGAAGCTTAGAGTGTTTGAGATATCAGGTACAGCGCGCGTATGTTCGGGTCACAAACGAGATATTATTATTATAATGAACAAATAATAAGGACATTAAAACCAGTCCTGTTGCACAAATACGTCATTTGTTTGTCAAATCAAGGGACACGGGATTAATGCGATCCAACTATTTTTTTTTATTTTTATTTAGTGCGACAAGTTAAGTTTATTGTTTTAAACACTTTTATATTACTTATCTTAATGGTTTGAAGATTTAATTTAAGGCATGATGAACTGTTGCGGTTGTTTTTTTTAATACAGCATAGTTTTAACACAATAAGAAGCAGACTGCAATAAATGCTGAGTTTTATGCAGTCATTTTTTTCTCTGTAGTATATACAAATTATATCCATGTAACTTACAGTTTCATAAGCTTGGTTTCCATTGCAGGGCGGAATGAGGCCATCCCACTGCGAGCTGTCCCACGGCTCCGAGAACACCGTACCATCGTCACTTGCCTGATAGATGTTATATTATAGTGTACTTAAAATTTAAATAAGTTTTGTTTTTTTATATTCTTTGTCTTGAAAAATGAGATGGACGAAAAAAAATCATAGCCTAAGACTAATTCACTATAATTGAGGTTCTTGTAAGAAATAAAATATTGTATATTTGAGCAGTTATATTATACAAAATAAAAGTACCTGTTCAGAGAGGGGCCTGAGGTCGTGCACGTTGTCGTAGCAGGAGGCGCGCGGCGGTGAGCGCGGCTCCTCCGGCAACGCCACCGGCTCCGCGTTCAATTTCAACTCGGGAAACCTGAGTTATAATTATTTGAATATTTATTTCCTATTTTCGATTTGCCGACGTCTACGTCACAATGGAATGGACCGTACTTATTGGAAAAATAAGAGAGGAGCTCATGGGGAGAACTCGCGAACCTCAGACATTAGGAAACGAAGATGAGAGAGAGAGAGAGAGAGAGAGAGAGAAGGAGAGATAGTGAGAGTATTGAAGGCAATTTACTTGTGCGCGACGACTTGGTGCACAGTCAGACGCAGTGCGTCGTCAGCCCCCAGCCGCTCCTGCTCCGCCAGCGAAGGGAATGTGCCGCTCTCACCAACGCTACCCGTACCTCCCGTGCCTCCATCTTCATTCTTATCTATCGATCAAAGTTAATTTATTAAAGTAGTTATCCACCTGACAGTTGGCGCTTGGTAGCGTGTATGGTGGAAGAGTATTCCTGTTCAAGACGTGCCAAATTAACAGTGTACTCAGATACGGGCATACTTCGGTGTACTTACTTATAAACTGCCAGCTGGAGTCCACAGTCCAGGGCTGGTCGGCCTTGCCCGGGGGCTTATTGACGCGCGGGGGCTCCACAGGTCGCATCTTGGGCTTCGTGCGCAAAGATACCAGGTTATCCACAGATGTTGACGTATTTGGAGACGAGGCTAAATGAAAATCCAAGTATTATTATAATTAAGAATACAAATAATTACGAATGTGTACAACTGAATAACAAGGAAATTTTTGAGGATTTTTTGGATTTATCATTGGCTATAATAAACTCTGCTCTAAAGGCTTTGTTCACTGGTCTTTTCTCCTTGAATGTATTTACGCAGTAAAAAATAGAGTATTTCGATACTTACGTGACAGTTCTTCAATACTATGCATGTCTCTGAGTGGATAGTACGGGTGGTTTTGGGTCGGCGGCTCCGAGTACCGCTGTGACAAGTTCATGCCCACTCGCAATAGTTTTCTTCTTTGCACTTGTGGAAGTGCAGCCTAAAACATAGAACGAATTATTTTTTATGATTCTTAGATAAAAAAAATCTGTTTAGCATTCCTGTCTAAGTTTTTTGCTTTACTATATTGAGTACATTCAAAATAGATTTAAAGACCTCTTTATTATTTACCTCTTTCAAAGCGTCTACAGGATCCGCGTAAAATGGACTACCAGCATTGTCTTTATCTGTATCTTCAGAAATAGGTTCCTTAGTGTCATCCTCTAGTTTAACAGTCTCCATACTCTCAGTCCTATAATTCTCTCTACTTTTCAAAGCTGCTTCAATTTCTTCATTCAATTTCTTATTCATATTCGAAGTAATGTTCAGTTTGTCAGGTCTTTTCGCTACAATCTCTCCTTTACTATTGGTCGTTGCTATTATTTCACAAGAGCCGTTGAAACTTTTCTTAAGCGAATTATCAGAAAGATTTTTCTTTTCGATTAGACTTTCGGTTGAATTTATAAGATGTATATTTTCCTTTTCTAAGATTGACTGTGTACTTTTTGCTGCATTTAGTTTTGCTGTTAAAGTAAATAAAATTAATATGCATCGATATGATTTGAGTAAACTGTATGTTATTAAAAATAACTATGACTTTTCTAACTAATTTAAATCCTTTAGCTGAGAAGTGACTCGTAATGAAATTATAACATGATTTTTTTTATTTTACTTATAAAAATTTATACTTACGCAGTGTGTCGGGAAGTAGATCGGGTCTTTTGCTTTTCATAAGTCCATTATTTAAATTACTATCAATCTCGGATTTCAATGGTTTGAATGTGGTACAATTATTACCCTCCGGACCCCAAATATCTTCGTAATCACTAACTTTGTCCATCAAAGAACTTCTGTAATATATGCCCGGTGATTCAAGTATATCTGATTCCTAAAATAAATATTATTTTTTGTTTTTATTGATATACGAATTAAATGTTATGTATAAATTGATGAGTATGTGATTATATTTTCATGCAATTAGTAATTATAGTACATTACACACAATATATACATCGCGTGATGAAATGCGCATGCTATATATTTTTTTTACTAAACGTAATATAATTTGTATGATATATTCCTTACATTTTTATATTGCGTTAGCGTACTATCTCTCTAATACTATCGATTAACTAATATGTCTTCTCCCTACCTGGTAATGTCTGGATTCCTTTCGTAGGGAATGTTTGCTTCTTCGGGATCTGCCAGATGGCGTTGTACTCGTTGTATTCGTGTTGGGAGATAGAACTTTGCCTATGACTGGGGATATAATATTTTGGTTCGAAGTAGGCGAGAATACATTCTTATTAGAAATAGGCGAACTTCTGGATACTGGTGAAAATATGTCACTTTTATTAGTCTGACTCGATGGAGAGAAAACACCACTTTTAGACGATATTGTATCATTAGATACAGGTGAATTGATTTGACTCGTTGGGGAAAAGATTCCACTGGTGACAGAGTTCGTGCCATTTGGCGAAACTAATTGGTTTGGATCAAAACTATTGGATTTAGATAAAGAATTTACGATCGGATCTACTGATTCAGAAGTATTTGTTTGAGATTGTGGTTCTATCGGTGATCCCGATTCAATGTTTTGTTCAACTTTCTGGCTTTTAAAGCTGCCGTGTAAGGAGGTCGTAACGGCTCTGACACATTCCCCTTCTGGTGACTGACGTTGCGTCATATTCTATATAGGAACAGGAATAATCATATCAGTGTACACCTTTTTTTAAATACAAATAAATATTTTATGTTAGGATATCAATATAAGAGCAATTGGCTGTATAAATATATCTAAAATATATAAATTAATATCATGCAAATTATGCACACGTCATGCAGAATCAAGTGTAGTGTTTCTTACCTGCGTGTCCCCGTTACATTCGAACAAGCTTTTGACAACATCCGCATTGGCTCCAGCACCGTTGCTATTAATGCTGGCGGCGTTAGACGTAAGCGTTAGTTGCGATCGATCGTGTGTTCTCTCTACCATGTGGTTACTCTGTATGTGTATGTTGTTCGTGGAAGTTACAGTTACGTTTCCGTTTTGTGCCGCCTTATTGATTGGATTGAACAAATGTGTCTCTGACTTTGGCGATAAAGACATCTTTGTAAAAGGTGGCTTAGCCCATCTAGGTGGAGGCGGTGGGGGCGTTGTTTTTGCACTGTTAGTCTGCGTTGGTGAATGAGCGTTTGTCGTAGGAAATGTGTGTGGTTGTGTGATATGAGCCTGAAAAGATGTCAAGCGTTGATTAAACTCAAATTAGAAAAATACACCGATAAGCTGCTAGATTGCAAAGTTATGTTTACTTACTGTACTTGAGAGAAGATTTAGCGTATTTGGCGGCGTGGGCCTCGGAGCACGGACGAAGGTCCCGCTAGGTTTGGCGGGAGGCGAGGGCGCGCTCCGGCCCTTGAATGTGCTGAGGCTTTGGCTTTGGCACGGCGGAGACTCGGACGCATCAACTGGCGACATTTTTAAAACTACATTTTGATCCTTATCGGGACTAAAAAAATGCTCGCGAGAATTCGGCCCAGCATCTAAAATTATGATATATGATTTTACTTTAATCGATCGAATTCTAGTTGTGCTTTTAAGTTGGGAGTTGGATTTGAACTTTTAATTTACGCAATATTTTACTTACTTGCATTAAAACTGCTCAGACTAGATCCGGTATCTGACGGAGTGACAGCCATCGGTATGACGCCATTTGCCAGTTGGCATGGCGACAGCACATTCTGTGGGTTGTTTTTAGGATTGGCCATTGGATACCCCCAGAATTCCTGGCCCAGTAGCGTTAGGGAACTCAGCTGGTGACGACTTTTAGCCTCACGGAGTGCGCGCGGTAACTGTAGCTGAACTGGTAATTCGTCACTGGAAAGAAATAAATGATAAGTAATCCAGGCTTCACGAACGTTGAATTGCGATTAGTTGGTATTTTTCAAGCTTTAATAATAACAAGAAGGCTAAAAACGTAACATACATTCAAAAAATGCTACAAACAAGCTACAAACCTATTCGTAGTTTAAACATGAAATGGATAAAAGTGATGTATCGGCAATAAAACGTATAGGATTAGGCGTTCAAAGCCAGGACGGTTACAAAGTAGATTAGTGTTATCGTAAACCGTTTACAACCACGTAAATAGATTTACTATAAGCTTTTACTTTAGGTACCAATAGACTGTTTCTATTGACATGTTACGGAGAACAGAGAACGGTTTTACTTCGATGTACATTTCAGTTTTCTGACTAGATTCACTTATTATTAAGAAACCTTGGTTAGGTTTCAAAATCCATATGAATCGAGTTGCACTATTAAAGGACAACGAGTCTTACTGCAATTGTTTTATGGTACTATAGACTCTTTCAACATCGCATAAAGTTAAATTGATACTTAGCGACTGAGCGTGGGTTTCTAAGACTACAATTTCCGATTAAAACATAATTTTATCTCTTTTTTGTCAAAGATTCGCCAGGATTAGAAGCCAACGGTTAATGCATCAGTTATTACTTACCAGCATTGCGAGTAGTGTGCAATAAGTTCAGGTATGTTGTCGAAGCGATTGTGCGAGGTCTCGAGGCCGATGCGGCCGCCGGACGCCTGGATCAGGTAGTGCTCAATGTACGGACCCTTGTCCGCCGGCAGGCGCACGCTGATCGCCATCGTGTCCGGCTGACTCGATTGCCGGACTACGAAGTTCTGGAAGATATAATAAAAATAGTCAGTTCCGGATAACTCAGAGACATTTACTTGATGCTAACAACAATGGCGCAAAGTTGTCGCAATTTTTTATCAAAAGTTAGACTTGATATTAGGAAATAGGTTAGGATCAATTAAGTATGTAAATCATAGAAGAATCTTGGTAATGTTTTAATGTAAATCCTTTTAGGTATATTATGGAATTTCTTTCTTAGGTCATATCTGACCTTCAATATTGCATATAGGTACTACTGTAATTAGGTAATAAGATAAAATTTATAGGAGACCAACAAAACACGTACCCCTTCCTCTTTCCCCTGCAGTAAATGAAACGCCCCAGCCCTCTGTATCCCGGGCAGGAACCAGACGGGATGCGTTCTGATGAGTCGCTCCAGCAGGCCGATGTCGCATGGCGGCTGCTCCTCAGAACCCGATCCTGAGGAGCCCACCGAAGAGCAGTCGCCTCGAGCGCCTTCACCATCCGACGACAGGCTCTCTCGACTCTGAAATTAATAAGATAATAACAATTAATTGTCAATTTGAATAGAACATGATCACTTAACATCAAATGGGATCGTACTTTAGCTCTAGTTCATTCTAAGTAAAAAAAACAAATTAGTATAAAGGCAATGTTTATTTAATTAATTTATTTATTTATTTTTATTTATTTAATAACTGGAAAACTATATTAAATAACAATTATTAATTGTTTAATAATTGTCAATCTGCTAAATTGATATCAACAAAGGTTTTTCATTTAAAGGTAAAAACAAATGCATTATTTCAGTAATAACATTTTGCAGTGTTGTTAGTCGTATTATTATTAATTAGGTAGCGTAGCACATCAAAGAAACGCAATTAGGTAGTACAACCTGTTTTCGACTTTAATCTGTTAAGCGGTTCATTATTAATAAATTATAAACTAAATAACGTTGCTTTTAAGTTTAATTAGCTGTCTTAACAACGATTTAAATACTCGGTGTTACAAAGTTTTTAAAATAATTAAGTCTATTTAAATTAACTATACGAAAAATCTTTTCGAATAAATTAACTGAACACATGTACATACGGCTTAGTCTATAGTGTGAGTTCGTAGTACACATGTTTTATGGCTTAAATATTACTTACGATGGCTATGTTCCGGGCAAGTTGCCCACGAGGATGGCGACACGAGAGCGTCTGGGCAATTTCGCTGCCTACTGCGAACTATATAGCCCCACTATATTTTCTTTTGATTAAATTTGTAGCTGGTGCCAAGACGGTTTTAAAACCTTCTCTAGTTATTGGGTCTTGCAAGTTGCGATCACGAACGATGCAAAAGTTTTAACGATAGTCGTTCCATTCGACTGTGGAACTGTTCCGAGATAAGTTAACGATATTGTTATGGTGAACATTCCGACTTTTAGATATTAAACTTTGAATTTGCATTGGCAATTTAGAAACTGTCAAGTTTAATATTTTATTACAACTGTGCCTGTATCTATCTTATCCATAGTTTTTTGACGATTCCCGAATAACATTTTTAAAAAAATATATAGAGGTAAAAACATAAAAATTAAATATCTCGAACGTTTTAATTAAAATAAGTTCTTGGGCTATTGGTAGAAAATAAGAAAATGTATGGTTGAAAAAAAAAAGTTTTACAATGGAAAAATGAACTGGGAAAGTTTTTCAAAAAGATGAAAACATATTTTGCGACAAATTTCCATGACGTTCACTTCAAACAGAAGGAAGACTCTTTGTTCACGGAGTTGGAAATATTATTACCCGATTTCCACGCAAAAAGCCTCGGCGGCATTTCCTACAAAGGCATAAGCCAGGGGTACTCAACTGCGCGTTGATGGGCTGCAAACTTTTTATATTTGTACAATAATTTTAATACCGTGCTTTGAGTAGTAAACCATATCTATTATGGTTAACGATCTTCTCGTTTGCTTTGTATTATATGTTTAAAAGAAGGATTTGCTGAATGAAGAAAATATGTTGTATATCTTTTGTATGAATGTTAAATCTAATAAATCTTGCACTTAGATAAAAATATGTAGGTCTCTACGAAAATAGCGTATCAGAATTGATTTCTATAACCAAGGATTTAGCAATACTAAAGCAGGAAAAAGTTCGTTACCCCTGGTTGCGCGCAAACAATTTCATATACGTTCATTCCTTCACAGTTTAGTTGCATTAGTCTTGTTATCATAGCAAAGTTATTTCTATCCTTATGGGCAAGTGGCCTCAGTCAAGGCAACTATCAGGATAGGACGATATCCTTTGAAAGAATTTCGCCTGCTTTGAATTTCCCGCTGCTGTTTTTATAAATTTCAAGTAGACTAAAGCGAAATACAATCTTAGAGTTACATTACACGTGGCTTATACGCTTACTAATATTATAAATGGAAAAGTTTGGATGTATGGAACTCAATAAATTTCGGCACAGATGTAGAACACAACCTGGAAAAACACATGGGCCACAAATTAAGTTTATTTTAACGTCGGACGGAGTCGCAAGCGACATCTAGTTTTACATAAATTCAAACACTTCGCATAACTCGAGTGCAATAAATATCACAACATTGAATAAAGCGGTATATTTATGTGCCGTATTGTCTGCAACGAGCTGGCCGCTAGTTAATTGTGATAAAGCTCGCAGCCCGGTTAATGCTCTGCGGTGCTTACTGGATACGAATTTGAATTGAACACTTTATTAGATAGGGATTTAGATGTAAATTAATTAATAGCGTCCGGACATACAAATGTTATTCAAATGTATTTATTAATTGCATTTTATAAGGATAAAAGAACCAATAGTCGCATAAAAGTGAGTGCGTAATAGAGTAATTAGTCAACGTAATATAATCTACTACTTATATCAAAATGATAGTAAGGAAAAGCATCCGCCAAAGTGGGTGTCTATGGGTAGTGGTGGCTTCGCTATTTCGGCGAATACAGGTGGCCACATGCTCATTTACCATCTTAAAATATAGAAAAAATAAGTTGAATGAGGATGATATTAATATAGCAACAACATTAGTCTAAATATTTGAGAGGCCGAACTGGTAGAGAATTACTCACATTTTGACAATAAGAGATGTAACTTGACTTGCTTAAAATGTTTATTGTTTAAAAGGAGAGAGTAGAAGCAGATAATATTAATGTTCAGCATAATAACTTACAGCCGTTTATCGAAAAATATTTATATCAAAACATTAAAAAAAAATGTTAAAAAACTGGTAGGCAACGCTTTTACTAATAGAACTCTCTGTAAGCAGAAACGTTTCAACTGAAATTCACAACAGTCTTAAACTTACTGACGGAGCGACTGAAACTTTGGCAAACAAACAGCGGTTTGTTTGGTAAACACTTTAATATGCGTAGCTTTGGATAGCACTAACTAAGTTACCGAGCGACTGGACTCGCCAGACAGGGGGTTAAATACTAGAAAATGATTCCTAGCAGATGTTAATTTACGCGGGAACATAGTGTATATTACAATGATAAAGATATAACATTTTTAGATATAATTAGTCAAAATCCTTTGGCGCGAATGGCGCGCTTTCGTTACCGAGTCAAGAGTCAGATTGATTAGTGAGGGGACAAAACGTTGACATTTTAATAAGGCTAGTGTTGCGCTAATACACCGGCACGGTGTATGATTTTCAACAATATATACAACTATATTGGATATTTATCTGATGGAAGTAAGGTACAATAAATGCAAACAATAGGGTGAATATATATAAACGTTTTGTTTTTGTTTTCTTCCAAGAATAAACCTTGAAAAGACTTTCGTCGACCTTATCATCAGTTAGGGTAGTGATGACAAGCTTGTTTTATTGTTTTAAAAACATACATAAGTGTAAGAGAATGAGTATTAATGCAGACAAAATAAATCAAAATACATGACCGTATGTTTCCCTCAACAATTTAAGGGTCGTTCTCGGAGGATTTCTTTTATGAGATTGCTGTTCAGTACAGCAGTGCGGCAGAGCAAAGGACGCAATTGGGGATTAGAGCTTAGAAGCAGCGGCTTTGTGATATTTTCATTTAAAGTAAATGTAGCATTAAATGTAAATTTTTAATAATTTTGTTTAATCCTTAGAATTTTTGTAGGTATATTTTATTGTGCAAAATAAAATTGGAAACACTCGAGCTAATATTAACGGAGATTTTTTTAGTTTTTATTAATTTACAAACTCTAAAACTACTGGCCGGCTTTAAAAATTCTTGAAGGTTAGATTTTTTAATCGTCATTTAGTAGCAGACTATATTCAATATTGATATCGATTATATTAAATATGTTTAAAAAACCAATTAAAGTGATAAAAAATATGACTTAATGTAAACTTAACGTAAGACTGATGAAGATTTATCTTCTTATTTTAGATTATTAACAACATAAATACGAGGTATATAAACGTCGCTATTGGAAAAATTGCTAGTAATACGTCAGCAGTACTTAACACTACATATAATTACTAGAAAGTCTTGTGAACATATTATTCGTCAGCTCAGATTTCTCCAAGGTATCGTAAGACGTAATTTAAGCCGACTATAATATCGCAGCGAAAGGAAAACCCCCGGAAAATTAACTAATTTAGATTGAGAACTCTCTTCGTTACATCAAAGTTGTTTCTATAATGAAGTTTAGAAAGTTTATTAGGACAGGTTGAGTATAAGCATCATTTAAATCTAATTTAAGGCTAATACTATGAATAAAAACTTTTTGATATAGAAAAAATATAATATTTTAGTTAGTTGTAATATTGTTTATATATACTTATCTTCGTATTGGTCTCCGTATTTTGCTTTGGTTGTCTCAATAATTTTTTTAATCAAATATGTTAGTTATAGAAATTCTAATTCACTTAACTGTTTTTAATGTAAAGGATATTCATCTGATTTCTTATAACCTTACTTATAACAATAACGCTTTATCAAATTTTACAATTGAGTCTTCGCGGTATAAAAATGATTCTATTTATTTCGAACATGTATTTTCTATTTTTCCAAATAGCATTTCATTGTGGTTCAATGTCGGTAGATTACAAATGATTAATGTGTCGGCTGCACGCGGCTCATGCACTGATAAATAAAAAAACCACATATGCGGTCGTCGTTATTGGTCCATAAATTAAAGTCCAGCCGCTAAATAAACGAACTTATGTACTTTGTTTACTGCACCGGACCTACCAAAATTACCTTGAAATCTTTTTCATGTATAGAGCAAAGATTTTTAAAGAAACAATCTTTGACGACTGATAGTTGTGAAGTAATATTCCTATGTTAAATTCTCTAGTAGTTTCCGACGAATAAAGCAATTTTTTTATATATTGTGCGGCAAAACACTAATAAGTTATATATTTCAATTAGTATAGGTTTAAAATGTAATCTAAACTAAGGGACTGCTTCAGTAACTATTAAACTTTTACATTAATCACTGCTAATAGTATTAACAATCATTAAAACAACTCTGAGAAATGACTCAAAGTACAACGATTTACAAAGTATACGCAGAGGAAATTTACTTTCACCCGAGATTTGAAAGAGAATAAATTATAAGTCAGACGTCGCGGTGGAGATGTGTAAAATTAATTTTGTCGTAACAATGCTATAAATCATGGTTAAGTTGTTATGTTGGCACCGACACGTTAGCGCTTCTACGCTCTGAGTGTATGATTTATCTTTCGTACAACACGATTTTGTCGTATAAACTACGAGTGCGTTCGTGTATTGATTTCACTTTTCATTGAAATGTCAATTTTGATGTCGTGATCTATTTTTAAGTAAAGGAATACAATTGTTTAAACGTTTAATAAACTCTAACAGTAGAGGAGACAACATATTAATTATTTCACTAATAACAAAAATAATTCATCCTGAATTCCAACGAAGCCAAAAAGCGTTTTAAGCTATTTAATACCCTTTAAAACTCAACAGTGAACGGCGAGAGAGAAATTAATTTTCCTATCAGTAACAATAATAATTCGTAACATTGCGGTAATGAATCAAATGCAACAATAGCCCGGCGCCCGTCGCCGGCTGAGGTGTTAAATTCATGGGCACAATAGATACGGGAACGTTCCGCTAAATTGCACCTCCACGAAATATTGCTCGCGATTTATGTAGAAAGTTGTTTGCAATTAGTTTTATACAGGCGCTAAATGTTGAATCGCTTCTGGTGCCTTTATGAGACCCATCGTGAACTGTCGCTGTAATGTACGAAGTTGGACGATCGATTGTTATAAAATTTGCTGTGTATTCTTTAGTTATTTATTGAAAAATGTGCACGAAACTATTGTCATGGTCATGTTAAGAATTACTTTCTTTATCTAAAACGATTGAGGGTTATGTAAATTTATACTTCTATCGCAAAATTTTGTTTGGCAACTAAATTTCATTAATACGGTAAACTTATTTCCCTTCAAATTGTTCAACACCGTGGCGACTTGAATGTGGCGAACCATGTCAAGGCTTCATGTGGAGTGAATTATATCTGAACAATGATATCGCGAATTCAAAAGTAATTGATAGCAATGTATGACTAAACAAAGCTTATAACAAGAACACTCTAAAATTATTACGATTATAAGAATTAATTTTTTTTATTAAATTAAGTAAATTTTCCTATGAGGTACGGAACTCTTAAAAGCGTAAAAATCTTCGTCGTCTAATAAAGTAAAGTAATCTAAAACTTTCAAAAGCAAAACATAAAACGACAGATTTGAAAATACACCGCCGTACCATGCGACATTCCTCCTCGCCGAAAATAATTACGAGTTCATTTTAATCAGCGCAAAACGCACCTACACGTTTCCCCCAGTCGGCGACTTCGCAATCTCTTAAGTACCAGCTGTGCTCTCGAAACTCATAAAAATATACAACAGTCGACGTTCAGTGTCGCATAACAGTTGACTTTAGTAAACTTTGGAAGAGCGTGTTAAGTATCTCACGTGTTCAGTCTCGGGTAATGACGTCGACGTTTTACTGGCGACTGAACAACACCTGTGACGTTCCTAGAATAGAATAGGGATGTTAACTGGGTTAATGACTGCTTCATATTGTAAATATCTGCGATCTATTAACGCGGAACTTCAGTGGCGATGTTATTACGTTGAAACAAAATATGCATTAGAAGCGTTTGTTACCATTCGTAAAATAATAAAAATAATCTAAAACCATCGAAAGAAATTGTAATAACTTTGAAGCAAAGTTTAACAAGTTCAGCAAACAGACATCGCCAAAGGAATAACGAAACGTCGTGGCAAGGCTTATAAAAAATGGACAAAAAATATAAAGTAGAAAAGAAACAGTTATTACATTGCAAACTCGAGGCGGCGACCCTTTAGTTTCTTCAAGTTCAATCAAAGAGAGCAAACAGCGTTTGTGGTCCAAAGGACGCTCGCGTGACGTTTGAGGGTGGAGGGAAGGGCGGGGGAGGGAATTGCAAGTACAGATGACTCACACGGGGAGGTCGGGAATCAATAAATCGTTGGACCCGGCGCGACTTCCGCTGCGATGGCTGCAGTGGGATTTTACAAATTAATTGATATTGAGATGCACTTTAAAAAATTTAATTTTAACATGCTTTTATCCACAATCTTTACTTTCCCGAGCATATTACAAAGTTAAGCACTCTTCTTATTTGTTCAAGAGCAGAAACTTCTTTAAGGAGAAAGTATAATATTCTTTTAGTTTTACGTGTAATTGTATTGTAGTCATTTGTATATTAGAATGTTGTTTTTCATGATTTCATTTTTTTTAATCAATTTATTTATAATTAAATATAAATTAACAATAACATAAAGAGCTAGTGAACCGTACGTGAGGATCAAAGGCAAGGTATTACGTTAATGAGAGGAACGGAAGTGAGAGGGCGCCACTCGACGCGGGGGATCGTCCGGTTCGGTCGGTATTGACTTGACATCTGACTTACGTTATTTGAAACAAATTAGGACTGTAATTGTTTAAATACTATAATTTATATCTTTTGTCATTGCCACGTGTTATGCTACTAACATAGCAAATGTTACTAAAAATTACAGTACAATGTTGACTACAAAACCTTTAAAAAAATGAACATAACGTGATAATGAATAGTCAAGCAATTAAAATTTGATAAAAAGTCAAACAGAAGAGCGTGAATTTATTGTTTTAGCGTAAGCGCAGAGGTGCAACGGACGGGAATTATGCACAAATGGCGTTAACTCTTTTTTTTAAATTGCACCGATTAAAATCCGCCATTGGAGGGCGTTAGGGCGAAGACGGAAGTGCGGCATAGACCGATAATCGTTTTGCGCCGACTGAAACTTTCAATGCATTGTTGTTTTTTGTTCTGTTTTGGTGATAGCACTTTAAAGTAAATAGGGGACGCTGACTTTTGTTTTCATTTGTTCGCCAATCGTCCATATTTTGATATGAAGCAAAACTTTCATTTATTTATGAGGAATAATTTAATTTCGCAATGTATCCATATCTATTTAACTCGACGAAGCACATTTGTTTAATCCATTTACAAAATAAACTTTTAAATTAAACCCTTGTAAGTCCGTAAGGTAACATAAATAAAACCAATGTATTTCCACTAATGTGCGAATAAATACTTAACTAAATGACATTAATACTTTATTAGGACGTGTTTCTAAGCGTAAAGTATATTTAGTCGAAAACATTGTTAATCTGAGGACGGACCCATGGTCTAAATTTGTAAAAGTAGTTCACGAGTGTCATTTACGAGCCACAAGAGGCACTTTACAACGACTCGGGGACATTCATTTAAGGGTTAATCGTCAACTCGACTGTACTGCAAGTGTAGTCATAAATATTAACCCTTTTGATATTAGTATAGTATAAATACGTAAATATTTTTATACCATTTTGGTTCAAATGTACTTTTGTATGTACGCCGTTGGTTGAGAGGTTAAAGCATTTGATTTGTAACCTTTGCAGGTCCCGGGTTCGAATCATGCTTTGTACCAATGTATGTTTCGTTTTTTATTTAAATAAGTATCCGACGTTCTTAAAGTGAAAGAAAACATAGTGATGCAATCTGCAACATATCTGCCAAGAAATTTAAAGATATGTGTGCAGTCAACGTGCACTGGGCCTGCACGACTACGGCCTAGTTACTGCTAACTTAGGGTAAGCTCCGACCCTCTCTGTGAGGCCATATAGCTGTTGATGTTGACACTCATGTAATACTCAATTGCAAGGTTACAGTTTAAAATTGATATTAAATATTAATAACCAATGATTTGACAAATACAATTTTAAATATACAAATTCAGTTGCATCCGAATCTGAATGCAACAGTATTTTCGCATTTTTACACCTAAAAATAGTTCCCATTGATAGACGAAGTGGTGCATTAAGGTGATTCCATACAACACGCCATCAGTGCCTATTGGCTCTTGAGAGTAAAAAGCTTGGTATCCGGCGTTTGGCGTGTAACATTTAACAATGGACGAAAAGGGTTCGTGTAGTACAGGCGACACCCGCAATTGACTGGCAAGTAACAGCGGAGAGCTCTCTTACCGCCTAAGTGTACTCTGAGTGCAACAGACTGTGCCTACACTTTCGTCATGTCGCAACAAAAGATAGCACAAAAATGTTTACTTTTATTAACACCTGATAGTCTATAAAAGGGTTTACCGATAGGCGTCTTTATTTATTATTTGTTTCCTGATAAATAAAACAATTACGAATGGAAAAGTAAATGATACGAACATAATTCCCACTAAACGACACCTACGCTAGTACGAGTATATGTTCAAAAAGCTGGTTCTAATTTTACGAACCAATTCACAAGTTTAGTGCCGAATCTACTCCTCAAATTGTATGCATATACATACATATGTTAAGCTTATCTCCAGTTTTAGTAGCTTAATGGTAGCAAAAGTTAGACGTTAACAAAACAACAAAGGACAAGTAAACGACATGAATTTAAAAAGATAGTTTTTTAAAGCAGGAATGTTTATTTCTCTCGTCTCAAATAACAGCGAGTAAATACTGGCCATTTGCAAAAAGGGAAGCTAAAACTGTCTGCGAAACTAACCAGGTACGGTACGGTTCATTAGTCGTACGGAATCAAGTTCTCTTCATGAATAGAACTTTTTAAACTTCCTCGTACAAATGCAAAGAATCTCTTGACGTTCCGTTTGCAAGGACTATATCTTTTTTTATAACAACTTTTCATTTTAAAATTCACTTTCAGAATTTATGGTCACACTTTATTCTTAAGAAGTGAAATAAAGACTATTTATATGTTGTTTAATGTATAAGTTGCAATAAGTTTCAGAGAGACACGATTAATCTATCCTGCAAAAGTAAGTTGCAAGATTTATCTTGAGACATGTCTAGAGAAACTTTAATCGATTGTATCAGTGACATTCTTGATTTAGAATTTAAAAGATCGTATGGCTGCAATAATCCGCTAATCAATTCTCACCTGACTGAGACTGTCGCCCACGCTGCCGTCCGCGTCAGCCGCCCTGAATAGAGCGTCTTTCGTTTCTCGTCTGGGCTTCCTGTCCTGCGCCTCTCTCATAGCTTGGCTGTGCAGCCGTTCAAAGTAGTCTCTGGGCTTCATCGGCGGAGGTTCGTCGTCGGGCGGCGGTGGCGGCGGTGGCGCAGGGGGCAAGCGGGTGCGCGGGGAGCTGCGCAGGAGCGACCGCTCGTCGTCCTCCGTCGACCGCTCATCGTGCTCCGAATCGGAGCTTCGGCTATCGCGGCGTCTTATGCCTTGCAAGTGCGGCTCGAGGAAAGTCGCATTTCTGAAACAAATACAGATTAATTATTTTACTATATAGAAACGCAAGGGTTTTGAAACATCTTTGATATTGATTGAACCATTGAAGAAATTGAAACGCAATGCTACAAACTTATCAACAAATAACAAGCGCATCAAACAATGTAATCATTTGCATAATGAAATACATTCGCAGACGTACAGATATGGCAGTTATGCAATTCGGAATGTTAACGATAGCTAATATGAAATCGATTGTCGAGCCTCGCGCTAGCCGGCACATGGGGCCGACCAGACTAAAGGGACATTAACTAAGATTTATTTCCTCAACATGGCGAGCGTCGCGTATTAATTAAAAACCTCTAGTGCGGGCCCCTGGCACGCAAGTGCGTCAGATGACCGTTTATAACAATCGGCAAACGTTGTCAATAATTTGTTTGTAGTTACGCGTGCGGTTGATCGTTTTGGAGCAATATCTTGCCGTGGATATTTTTAATTACGAATTCAATGAATAAAATTTCGACTGTTTCAAATATGTTTAATTTTATTATAAACAGAAACGTTATACTTTAAAATTATGCATCATTTAGCTTGAGATTTACTTTTAAAATACTATCAAAAACTCTCAACCAAAACAAATACCATTTGATTTATCTATCAAAGTGAGGGTGAAACTTTATACGGATTAATCGAGTGTCATGTGTTTAGGATCAAAAAAGCGGTTGTAACAACATCGTCCCCATGACATGTAGGTGACACTCAATTTGTGCTGCCCTGCGAGGCCCACACCATAACTACGGATAACAACGATATCGCATGACAACGAACCTTGTTAATCTTTGACGTTTTAAATTGTTATGCAAACAATAGATTGCGCATAAAAGCTGCTAAATTAAAACTAGGCGCTTAGTGAAAATAATGTATCAAATATACTTGTAAAATTTGAATGTTATTTAATCTAGTTAATGAAGAATTATGTAGCGAACAATATAAGAAAAAACTTACGCGAAAAATAATTTGCGGTTTAATTTGAAAATAAGCCCTAGTGTACTTATCTTTAATATTTTATTAAATTAAAAAATCAATCTCAATTAGAACTTTAAATATTAATGCCTAAAGATTACAACTTACATATTACCGTTATGTTGAAAAATTTGTCCAAAATTAATAAATTTACGAAAATAATTTTCATGGCGTACCGTAATTGACGGTCGACCACATGTGTCCGTGCTAGAGTAATTAGTCTGTCTATACACCTGCGACGTTGACGTCGAGTTATGGCGATATTAATAACGGCAGTATAACGAGCACGGGGTGGACAGAGGTCGGTGCTATCTGCGCCATGGTATTTGATACATTGTGCACAAACGAGTAGCTTTTATCACTTATACTAGCTATAGGCTGTAGATAGTAGACATTTTAATGTATGGTAATTTTTCAATTTCGTCACTTTATAAACTGACCAGACTTACGGATATAATAGAGACGGTTTGAATGGCAGAATGGCAGCATATTTTTTATATACTTTGTATAAAAAATGAGTGAAAACAAAAGAGACATAAAAAGTTTTTGTCTTCGTTGTTTAAAATTTAGCTCGAGGGCCGATAAATGTTTTTCGTAAAAGTACTGAACTGTCTCTAAATAATTTTCCTTTTTAATAAAAGAACCCTTGGGCGAATGGCATCCGATGTTTGTTGGGATATAAGTATGGCGGAGCAATCTTTCAGCTGGGACTTAGATTATAGAGAAAAGGACAAAGCAAAGAGCCGCGTACAAAATAGATTCTGCTCTTTTCCTGAAGTGTGAGGCAAAGATGTCACAAAAAGTCATGTCTTGTGCCATCTGTACTACCAAACAAATTAAAAACTTATTGTACGGTTTTACTTGACAGCGAGGTATGCGCTTTGCAGATCCTGTCTCTTAAAAGTCAAAGAGTCTAGAGAGTGTGTCTGTTGCTGTTGTATTGTCTGTCCCGGACAGGCGACACCCCTAATGGTTTACTTTTGTTTTTCTTCATTTATTCCCCGCCCGAGGCTCATGGCGAACGCACAAAAGAATTACAGTCCGTTCCGAGCTTAGGTTAATTCCATAATTGAGATTGTATTACTTAATTAACAAAATAATGAATATTAACTCAACTTTAGTTATTTAATATATATATATATATATTTTAAGTTGTATTTTGGATAAGATGCAAATTAACATATTACTGTTGTTTTAGCACTGTTTAAATGCAAGATATATTTTTATATAAGTTAATATGATAACGATGTTTTAGGTAAATACACAATGCAAATAATATTTTATGATATTCAATTCATAGCACTAATGTGGGAGAAAATCCGATACAGTGCCGGTGTACTGGCGCAACACTAGCCTTACTAAAATATCGACGTTTATGTCCCCTTATTAATCATTCTGACACTTGACTTCGTAACGAAAGCCCGCCATTCGCGCCAAATTATTCTAACTAATAATGTCTAATACTAGTAAAAAGAATTAAAAAAATATCCTGCAAATAGAGGAAAATCGTAATCTAGATGATGCAGAAATATTGCAACGTAAAAAGCTACACTGTTTTATTTCGCACTAGTCATTTCGTTGCCCTATTTTTAGGAGAATAGTTTTTTTTTCATTTACCTTTTCAGTATTCAGCGCCGAGTTTTCTTCGTGGAATAGTAAACAATGAGAGCTTGCACACTTTGCGAGCGCTGTTGTTACTTGACCTAAATTTTTCTTTCTTTAGTCAGCAAAAGCAGTAGCGTATGCCTTTTTTTACCTTTCCAGAACATTATCTTCAGACCAGGTCGTGCCTGTCATTCATTCGAAAGTTTATTAAACTTTATGGAATATATATTTTTTATAGAAGTTGCCAAACTTGAGAAATTATCTAACCGCAGTAATGTAAAATAATAAATTGGTGCCGCATAGTAAAGATTTAATATCAAAAATCTACATTAAGGGCTTCCATTAATAGTTAGTTAACCAGTATCTAAGAACTAAGAACTTCAACAAATAAGTTATGTATAATATTAAATTTTCGGGTCAATTTATGCACTGTTTAATTTTACGCTACGAATTTAACTTAATTTACTAACAATTTAAAACATAAACAACTATTAAATACTCAAATGAATTTCCCAGTTACGGAGTTGTAAATAAATGTCGTAGTGGTATATTGGTGTAGTCGTGCTGAAAACTGTTGGCTAGTGGCGCGTGAATACCATCGCACAAAGAAGTGGCCGGTTGAATACTGAATAGACCTCTTGCTTGCCGACTGCATAGCGTCCCTGATTGTAACAGTCTGGAATTTGAATTGCTCGAAGTGCATTTTGTATTGTTTAAAAATGTTTGCAACTTCTGATTGTTAGATGGTGAATATCAGAGTGATAGTTATATATCACTATTTGTTGCTCAGGACTCCGTTCGCGAGAAATTAAAAAAAAATAGATTATGTGTTCGTCCAGATTATGTTTTACATCTATGCGAAATTTCATCGAGATCCGTTCATCCGTTTTGGAGATTTGCATTTGTAATATAAGTAAGATTGTAACTCAAGCTATTTCTTATAATACGTGATCTTAAAAATTTTGTTCGGTATATGTATTCGACAAAATTCAAAGATACGTGCAACCTACAGCTTGTTAACAAGCTTGTAAAATAAAACCGTTTCAAACTATATTAAGACCACATAAACGAACATTCTAGATTTCAATTATTCATTAAAAACACAAGACCTTTAAGTAAAAGGAATCAGCCTACATACCACCCACGACTTTTGTATTCGTCATTTGACTCAAGGATTTATAATAGCGTCGTCTAATGTGATCGATGTTTATGGATAATAAGTTTAATGAGCACCATTAAATTGATTGTGTAGGCGAATTACTACATCTATATTGTTCCGGTTACAAGACGTAACCGGATAGTCTGTAAAGGTTATTTCATTCATATGAGTATATTTTTTAACCATTTATTTAGGACCTAGCTGTCGCCCGCGACACCTTTCGCACGGAATAAAAAGCTTAATAAGTAGCCTATGTGTTTTGCTATACTATGTTCTATATGTGTGCAAAATTTCATTAAGATCCGTTGAGACGTTCCGGAGATTCCTTCTTAGAAACATCCTTCCATCTAGACTTTCGCATTTATAATATTAGTAAGATAAAAATTAATATATTAGAGAGAATCCAATATATTGCTGAAAATAATTAAATGTGAAACTTTTTCGATGTTAATTACGAAGAGAGTCTGCTGACGCTGTAGGGCTCTCGAGCTTCCGATATCTGCGCTACTTGCTCGACAGCGGCAACCGAATGCACTTTATTATGTCGCCACTCGAAAACAACACGACCCTACATACATATACCACTGTAACCAACAATAAAATCGTACGGTTTATTAAAGGGCCTACAACAATACAAACTTGTAGGTTTAATAATGGTCGATTTAAAATACCGATTTAATAGTGGTGCATGAATTGGTTAATTTTATTTTTGCATCCTTCGTTAACAATTTTTTTTTATTCAACGACTTATCAGTTACGTATAATGTTGAAAAGAAATTTTCTCGATTACAAAAAAAAATCATTTGATGACAATCACATAACATTAATTACAAAAAATATAAAAAGTCCGTGACTCGACAAGACACCTGTCTTGTGTCTAAATGCCATATTTATTTCAAATCAAATATTTGCGTATCGCTTCCGCATTTTTCCCATTTATTTCTGTCGCGGTGCACTCAGTTCCCGTCAGACCTAATGCTGTCGTTTGCGACAACCAATCAAATTGTATAATAAACATTCAAATGAAGTGGTTTTTCAAACTAGCTGTGGGACGTGCCTTTATTGAGACACTCAAAGTAGCCTGTCAGCTGCTTATAGAATAAATATAAATAAATATCATTTTTCTTACACAACAGCGATTTATAGCTTTCGATTATAAAATAGACGAAAGATCGAATAGATATATTTATATAGTACACGTGTTTTAACTCTTTGTACGCCGGTTAAGGATATTATAAACCTTTGACTTTTATAATATCCTAGTTATATATTTTACCGTAAATATATTATACATCACCACAATACTTTCGGTATAAACATTTCATTATTCGTTGTTTAAGAACTCATTTCGCAAGCCGCATAATAATGTTTTCAATAGCCATGATTTGTGATCCGCGCCGGCCATTATAGTCACGGTATAAAAAGGTTGACATATATTTAAGCTAAATGGTATGTGAAATATTGTCTAATTTTTATAGTACGGTATACTTTTATATCAGAGTTTTAATACCTCTGTGCTTAGAACGAAACATTTATAGCTAGTGTGCAGTTGATCAACGAGTTTCAGTTGATTGCAGTCACATTAGCAGATTGTTAGCCTTGTAGAAAATTTCTCACGAGGCAACAGTACAAGACATAATATACTATATCATACTATGTCTTTATTTTAAAGAATATTTGTAATTTAAAAAAAGACAGATTGTGTTATTGACGATTGCTCTAAGCTTACATTTACATCATTATTATATTATTTGTTCGCTGTAAGTTGTACTTTAAATAAATAAAATAAAAACAATCCGTGAAATACCTAATTGTTCACAATCACAGATTAATGACAAAAAAGTTAGCAAGATTTCAAAATGTTACAGTACAATTGCAATTCATCATCAGCTCACTATTCGTCCCCACCGAGGTGCACTGAGCCTACCCTAAGTTACGGGTGACTAGGCCATAGTCAAGGTTGGTTGACTCCACACATATCTTTGAATTTCTTCTCAGATATGTGCAGGTTGCATGCATGTTTTCCTTCACCGTAAGAACGTCGGATAAATGTACATATGTAAATCGTAAATTGAAAAACACATTGGTACATGCCGGGATTCGAATCCAGGACCTGCAGATTGCAAGTCAAGTGTTTGACCACTGAGCCACCGACGCTCTTATTGCAGTTATGACTCATTTAAACTTTTATATTTTATTGAGATCATTATAACAAATGAATATACGCTTCTAAGTAACTAAACAGTATACGTTTGTTCCCGGGTGGCGTTCAATGCACCGCAATATAGTACGTCGATGCGCGTTAACCAGATTTCTCCGGAAAGCCTTTTATAATATCTGTTCGACGCGACGACGCCTTTGCTAATGCGATTATAACTGCATCTACACTATAGTTATCTATAGCTGTAGCGACTCTGTTAACTGACACTCAGCTTTTACACGACGCAAACTCGACGTCGCTACGAAATGGCGCAACAATTAAATTAAAATTTTGCGATACACCGATCCAATTTGTCAATGTCATAAGCGACATTCTGTTGTTTTTGATAGCTAAAAATTTTAACGTAACGTGGATTTTCGATCAATAGTTTAAATTGTGAATATTCACATTTTGTATTTGAATAAGTTTTTGTGGTAGATTAGTGTTGAATACTTATAAAAACTATTATTTTCTATGTAATCTAGTACAAAAGTGACTCGCCTTGTCAATTGAACTTGAGTAGAAATGAAATTACAATGAGAATATAATCTTTCAAATTAAGTAAGAGATATAAGCAACTGATGTATTATATTATACATAACTTCGTAAGAGTCCAATAATGTTCATTTCACCTTAATATGTCAGTTAAAATTGCACATATTAATATCTTTCAAAGTTAATCGCTGCGTTGCAATGTTGACCTTTTAAAATATCACCCTCGGTCGGTTTTTGCAAGCTGATTTAAATGCGTTCATATTGCGTTACGAGCTCACTAAAGTCTTGACCTTATTTACAAATTACTGTATTAATCAGACGTATATTTACATAACAATATGTGATCTTTTAACATGGAAAATTGACTTTTAAATACAATTTATCTGTGCGCTTTAAACCAATTACGTAAAGATAGATTGGCAGTTACAAGAATATTCAGACTTCGAGTGTAAATACGTACTATGGGCTAATGAAATGTCCAATCAACTATGGAAAAGTTGGCATTATGAAACATTTTGTTTACGTCTATAATTTCTTCATATATCTTAATCTCTTAATACTTGTATTTTGAAGTAAGTCAGTAAGTGGGAAGTATTATTTATATATAATATCAATTTTTTTCCATCGTATAATTTAAGATTAAGGTATTTAGTACCGTTTTTTTGGTTTAGTTAGTTGCTACATTTACTCGATTGGTATTTAACTAGCATCAAATGGAGAGTATAAGATATTTAAGTTATTTTGAGGACGAAATGTCGTCTGTATTTAGTGACGCTATTTGTGTCGACACCGTTGCTCGGCGCAACTGTTACGTCCAAGACAATTTATTTATTTTATTTTTAATTTCAATCTTTGTTTTTACAATTAACTGATAAATTCGGCCAGTTACATTAATGAAATGATATGTAAATACAAATAGACATAATCCGTGTTGAACTTATAGTTCGAAGTAACATTAGATGTTGCAATTTTATTCGTTTTCTAGTTTGTAATGCGGGGAGAGATTTCGCTTTCTACAGGAAACGCGGGTACGTTAGCATTGACAGGTTGCCAATGTTTGCCCGCATGTCGCTTGCAACGAAAGCATAGCAATGTTATATTGTTGTGCAAACTGCAGGCTAGCCTATTGATAATATAAATAGATTTGTAAGCGAAATCGTACACCCAACTAGAATATGCATAAAAACAACGAATTTTGTGTCTGACCATAATTTAAATTACACCATCGTTGAAAATGACGCAGCAAATATTTAATTTTGTTTACTTATAATTTGCAGCTATAAGTTACTTTTTATCGTTAATGTAAGAAAGCGCATGTTATATTGTTGGCCAGAAATATATCACTATAAAATGCCGACTTTTTCTCGTCTGTCTGAAGCTGAATTGAATTTAAGTATCTTTTTCAAGACTGCAGTATCGTTCGCAAAGTTTAAAGTAAGAGAAGATTGCTTTAAACTCGTTAACTACATGTACCATCTGTTAGTCTACGTTTTATACGAGGAACATGTCTTTACGGTTTACAATTTGTTAGGAAATTCGATTCATTTTTATTCATTGAAAATGATAACACCACGCTATTACATATAAAACACCAAAGTAAGAAATCTCGTGTTAAACATAAAAGACAATTTCAATACAATCTTATTGCTTATTACCATCTTTTTTCATAAAAGCTCTTTTGTATACAAAAATTAAGATGACGTGGTAAACAAATTTAAAGTCATCTTAATTTCAAGCAACAGCGGGATTTAAGATTACGAACACAAATTGATTTTTTAAGCGGATAAAGCGAATAATTATGCAAACGTGAGACATAGTCGGAGGCGGGCTTAAGCCGCGAGATTAGAGGGAATGAGGGTCTATCAAAGAGGAGCAAAATGGGGACATCCCTATTTCGGTTAATATATAATGAGAGCTTCATTTCGAGACCGTGTTTACATTAATTTACTGAATGTATAAACGTTTCCCGAGTTTACTTCGTGACTTATTTTACCTTCCTTTGAAGATATTACGCAAAATGTAATTTAATATTTAGGCTTTTGTTGTAATTAAAATATGACTATTATCTTACTATTTTACTAATATTATAAACGCGAATCTTTAGATGGATGGATTTTATTGTAGGGTATCTCTGGAACAACAGATCTTGGTGAAATTTATCATAAATGTAAAACATAGTCTGAAAGAACAATTAGGCTATAACTAGTTTATCATACACAGATCGAAAAGCAGAATTTAATATTTACGCCTTGTGTAACAGTGGTTCACAAAATAAAAATGAATAACTATAAATTAGAGATGAAATAGACGTCGCAGTAAAATATAACGAATGATTGAAATAAAATCTAACCGATATAGAGATTCAATCAAAGATAGAAAGAACTTTATCATTATTTCATAAAATTGACATCTATCAATTCTCGGAAATTGAATTGAAAAGTCGTGCACAAAGAGACAGAGAAAATTGGCTATTTTCTATTTCAAATAGTATAAAAGTGTTTTATTAAATAGGAAACATGATACTTTAGCATATAGAAATGAATATACTTTCATTTAAAGATGATTTAATTCGAAATATGAATTAGACATATATATATTCCCGCTATTTCGTTTTTCTCTCCTTTAATGAAATAAAATAAAATTTCAATATAAATTGTTGTAAAAGATAAAAAAAAATCTGAAAATAGGTCCACAGAAGAAAAGTTTATTAAGTAATTATTAACTATATAAAATTCTCTTTCAACTCTTTAGAAAGCTTCTGTAGAGATTTAAATGTTTAAAGAGGAACCGTCTAGTTCCTTTCTAGAGGATCAGGGGATTAATTCACATTTATTTTAAGAGAATTGTCTAGTTTATTTTTTTGTATTTATATCATTAGTTTTGTATTTGATTAATATTTTGAGTTTTCCAACCAACATTCAAATTAAAGCGCTTCTTGTTTATTATCCTCTCCTTTTAACGTGCCCGTGCCATACAAAATTATCAACTGGGCTATAATATAAAAAAAAAACTGTTAAATATACGCGTAAAGTACGGAGCAGACGTGTAGTACACGATGCGGGTTGATTGCAACAATTTGTCTGTGCCAGTCGCCAGCCGCTGCCGTTAAAGCCATAGCGATGCTTAGCCACGGTTTACTGTATCTAGGGTTGCCCGATTTGATAAAATACAACATCACGACAAAACTATCGATGCCAAAGTATAACAAATATAGAAAAGAAGACTGTGCGTTTCCACTAATAAATGTCGACAATGTTTGTCATCACTCTTATTTTTTTTATATAATAAAAAAGCAGATATATTTTTATCAATATGCTTTTTGCAATGATTACGAATTTGTCGATTTAGCGAAGCGAAGTTTTCTGTATGACTTTGAATTTCTAAGTAAGACATCATATTATATGGAATCCAAAAGACGCAAAGTACAATGCTTGTTAAATTAGGGGGAAAGAAGTCCATTGAAAGTAAAGCAAGGAGAAGACGGATAATTGGACTCTCGACGAATGACTAACGCTGTAATGCTCTTTTCAATTGCTCTGCCTTTATATTTTAGAAGAACAGAATAGGGAATTTGCATATTGACGTTAACAAAAAATAATACATTACAAAAACATAAAACATTGATTTATTTAAGAAATAATACTCCTACTGAAATCAGTTAGATGTCACTTGACCGTGTAATTAATTATTAACACTTCAAGAACAATTCATAAAAGGTGATCTGAATTGCACTACGTAGGAGTTTAACTATGTAATACGGTTATCAATCAAATATAGCACTTATATCCGTATAAACAAGGATTACATTGTGTTGCCTAGAGATGTTATAGTTGTAAATGGTAGTCTGGAACATGCTTTCAGCATTTCAGGCGCATTTTATTGATGCAATAAGCAGTGAAAGGCGATTGGCTGACGGTCGCAGCAAGTTATCTGACGCGAGATTCAATAAGTAAAACAAGATTACTTGTAACAGTCAGTTTTAGCAAAGCCTGAGCGGGTATAACCTCTTATTTCAAGTCCTCTGTTTACCAACATAATTATTATTATTATTGTAAATAGGGTAATAACGTAAGCGATACAGCAGATGAAGGGTAAATACCCTTCATCTGCTGTATCGCGTAAAACTATGATACATTTCGTATTTGTCGTTAATATAATATATTCATGAAAAATATCACCTTAAATTAACAATTAGCACAAATGAAGACAAGGGTTATTCGTCCAAAGATTAATAAAAAAAATCATAAATGCAAAACCAAATTTAAATTTCAAAGAATACAAAATGAAGCTATACGCGAAACAAAATGCACATTCTGTATATTTTTCTTCATAAATATTAAAATTTAAACTAATATTCGTAGTTCTTAACTTTCTTTGGGCTCTTATTAAAATTTCCTCTAAAGCTCGACTTACGACGGAGCTTCGCAAGCTTTCCAAACTGCGGTCCACTCGACTGCATCCATTTTGCATCTCAAAACATGGCGCCCACCCTATTATCCTTTATTAGAAGCGAGCCCGTAGATTTTTATTCTCATTTTAAATAATAGCCTAAACTTTGTATTGAAATTCGCCGCATGTTTTTTTTATAGTCTACCACGATTAAAACGTTCATTTTATTGCCAGCGCGTGATACATTTCATGAAAAAGTTTCAATTTTTTTTTTCTTTGCAAGTGATTTTGTATCATGAGAATAGTTACAATGGGGCCAACGAAATGTGTTGCAGATGTATAAAACACATTTGCAAAACACATGTCATTACTAGAAACTAGGTTAGGCCTTTGTAATCTGCACCATGTTTGTTACAAGACAACTAAATTATACAGAATAATTATTTCAGGAATACATCCTTCCAATTCATGATTTTCTCACTTCTTCACCAGTCTTTCCCAAAGTGGGCGATAACGCCCCCTTGTGGGCGCTGCAGGTCTCAAGTTGCGGGTTATAGTAAAAGTTTCGTTTAGAATTCTCCGTTAATATATAGGTCACAATAATTAATTAATTTAAATATGTGAAAATATAGGGGCGCTAAAATAATATTTATTCTCAAAGTGGGCAGTAGACAAAATAAGTTTGGGAACCACTAATCTAAACGATAGTAGAGTTTAAAAATAATACGAACATTTTATATTTTTTAATCTATTTAGATTAAAATACTTTTTCAACGTCTACATTAATCTTAATAACGTATAAAATAATTAATATTTTCCGACATCCCGAGTTTAGCAATATCATATTTCGGTAACAATGTTAAATTGACAAGATATATACATTAGCAGAGGCAAAGACGAGATCAAAAGTAGACGCTTCCTGCTTTAAATCAAACTTGTAACAGTTGGTGGTAGGGTAACCACACTAAAATATTATTAAGGAATGTCCCACAAACATAATAAATCTACGTTGATATTCTTTTATGTACATATAAGAATGCCAAGCCATATAGACGTTTAATTAAAAATATATTTCAATTTATCTCTATTTTCGATGCAATGCCAAAAGTAAATTTATGTATAGGGTGAACTTTAAATATTTCGCTTCTTTGTCAGTCTAGATTAATGTATTTAACAAAATTTGTGGACACCCCACTTATGTGCTGAGAACGTTATAAATCAAATTGGACTAACAAAAAATTAATTAATTAGATAGTTATTTTAATAGAATACTTAACTTCAAAATTAACGCGATCTCTTACACAATAAAATAGTTTCGTTTTAAGATGTATATCAATTGCTGTTTTAATAAGACAACAGATTCCCAGGCATATGGCGATTCCTAAAATAAATATGCACATTCATAAATTACTACTCTTTTAACTGTCATTTTCATTTATTACGGATAAAGTCTGAAAGTTACTATGTTAAGCCCAAGTTTTAGGAATCCACAATTTTAAATATATTACAATTTATTGAACAGAAAGAAAAGACTTCATAGGGAGGGATTCACTTCGTCTGACTCGAGACTAGAAAAATTTACGATTAAAAATATGTTTCGCAGATACAAAAGGTAGGGGTGAATCCACCCCGTTGCGGTAAATGCATCAAGGCTTCACAGTACATAAATTGCCGCGCCCCATTGCACCGGCTAAATGTCTTCGCTTTCTAAGACGTAAGACGAATGAAGGGATTAAGCCGTCTTTGTTCCGGTTACCTTGTCTGAGTCGCATTAGAACAATTTTATTATTCATTATCATACAAACTTACTAATAACATTTGTAGAAAATAGCAATCAGCTTCATACACAAATCAGGCAAAAAACATTTTTAGATTTTATTGCAAAAGTTCAATCATGAAGTCCCGAAAGCTGAATAGTGTACTCGAAAGTATTTGAGGTTTTTGTATTATTCGTTGATTGTTTTTGAAAAAAATAAATTATTCTGCTACTGAAATTACTATAAAAACATTCTATTGCCTTTAAGCCTCACTAATTTTCACAAAGGGTTCATAAGCTGTGTATACGTTCATATATTCAAACGCCCCTGTTCACTTCTTAGAGAGAATAGAAAAACACTTTACAGCCATTTCCTGAACAAGATGTGCTGGAAAGGGATTCATTATCTACCCTCGACAAATCCCCGCTTTTCTTGACGGTTACATGGACTTGTTCAAATATAAATTGAATAGAGAAAACTTTAATGGTATATTTCGGTTGAATTAGAAATTCTTCCTAAACTATATTTTGTAGTTTTGTTTTTTTTTTTCTTCTTGTTACAACCTCTTATTTCTAAAACTATAGTTTATTAAGCATCGTGTTATTTTAGGTAATTGTGACATCACTTCAACAGCTCAACTAAACGTACTCGAATATATTGTAGTGTTTTTATTAATGTTAGGTTCTCCCTCTATACAAAGGGTTGCTAAGTGCCAGACCTCTCAGACGTCATGAGCGACGGCTTTAAATGTCTGTTCCATAGGGACTTTGACCTTATATGTAGAGAAAGATTGACGTAGTCTTACCGTAATGATGTTTTGTTTTATAAAACAGATTTATTTTTAACAAGATGACACGACTCTGGATAGTGTTTGTTATAGATGAAAATAATCAGGATCTATGAAAAATAAATACATTTAAAACTGTGCTTTTTATCGACTTTGCCAACGTAGTTACATTTTTATAGCGTCGTAAAGTTAAAGTATTGCACCGAGTTCACTATAACAACGTAATACGGTGTCCCTACTACGGATATTCTTGGATTTAAACTTCTATGAAGTAATCAATGTAAGTTTCCAATCACTAAAAGCGATAAGTATTGATGACTTAAGATTTGTTAAAGGATTACTACTTTTAAGCGAAGTCTTACTTCGACTAAAGTTTAACTAAAGTCGTACTATAATCTATTAGCAGTATTAGAAACTTCACTGGCAGTATTCGTCTTGAGACAACGATCATCAAAAATATAGTTTAAATATCAGTGTAAAATAACACTACGATGATACTCTAAATATAATTCTGTAATGTAAAAATAATGCAATAGGTATGATGTGTAAGCGCGTCTCACTCAACGACAATATTTACACAAACATGTCCTGTTGATCGAAGCCAACCGATTACGAAGCATTCAAAAATTACGCAATGATAAATATTTGTTATACATTTTTAAACATGGATTAAATAATTTGAATATTGAACTATTTTTCTTTAGATAGAAACACCATTATATAAATATTTTACAAAGTATTCAAAAATAGTAATAGGGCTACATAAATGTTCATAAATAGTATATGTAGTATAGTATATGATTCATGTATCGTGTAAAAGAAAGAAAAATAATCTTTCTTTTTAACATATTGAGTTTATTTGTAAATAATTTGCCGTCTGACGCAAGCTTCTTCTAAAGAATTCAATATAAATTCTCACATTTATTACCAGTATTCAATGCGCATAAATATCGTAAGCTAACAGCGTATGACTACAAGTTGCATATCGTTGTTATCAATCATTTATTCGAAGCGGTGCTCGTTTAAAATGCTGGATAGATTGGACCGGATTCCACAGAGCTGCGGCGCATGCATAACAATGCGAATGAAGGAATCGTCTCCGATCCCAATTGTGACATTCGAAAAATGCATCTATTCGATTTTTATTCGAGTTTTTATTCGACAAGTGAAAGATCGTTGGCATTGCACCAAGGGATATTGCGACCAGGTATCTATTATGAAGCTCACTCTTTATAAATTTGAGAAACAAAAGAAATAGGATTAAATGTGCGTTCACAACTAATTGAACATTGTCAATCATCAGGTTACTGATGATACAGATATATGAAATTCACAGTTATCTACGGATATGAAAATGAACGGATAAGTTACAGGAAAAAGAAGACGATTTTGTGGTACAAGGATTCGTGTCCTAAATCAATATCAAAAGAGAAGACAAATATAAGAGTCAATAAGATAGAAACATGTAAATGCTTTACGAAAGACCACCTGTTATCGACAGATTGTTAACATATAAAATGGAATATAGTCAGCGAATAAAGTCTGATGTATAAATAAAGCTAAATTTAGCTACTTATAAATAGTAAGTAAATTTATGGTCAGCATGGCGCTGGTCCCGAATGAATTGGCCCAAAAATATTTGTCTGTCGCTCGCTAGTGATTCTGGCTGAATGCCAGTGGGATCACTTTCGCCAAAGCTAAAGCAGATAAAATATTATAGGGCAGTCTGGATTGGGAAGCTATGCTATGAGTCAGACGTACGAGGCTATGCGAAGTTTGTAGCTTAATAACGAGTCTTATCAGATAGCGTTAAGATCGAGGTCACAATGAGATTGTTTAATCTATTTTACTTGTTCAAAATATAAGAACTTAGCATCTCTTATACTTTTAACCAATTATCTGTTTTTAAATCGTATCGAAACCAGTAGTTTCTACTTATATTTATGGAACTTGTTTACTACCACTTTTACTTACATCTGATCATATCTAGACCGGCTGCGCAACCTACGACTGAGTTGCTTGATTTTAGACGTTAAACTAGACTGAATAAAAGGATTTATCGTTGTGAAAATGTATGAAAATAAATGAATGATGAACTGTTACCGTTTAAATGCAACTTTTTTATAGGAAGCAGATACTTAAAATTAGGGTAATCTTGTACCGAATTAAAGTCATCTATCGAGCTCTTTCGTTTAAAGACTCCGGCAGTCTTTTCCACTTATGTACCTTACTACTTACTAAGAAGATAGATTCTTATAATGCGAATAAAATGGAAGCATGGATATTTGTTTAAAGGTATCTCGAGAACGACTAAATGAGCCACGGTGAAATTTAACATAGATGTGGAAAATAGTCTGAAAGAACACATTGGCTACCAATTTAGTTTTTTTTAATCCCGCACTTACGGAGTCGCGGGAGACAGCTAGTGATATCATAAATCCTTTCCACGACCCAACTTTGCGTCCAGTAAATAAGGAACAACAAAAACAAAAGAAACACTATAAATCGAAGTCTGTTAAAGTTGGATCGCCACATTGATTTGAACTGTACCGTTGTACGTCTAAATCAAGGTAGTAAAGCCTATGTTACTAGCAGTGAATGACCAGAAGCATGGTACGCTAGCACCACGTTTATTGTGTAATTCACGCTTGCTTGTGAATTACGTTGACAAATGTTGACGGAAGTTGTGTAAACATGCTCGACAATGGTTGTATATTGTTCTAAGCTTGTGTATTTTTGGTATTAACGACCGAAATTGAAATGTTAACATGTGAATCTAATATTTATTAAGAAATATAAACATTTTGATTACTTTATAATTTGTTCAAAAACCTTGACATTAAACGGACATTCAGGTAAATTGGAAACCATAGTCGTCAAAACATCATTGGTTTTCTACTCTATGACCTTATTAATTCTTTATCACCTAACCTACAAACTTTAGTAGTTACCCTTTGATTTTTTCTTAAATGTTGGCAAGATACAGTCATAAACCTAACCGTTAGTAGACAACCTAGTTACCGAGACCGTAAATCTAAATAAAAATAGTCCGGTAATATATTCTGACAAAAACAAAAGACGACCGTCAAAAAAATAAAGGGGTAACACACAGGCGGTCTCCTTGTTCCATATCTGAGACGTAAGGAAACATCAATTAGTTATATCTCGCCGCAGAACAAGTGTCATATGTCAGAGACACCGCTCTGACCTTGTCACATATATCAAACAAGTATTTATGTTTGGCAAAACCGTTCAGATGCCAGAACATGATTTTAAGGGTCGCCATAAACGGACTGCTTCTTGCGATCAGTCCACTGCCAGAAATATTTATTCGAACGTTATACGAACATTTATAGTAACCCCTGCTTGATTCTTCTCCTACTTTCTTCAAGGCTGGCAATGCAAACCGCCGTGGCGACTAAAGTGTTGATCATAATTCAAATGAGGCGTTATGCAGATTAAAAAGGACTATTTTAAAGCAATGTTTTCGACAATGTTCATTGATTTAACCTCTGATATTGAATACTTATGTTTATATCAGATTCGTTTGTAAATGACACAATACATCTACTATCATGGTTTTAAAAATAAACAGTTATTTTACTATTTACATTGCATTCTGTGAAATGATAACTAGGTATACAATGTGTACGTACATTTGCCCGTATTTATCGTCAGGTCATTGACATACAAGTTCAATATTGAAGATAAAATCGACGGAAAGGAATCTATAGTATTAGTGTAATATAAAAGGTAATACAAATAATAAGTCGAGATATTAAAATCGTTAATTGCATTAAAAATCTCCTGAGCATTTGCTATCATTTGATAGTTTACTAGTAACTTTGATTGTAATGTATACATAACCTAATCGCGTGGATTTTAAAATAAAATGTGATATAAATTCGTATTGTAATCATATAATTTTTTTTCACATTTTACTGGATAATGCGTCGGTGGCTCAGGTGTCAAGCGCTTGACTTCCAATCTGCAGGCCGTGGGTTTGAATCCCGCCATGTACCAATGTGTTTTGCGATTTCCGATTTACATATGTAGATTTATCCGACGATCTTACGGTGAAGGAAAACATCGTGATGCAACCTGCACGTATCTGAGAAGAAATTTAAATATATTTGTGAAGTCAACCAACCCGCACTTGGCCAGCGTGGTTGACTATGGCCTAATCACCCTTAACTTAGGGTAGGCTCCGAGCCCCTCGGTGGAGACGTATAGTGAGCTGATGATGATGACTGATTAATGCCGTATGGTAAGACGTATAAAGCTAGATTTTTTTTTCTTGATACTCTCAATATCACGTTGCTTGTATAGTTCCACATATATGCTAACTATAAAAGAACTTGTTTAATCAAAATAAATAAGTAATTTAATATAGAATTTAACAAAGATATAAAATCTTTATATATACACATTTACATACTTATTATATTATGTAAAGATAAACAGTGGTTGTTCTTTACATAAATTGTGGTATTCATAATATACATTTAAGATTAACGCATCTTCAAAGATCACAGGTAAACAAAATTCTTACGACGCATTAAATGTAAACCGAAGAGTTGATGGTAGGGGTAGTAAGATGATAGTCAAGTGTTGACGCTACGCTTGGCATTGTAGAGCCCTACACGCCACGCTCTGTTTCAAACGTGCCAAAACACGAATGCAAAAACTACGCAGCCAGATGAATACTTGCAAATTATTACAGTTTTGAAAACGAAAAGATGTTACCTCTATTATCTATTAAAGTAACATAGACTTTGGTTTTGAAGCTTAACGGAATTTTAATTAATGCTTTACTATTGTTATAATTAGTTAAGGGTAGTGCAATTAGTAGTGAGATGGGTTTGGTTATTTTGCATAACTTCTATGTTCAGTTACATTTTCTATAATTATTTATTCCGAATTCTAAGAAAGCGTACACATTTATATTAAATTTTATAGTAACAATAGTAATCATTACTTTTAAAGAAGCGTGTTTATGCTAAGGGTAGAATTGACGCAATGCTTATATTTTATTTGCAACGCCTAAAGGGTTGCAAGCCATTGCAAATATGAGTAACTCGTAGGGGACTTAAAAGCCACAAGATGATGACAGGGGGCAAGCGGAATAGTCCTCGGGCCCATAATAAATAAGGACGCCGGTTAGAACCCACCATCATTGTTGTTTCCTTAACGGTCTGTCTTATGACCCTCTTAATTAATTTGAAACTTTCTGAGGTCTCCTGTGGCGTACAATTTGAATAATTGCACGGATAGGGCGTTGAAGCTTAATTTTAATTGCAAATATTTATGTTAAACGAGCCTCCTGGCGAAGTTTTCCTCTCGGTCATATTGCAAAATATAGCTGCAGAGAACAAAATATCAACAGAAAAAATGGATCGCTCAATTAAATACATTTTATATTATGACTTACTCAATTTCGCAAAAAATGATGATTACCTGAAAACAAAAAATCTTTTTAATGACATTGTTCTTTTTTTCTAGTAAATAACGTATGAAAGATCGCAAAAATCAAATACCAAAGTTATAAATAATAAGTGTTTAATACACGGCACGTTTAAGCAATCTATTTTACTTCACGCCAGACTGACTGTCTGTCCGGCGGCAGAGCTTGCATGAGTAACAGGATGGAATAGATAAGAAAGTAAGATATAAGGCAGGCATTTATAAAATGAATGGAATAGTTGTCAAACTTTACGATAACGGCACGTTAAAATCGAGTGAAAATTACTTATTTTTTTTCTTATTTAAAACAAACAATAAATTAAGACAGGAAATATCTTTTTCAGCACTTCGAAACATTGACCCAACTATCTTCAAACTAAAGTGAATAGTTTAAAAGTCAAAATATATCCTTTTTGTATTTTTGGTTTATAAATAAAACAGGTTTCAAAATGTCATATCCACAAAGTCTAGAATGTTGACTGAAAAATCAAAGCAAACTCAGTAAATGTAAAATTCATTGCGCTATCCAAGGCGCTATGCAAGTTTTATTCCAGGCATCTCTCCCGCATTCCCTGTCCGATGAAAGGATAAGCTCAAGCGAAATGGGTGACAACTTACATTCCACAAAAGGACTGGATTACGTGGGACGGATACGTATCAGACTTGTAACAGCACGAGCGAAAACTTGTCACATCATGATGAACAATAAAACATTGCTAAACTGTTTTAAACACTATCATACCCGAGAACAACTGCTGACTAAGGGCAAATACAGACTGTTTTAAGCAATTGATACCGACAGAATTAAAGGTTGGGTAAAATAAACTGACCTCCACAGTAAACACAGACTGCAATATTTAGTCACAGCAAAAATAATGCCAAATATATAAAAAAACACTTACAAGCGTGTAAATGTTCGTATGTGTCGACCCTAAGAGCAACCTTTTGCGTATTTTATTATTACTTCTCAGTTTCACTTTCAAATTACACAAACATAAAAAGAGTGATCATATCCAAAAAGGAATAACTGATTTGACTGTCACTTAATATCTGGTCATATATGTGGTCATAGATAAATAAGCTTTTAAATTTAGTTATATTATTTGTTTATAGCGAGGAAATAAGTATTTACGAGCTGGAGAGAGCTAATATAACTCTAGGATATTTCTATTGATAACATGTGGTGCTGACAGATAAATCTTGTCGCATTCGAAATGACCAGAAGTGAAACATTAACGGTAACATTTATATTTAGTAGCTAAAACAAAATATAAATATAAATGAAAAATTACGTTTAAACATTTAAGCACTTGTTTAAAATAAATTATTATTATTTTGTATTTTTATGTTTTATTTAGTATAATCACAAATTTTATGTGGAATTTATGTCTGAATTTTATTATACGGTTTAATTCCAATTCATCCAATTGGAATTCTACATTGGATACTACATTTTATAAGTATAGTTCATATCAAATAAAATGTATGTTCTATATTTCTACTGTAAATACAGAGCGGCATTCTAATGCAGACACGGTACGCAAAGATAAACGCAGTGAGTGATCGTAAAACTACTTCACTTACTTGATAAGAGAACGGTGGTAAGCATATAGCTATGCTGTTTCATCTAGCGAAGCGGAATACAGCAAATACGTAAAACGAAAGCGCAACGCATATTGTGAACTCAACCAAACTCTATAAAGATTTTATGGCACGCGCCTTTATCCGTCACTGTCGGGTAACTAAACAAATGACTCTATCGGGAACACCGTTGGACACTATAGACCTTATTTCAATGAGAAAAAGACGATTTTTGTGATTCACGTTTTAAATCAAAGATGAGAGAGCGTGCGACTTGCGCGCATTCACGCAACGAATGTACTACTGACTACTGTTGGCTTGCAAATATGAACTCGCAAAGGTGTAATGCCAACGCCCGGATGGCTGTGATCGAGTCGCGCTGTCGCGTATTTACGCTTAATTTGCATAATAATTAATTTACACGGACTTATCGGTGTTCTTTTACAACCGAGAAATGTGCACGTGTTCCAGGCCTTACTAAAAACTCTTAGTGAAACTTAATTAACTTAAGTAACTTAAATCTTGAAATTTTGATAGTATAATAATCTGACTAACTTTGCCTCTATGACACCCCGGGAAAGAATACGAGCCGAATGAGACATCACATTTCAAACTTGGTTAAGTTTTACAGAAGGCTACAAGAGATACAAGTGAAAAAATATCTGTTTTTCAGTCGGAAAATGGTCTTAGTAACTTCATATACAAACGTCAATAAAGCACATAGTCGCCATCAAACTCATTCATGTATGCCAGCAGGTGGCGCTGCACCCTTCCGATATGTGAAGTATCGAAGCATGACGACCGCAGACTGTATGGCTTTCGAATATATTACCGGAAACACCGGTGCTATATCTCATTACACATAGTAATTGTAGCAAGCGGCACGTGTTTATAAATTGTTGTAAAAATTATACGACAGCTGTAAATTCTTAATAATTAAATACCTCTGTAAATTATAATTGCCAAATTAAACTGTATACGGATGACCTAATGGTTACCTTACTAATGTTATAAAGAGAAAAAAATTGTTTGTGTGTACATGGAATAAGATCCGAAGATTCAGTGTCGTTTCTTTCTCTACATGTCTCTACATTAAACCAAATGCAAAAATATTTTAAAATTACTTTAAATTTTTTTAATCTGTAATTTTGTTCTCTCATTTATTATTCCAGCCAGTAACACATTATATTTTTACACAAAAAAGAAATTATAAAAACTTGTTCTTCCTCACGACTCAAACACAATACGGTGCATGTGCCCATTTTCGTACAGTTTAATGAAAAAAAAAACACATGGCGAATATGCAAACAAAATTGCCATGCGTGCCGCGAATAATACTTTGGAACAATGGATTGCAAAACACGGGGGCAACGCACCCGCGTTACATTATTGTAGACTCCGATATAAAAATACATTTTATATTACAATTTAACAATTAAAACGAGAGATTGAACGATCTAACGTACTAAAAGAAAACTTAATTAAAATTTAATAGCGGCATTTATTATCTTTTACATATAAAACGAAATACTTTAAGGTATTATAAAAATAGTCAACCGAAATATTATGTCGCATAGTCGTATCTATTCCGGGACGATGTAACGCCGCGCCAACATAACAGACATCTCAAAGAAGAATTTTGACAGAATTATGTTCGGTCGCTTGTAGACGATGACATGGTTGTAAAAAATGAAGAATGACTTCGATTATTATGACAGTTGACATTATAACGTTTATGATAAGAAATACCACTCATATTTTAATACAAATATTTATTTTTCTTTCGCACATAACGTACCATTTATACTATGAACTATATATAACGTAAATACAATTCTGCTTTAGTTACTATTTAAATTAGGTTACTCAACAAAAATTGAATTTACACCAAGAGTAAGTATAGTAAACAACGCACGAACCGTTCCATTCTAAGACCACAATATCTTATGAAACATATCGTCATCCCTTTCATTATCTTTGATAAAACAGAAATAACCATATGTTTAACCCACGGTCAATATACAATCACTGAATCTCTGTAATTTCGATTGCAAGCTCTAACCTAAATTGGAAAACAAACGAAATGTCAACAGAACCATAATAGTCATGCGACAGCCCGCAATAAATACTTAAGATTCTTGACACTATAAATGTTTATAGATTAAAATATTCTGCATAAGCTTGTAAATTAAATGTTGAAAGCACTTTTAACGCGGTAAAAATTTTATACGGCAACATAAAAAGGCAGCGTTCAGAGGAAAGTAAACAAATAAGGAGTTGTCTCAACGAGAATGTTTTACGGCTCGCTGTAAGATAAGGTAGCAACCGAGACAGCTGTTAGATTTACTAGCAGGCGGATTTTTAAGCATTAATGCTATATTTTGAATGCATTTTACATGTATATTTTAAGAGCCGTGGGCCTACCACGAATATTTGTGAGAATCGCTCTTGTTTAGTGTCAAAAGTTGTATTAAAATATATGCAGCTTTATCGTAAATTACACCCAAAACTTATATTTATTTTGACATAATGGACGATGAGTAACGATTGACACAAATATTCGTATTAGGCCATAGCAGTAATCGACGAGCATGCATACTTAGATGTATGAATTTGAAAAGGGCGGGAGATGTGCCATGTTCCAAATTTTATTACAATAACACATGAATAAAAACATCAATAGGTATATTATTGATACAGGTTTGTTTACCGCCAATCACCTTGAAGATTACTAGAGCGTCCCAAGCGCAGTTTGGCAACCGCGTTCGAGGTCGCCAAACTACGGCTGCCAATCGTATAAACGTATTATCTGCTAGTACGTTAGCTTCTTTTCGTACTTCTCTATCGAAGGGTAATTGGGTTGACTTGTGGGAATATAAAAATAATTCAAGTGCGGTAAAGTCAAATAGAACTAACTCCTCGGAATGATTAGATCACGTACGATTTGACATAGTTAGGGCTCGAATTACATAGTTATACTATGGTTATTCTAGAAGTATTCATAAGTAATAGGACTCTTTAAAAAAAATAAGTGAATAGCAATCATTAATTCATTTGTTCAACAATTGAAAAAAGTCGTTGAAAAAAGTATTTATTGGGTAAAAATATAGATAAAAACGAATTTTTAATTAATACGCGGGTTGGTCAGTATAATTTGAAGCATGACCTTACGAGCATCCAATTCATCTTTTTAGATGAATTGGATGCTCGTAAAGGATGCATTTGTAAGAATTTCAGAAGATTTACAAGAAACTAAAAATTCCACACAAGCGGCTAATAGCAAACGAATACTTCTGAGACGACAACGTTATTAGAATGTAACTGTCAAGTAATAAATTAAAGTGGAAGAAAAATAAAGTAAAATAAAAACGTTACGGGCCACTGCAGTCGGTTTACGTTCAACAATAGAGTGTGTTGATGTTCAGTAATGGAGGCGCTTGCCGCTCAGCGCTTGTAAAATAAACAACATTAATAACGACCCGAATAAAACAAACTTCGCGGATTGATTTATATGATGAAAATTTTTATAGCCTCAACTGAAATAAATAAATATATTGCATTGGTATTCGATCCTGTAATTTTTTAAGCACCGATTTAATCAGAAAATCCTTACTAATATTATAAATGAGAATGTTTGTATGGATGGATGTTTGTTTGAAGATATCTCCAAAACGACTGAACGCGATCTCTATGAAATTTGACATAGATCTAGAACATAGTATGGAAGAACATACAGACTATTATTTAGGGTTTTTTATTAATTATTATTATCTGTTATTTTCACTAACACAAACATAGAAATGTTGTTTATTTACAACTAAACTTTTAAACTCTTGAATTTGAAATTTTGCAAGACATTCACGGCGGTTACAAACTTTGAAGTCAGTTGGGAGTCTGAAGAATTTACATAAATTTTTATGTCTGGAATTTGGAGACATGTTTTTCTATATTTGTCTTTTGAAAAGTCAATCTAGATTAATTCATTAATGCAAGTAATATTTAAAAGAATTTCATAAAGTTTTTAATAAACTAAAGTATAATAATATATAATACATATCATTGACCACTGAGCAAGAGCCTTACATTTTTATATTAAGGGCAATCATTAACGCTTCTGCAAAAAAAACTAAACATGCAATATGTATGACTAAGCAATCACAATCTTTATAAAAATTAATTTCCCAATAGAGGCGCGTCACAAAACATCTGACCTACATTACGACGCAACAATGGTGAACGACCGAACGTGTAAACATGTTGGAAATCACACACTAGTTTCGTTTACAGCACTAAAATAACTCGCATCAGAATTTCCTCGTCGAGAGACGGTTGTTAATGTTAAAAAACAAAAGAAGTAAGTCCTACTTCTTCCGCGGTACAAATGTAGAACATCCAAGAGATATTAATAAGATGCAAGTGAATCGCTCGACCTATTTCCAAATGCCAATAAAATTGTTACCATCGAAATATATCTGCAGACTTATTCAGTACCTCCTTATAGCTCTACAACGGAACAATAAGTTATTAAATGAGACTAGATCGTACCTTTCAAATAATATAAATATTAGCTGTCGCCCGCGACTTCTCCGCGCGGGATTAATGAGTAGCCTATGTGTTCTTCCAGTATGTTCTACACCTGAACCAAATTTCATCGAGATCCGTTGAGCCATTTCGGAAATACCTTCAAACAAACATCCATCCATCTATCAATACATTCGTATTTATAATATTAGTAAGATTTGTTACAGTCTGTTTAATTTATTGCGGCTTATATTACTTTATTATTGCTAAAGGTTTGTCTCTTGTTTAAATTAAAAATTTAATAAATAAGACCTAATTAGAAATTTCCATACATTTGTAGTGCATATCATTTTAGTATAATATAATAAGACATCTAAGAACGCTATCGGCACACTAAAAGGGTAAATCCAAATACTTTTCTGGCCATTATCACAGCTAAGAGGATACCACTCAACTTCAAAACCGTTTTTTCTGTTTAAATATATAAATAGGAATATGTTAACCGAATGAGAATTTAAAAGACTTTAAAGCTCTAGTTATTCGGAGCAAAATACAATGAATGGAAATCTAACAGGGGAAGCATAGCCTGCGGGGAATGAAAAATGCCGCGTCGCTTCTTGTGAGGGGAAAATTATATACTCATCGCCTTACAAATAGATTGTAAAGGCTACGGGGGCGTGTGCGGAGACTACTCGTCAAACGAATACGTAGGGTTAGATCGCTGGAGGCTGTGGGGCTGCCGCAAAGAAAGTCTGACGTCACGAGAATCAAAATAAATATACGACTCGACATACGAAACCGTGAATTATTTCAATTGAATATATTCTCCGAATGGAAGTCCCTTATGCTATAGAAATATGTAAAAAACGTGCAATGTATTTACATATTTTGTAACACAAATAAAGTTATCTCTTTAAATTCTTTTAATATTTTCAGGATATTAAATAACGGATTTATTAAACTTAGAAGTTCTGAAATTTTAAAATTCTAAAGTATCATTATATGTATGACCAAATTTTTTCTATTTTTATTCAAAGAAAAACTCATTTTTAAACGTATCCTTTGGTCATATAGATATAGAGAATGTAAATATGGTCAAGAGAGCACAAAAACAATTTCGTTAAAATTTTAAAAAGTCGGGTCGCATCAAAAAAATGACCGTGTTGTATACAAGGGTCCAATGATACAATTTTCAGTAGTAGAATGTAGCAAGCGGATAGAGTTAATATTGAATGAAGGCATGGCCGGAGTTTGTCTCCCAATATGTTAACTGTCCGAGGGGAACTGGTCGAAATAAAAGTTTTATAGGAGAATTTAACCCAAGATGTGTGTAACGCAACATAAAATGAAGTTTTCGAACCCTTTTCTGCACTAACTTTTTAAGTTTTAAGAAATGAGTTCAGAGGAAATAGATGATTATAGTAATGGGAGGTTACTTACTAACTAAAAGGTAAGTATGTGGTGAAGGTGAAGAAAAGTAAAATATTAAAAGCAATCTTAACTAAATAAGGTAATATTATATATTATAGGACTATTAAAAACTATTTTAACAGTGGTAGAGCCCGCTTTAACATCTTCGCACGAATCGGCCCGGCTCGCCCGGTGAAATACCACGACCACACAGAAGACAGGCGTGAAGTGGAAGCAATTCCGCGTTTCGTCTGATGAGTGTGCGTCCCGGAGGCCAAAATTAGTCCTCTTTCCCTTCCCACCCTTTTTCTTATAAGGAAAGGATGGGAAGTGGAAGTGGACTTTCCGGATGAGAGGATGCATGGAAAGGGAAAATATTTTCTTTCGGTGCATCCTCTTCTCCGTCGATTAAAGGTAGGCAACGCATATGCAATTGCGTATGTCTATGGGCAACGGTCACTTCGCTGTTTTAGCGATTTCAGGTGGCTGCTCGCTCGTTTGCCACCTTGTGATATAAAAAAAATAAAAAAAACTATTTAAAGTGAAACGTATATCCGTTTATCACATGCGTTGGTGTTCAGTGTTGCCTGTTTTAGTTTGCACGCGACAAGAAAGTGGGGGCGTAAGGAATCCCGTCCAGTTAGATAATGGCTTAATAAAGCGAGTTAGCAACACATTGGATATGTAAGGAGGGTCCTGAATATTTAGTAGAAGATAATGATTAAGGAGGAAATGGTTCAACGGTGTCGGCAAAATAAACTTGTATTTTGTAACTTGTGTACAACATTTTTACTGTCTTATAATTTAAATAATAAATGTCGTGACGTGAATTTTGATAGTCTCGTGACGTGAGTTTGATCTAAACAAAAAGTAAATATTGTAGAAAAATCTTAGGACGTTAAAACTGTGCAAAGATCATGTCTAAAAATAATTTAATAAAATGCTTGTAATTATATTTTATCATTGATCATTTCAAAACAGAAAACTAAATACAAATAGACCGCGCGTAAGTTAATCAAATTAGTTCATCATTCGTATAGCACGGAAGAAATACATTTTAGAGCTTAATATGCAATATAAGACAACGGTCACGTAGAGAGACGACGCATAAATCAATTTAATGTTACGATTGAACGAAACCAAATGAACGAACGAACGGAACGGATGCAAAGCTCCTCCAACTTGAACGACTCGCAGTTCACAGTCAATGGACTCGTTAATAACAGAGATATGAAGTTAATAGATAAGACCGGTGCTTGACTAAATGAAGCGAAATAAAGACAAGTCACTTCTTGCAATAAAGTGACATAAGTTGACGTTTTAATGGAACTTCGCTCATCAATATTCTTAACATTTAAATAATTATATAATATAATAGGCACAAATTATACGGAATGGTATAACGTAGTTGTGATAATCAAAGTCGATTTCTCTAATCCAATTAAAATGTATTGTAAGGCCCGAATAAGACATGAAATAAATCTTACTGATATTATAAATGCGTCTGTTTGGACGGATGGCTAGACGGATGTTTGTTAGAAGATATCTCCAAAACAGCTGCATGGATCTCGCTAAAATTTAGCACAAATGTAGAACATAGTCTGGAAGAAGACATAGGCTACTAAGTTTTTTTTTTAATTCTTTGTGGACGGAGACGCGGGTGACAGCATGCAAAGTTAAAGTTATGTTGTATATACTTTGCACATCCTTAACTTCAGAGTGTGATAACACAATAAAATAACATATGTCCTGTCTAAAAGATTAGTTGTGAACTATGCTCTAAATAGGATTTGACCAGTTTTTACAGCAACAGCGACATAATTAATTCAACATCCGGAGCGCTTAAACAAAAGATATTGAACAAACTTTTTCATCTGTATTTATGTAAAAGTGTGTCGCGACATTTGTAAGTTACATAAAAATCAATTGAGCTGAGATTTTATGTAATTTTAATTTATAATTTTATATAATTGTATTTTTTATGAGTGCATTAAAATCATACATAAATAATATAAGTCAATTTAATATACATTTAATATACATATAATTACATCTTACTAATATTAAAAATGCGAATTTTTGGATGGATGGATGTTACATATTTTCGGAACAGCTTACCAGATCATTATGGGCACAGATGTAGAACATAGTCTGTAAGAACACGGAGGCTACATATTAGGTATTTTTTAATTCCGCGTTGACAGTCACGGGCGACAGCTAGTTACCATACGGAACAGGACACAGTTGAGATTAATAGTATTATCTTTAGATATTTTCGATGTCTATGCAAGATGTGAGATTGGGCACATCAATAGCTAAATAACTGACATATCCTTCCTCTTCATTATCCACATTTTAATTGAAGCCATTTGGTTTATGAGACTGGAATACACTAACAGATCAATTTAGAATTTTAGGTACCCACCATGTGGCTCGGAGCCATCTTAAGTTAGGGTGACTAACGCATAATCCCTAATTAACATTTAAACTGTACTTACATCCAAATATGAAATCATTAAAAATATTTAAATGTTTTAAGATGCTTTACAAAAAACACGCTGTGTTTAATTTTTTTTTAAGAAAACTAAGTATAAATTGATTCTTATTCTCAACACGTCGTGACTAGAAACATAAAGCCCTAAAATTTAGTAATCATACAAAGTAGAGGAGACAAGATACAGTTAATGTTGTAACGCAGAACTTCCTGCAACTACAACACCAGTGAACGTATTTTAGTCACTTTATTTAAGCAGAGCGTGTTCCCGACATTCGATAGGACTACTTGTGGCACTTCAAACCTGCTCAGACATTATAGCCCTCATTAACCGAATTTAAGCCATATTATTTACTCGTTAAAGATTATAATACCGTGTATTACATAAACAGTTACCATAACGTTAAAAATACACACTTTCCCCACCGGTTTATGGTCGAATTTACCTTGAAAATAATAATAAAAAACATTGAATTTACTAAAAGAGAAAATTGTGATACACTCTTGCGAACGCTACAATGTTGATAGCTTTGTTTTTGTTGCGTTTAAAATGGTTTCGGACGCGAAAGCACTTTTAAGTTGAGCAATATATTCTGTTCTTGCTGCCAGTAACAGCAAAAAATTCTAACTTTTTAAATTTAATATTAGTAGCGGTTAAATGAAGATGTATATAACAGGGTTATGTACTGTATATGTACTTTTAGTTGCCATTTAATTTATCTTATCACGTTTTAAGAATCATCATCATCATTTTAAGAATCAATTGTCCTAATGTTTAGGTTTGTGATAAAGCAGTACATTACCAAATGCAGTTCAATTAGGTTTATCGTACAAATGTTATCGAAATGTGTTTCCATGGCGCTTCAATGGTTATTTTATTTAAAGTAAAAAACTATTTAAAGAAAGGTGTCAAAGACTCGATAACATGCAATCATTCGGTTTGCGTCATATGACGATTTTCTTATTCTAATTTAACTCTAATTATGAATGATAATTAAATAGTTGTGCAATGATGTCAATCTAAAAAAATCTAAAACAATAAAAGAATATCAAGGAAATTTAAAAAAAAACGTTTATTTACCATTTTGAAAAATATAAAACTAACATCAATAAGACGTAGAGACAATGTATTTACTAAATTTAAGTGCCAAATGTTGTAAAGAAATATTTCTACAAAGAAAATAGACATAGGGCGATATCAAAATGTACGTTTTTTGCACAACGTTACGCCAGAAGAGAAAATGACGGAACAAAAGTCGGTCGAGCGTGGCGGTGAGTAGAAATCATGCGTGAAACAGCCTTTAGTAGATTTATCTACTACTATAGTAAACTGATTGTAGGGCACTGGACCTAATAGTAAGCGTCGATACTCGATGACTCGAGAACTGGTAATCGATTTATCGCCAGTTGTAAATCGTAGGCAAGGCGGAAGCTTGTCTATGATTTATTTCGCAAGTAGTGTATGGGAGATATTTATTTTTGGATTTAAAATGATAACAATTGATACTTTTTTTCTTTATTTTATTTTTATCTGTTCATATTCTTTTAGAAGTGTATTATACACTTAATCCTTTATCAACAAAATATTCGTCTATGAGCGACTTTTGAGCATATTCGTTTCGTAGTATCGTGTTCAAATAAACAACATAATTTGAGGAATGTAGCAAGTTTCGTCTAATAAAAACTTTGTTATTTCCACTTCGTATTAGCCTCTCCCTGCAGCGTATCTAAGAAATGTGACGTCCGATTAATGTCCCCGGTGGCTCGGAATCAACTACCGAATTTGGTGCCCGCATCGGATCGGGGTCGGTGACCTTCCACGCCGAGTACACTTACGGATCTATGACGTCGAATCCATTTGATTACTAGACTCTGATGTAACAAGTATCTTTGTTGATGTTTACTTTCATACATTAAGTGATTGTTATATAAGTGGTTTCAATATCTCACTATTATTTCAAAATTTATTTAATTGGAACAATATAGATCATTATCAAGCTTATAAATCACTCCGCCCTACCCGCCTGTTATGTTCAGTACACAAATATTATACAATAATATCCAGTAATTAACGTTAACAAATTTTATATATTATTTCTTACCATGTAGTAGCACCATATTTTTTTTAATTATAATTTTAAAAAAGTTACAATGACGACTAAAATTTCAAATCTTCGGTAGTTTTCAAGTCGAGTACAAAGTGGTTAAGATTGTTTAATTTTATGATTATTTTCTGACATGCTAATCTATACTTGCATTTTAATTAATCACAAACCGAAGTTATCAAGTAATACTACAGTTTATGCGGCAAAAAATCACAGATGCATTACTAAATCACCTGTGCCATTTTTCATACAAAGGCGATATTTGCATAGTCTTTGAAGCCGAGCATTGTGACTGGGGTATGTTCCTATTTCACGGTGACTCATTCCCTTTGTAGTTACAATGTGGCGGCCTAGTTGACACCGTCTGTAACACCTCGGAGCATTATGACAAAAGTGCGATGTTAATTTTCTTTTATCGTTTTTTGAAAAATCTTTTTCTTTTCTAGATTGATTCGAAATGCATTGTACCAGTAATTATACGTCCGGTCCGAGGTAAGATCTACTTAAATGTACATAAACACATTATGTTTGGATGAATTCGTATAATAATGCGCTAACAACGATTTGAATAAAATAGGTACGATTCACAAGCATTTAGATAAGAAATCAATCTAATAACGTATATCGTTAACACATGCGTGACAGTTACAGCGCTGGGAAATAATTGGACTCGTGTGAATCAAGCTTTATTTTATCAGCACTCAACGAGAGAAGTGGTATCTAGAGTTTGCAAGCAGCTTGCGTGTTAAAATTACCATAGTACCAGCAACCATACTTATATTGTTGAAATATTAGCAATATCTAACAATATATTTATTTTTTGGAACAAAATTAACACATTTATTAATTTTATTCATCTGATCTCATATCGACCTATTAGTTTCACTATATATAATTAAAAAAAGATATTTCATATTAATGTTTCTTCGAATAATAAAGTCATTTCATAACAATGACTGTAGACAACAGACGCATTAATTATTTTTAATTAATTAAAACAGCGCGAATGCTGGCAACCCTCGCTCTTAAATCGCAATTTAAAATCTCATAAACTACTAAATATTTAATATACGACACAAAAATAACCGTAAAGGACGAACGGAAAAACGTTAAGCGCGAATTGAAATTCCCGAAACGTTTTGCGAGATTGAAGAGGCTTTTATGGAAATGGAGTGCGCGTGCATTGGACGATAGGCGCCCACCCTGACGTATTACATCCAGGGTTTCCAGTAGAATTTAAGAAAAACCAGGACACTGCAGAAACGTGGCATTTACTCTACTCAAGACAAATAACCTTTCTAAAGGTGTAAAAAAAGTAGAAATCTCAGTTTAACTTCTTATTTTTTTTTAATTCGAATCGATGTATTGTAAAAATCTAACCTACAAAATAAAAAACTATTTAATATACTATTTCTTGGATCCTTGAATTCTTAATTTTATCCAAACGATATCTGGTCGTGGCGTAGTTTGATACACTATGCATTGGAATTAGTTCTAGATTGTATCGTAGTTTATTAATGAACGGCTATATCCTTGCTTCGGAGAGTGTCTCTGGTTGTAGCATAAACAATACTCCAGTGCTCTGTAGTTGGGATAGCGAGACAGTTTATGGCTTAACCCTATCGCTGCCTTATCCATGATCCAGTAATCGTAAGTTACTCCAAACTTTGAATGGATAAGGTAACAAAGCAAATTGGAGAGACTACTAAGCCAGACGTTACTTAGCTGTAATCTCTTGATTATAAAATGTACTGTTAGGAAGAAAGTCCGAAAATGTGCCATTATATTGATGCAACACTAGCCCTACTAAAATGTCGACGTATGTGTCCCTTCACGATTCATTCTGACACTGGACTTTGTAACGAAAGCACGTCATTCGCGCCAAAGGATTCTAATTAATACCGTCTAACTTTTAGAACTCTTTTTAAAGTACTTACTTACTTCGTTGGAACTATACACCTAGTAGTACAATAGAACTCTAACCTTGAAGAAATATTCTTTTAGGTTACTGCTTACATTGCTACGTTACAAAAATATATTAATATAAAAATTACATTAATATTTTCTACACAATTCTTGTATTTAGAATCTTGTTAATATATAAGACGTATCTATAATATGTTGCATCAATTACTATAGTACTATTTACCATCCGGAATGTCCCAAAAAGAAACAACTCTGGTGGAAATTGCGTTTACACCGCCGTTTTAAACATTCATGCCTCCGCCTGCAATTTAGACGTACCAGATGCTTCACCTATTTGAGTCGTATAAAACCAACGTTGCCGCGTCTGTCTTGGTGTTTTATAATGTAAATTTTATTTTCTTACCTTTACATGTCATTATTCCATGAATGCATTTCCAAAAAAAAATTGTCGGAATAATTTCACATAGAGCCGGAAAATGAAATTTCATGAAATGTTACTTTATGCGTTCTTTACAAAACATGTTGTTGATTCTTAGAGGAACGAGTATTTGTATACGATTTTTATTTGCATTGCCGTGTCAACTCGCTAGCATCATATTGCGCTTATTCGAAAAAAATAGCTCTTTTTTTATTAGAGTGTGTTTAAAAAAAATAAAGACAAGTTGTATTTGAATAAAAAATCTGCTAAAATTGTCGTCAACTAACTAATTAAAAACAGTGAAAAGGTTGGACTGTTAATATAAATTTGTCAGTGCATTGATGAATGATTCCACGGCACTAATTGTTTCAATCGTGTTGCGATCGAACAGAATTAAATTGAAAGTGAGTTCATATTGTATTAAAGTCATCAATATGCGCACTTTTTAATGTGTCAGTCGCCAACAAGGCAAGTTATAAATTATTCATGACAACCAAAGTGGGCGACAATTTGGTCATCAAATATCGCATCTATATAAAATTTTACATCATGAAAACAAATGAGCAATTTTGAATATTTAACAGTCATAACAGATAATAAATGACGATCATCTGAAACTAAGTATAGATTAGTATGATAAAAGTTATGCATTAGACTTAAGCACTACATTAAGAAATAAACTTAGACAAAATGTAAGAGTAGTACACACTGTAGGTAGAAAAGGGACAAGATGATGATGAAATTGTCAAATTTTTTGATTAATTTAGTATAGATTTAATTTGTAGATGCCATGTTTAAGCCACATTAATGCATAAAATCAGTACCTTAGTAATCGTCGTAGTAAAAGAAAAATTTTCTATACATTGCTCATAGTGTGTCAAATACAAGTTTTTATTTATTTACTAGCTGTCGCCCGCGACTCCGTCCGTGCGGGATTAAAAATAGATGTTGGCCGATTCTCAGACCTACTAAATATGCTCACAAAATTTCATGAGAATCGGTCAAGCCGTTTCGAAGGAGTATGGGAACGAAAATTGTGACACGAGAATTTTATATATTATCCGTCGTATTATTCATAATACGACGCATTATTACCAAAGCTTTCGTTGACGAATCGATATTTATAGGCACTATGTTAGTATCGTTGTTGATGAAATATATAACATGATTTGACAGAAGTATTAAGAATAAATCCGTCCCGCTATTAAGGTATTAAAATATGCGTTTCCCCTCTCCAGTAAATTGTGCGGATTGGCGCCATGTTTGATTTAGAATGGTGACTTCCGATGGGATTGGGGCATGAATTAAGTACATTATCTGCGCCGGATACGACGCCAACGGCACTTTGAATATAATATCAATAAATCTTATGATTATTGCTTCTCGGTAATGTTATTGAATCCTTCATTTAAGGAAAATTAATGATATTGATTGGTTAAGTCCAATGAAAGCAACTAGAATTATGTTCTTAGAATTATGCGTAGTTTACATTATGTCAGGACAGTAGTCCTACTGTTCATGTCCATGCCAGGCCAGCGCTACCGGACGGTACTGTTTAGGCCCACTGGAGCCACATAGTCATTACGTTATGGCAGTTGTATGGTAGCGCAGAATGTTAATGCTACTGTCCAACTGACTTAATGTAATCCAAACTTTATTGTACTGGTTTGACCAAAGAATAACTGACTTCGCGAAATACTTACATAGAAGAATATTTACGACATAATTGATTTTATAATAAATACGTAATAAAATATCAGACTCATCCAAAGAAATAACATTTTTAAATAGTTTTTGGTCGTTGCATACTTAGTACTATTGCAAATATTGTAACAGAAATGCTACAATGTATTTATCCGAGATTATCATAAGATTTAACCACGATTTCGATTCCTCTCGTCTTGTATCAGAGCACTGATTTGAATAAATGGGGCCAATATTCAAATCAATGGATTCAATATTCAAATATATTCTAAGGGTAAGATTACACTGTGTTAGATATTACATATTTGTGATTCCTTTTGTAACTTGTTCATTGATACAATCCTACTTTTATAACATTAGAAAGTAATTAACATTTAATTTCAAAATATTAAATCTTTGTTTATCCTTGTATCCTTACATTTACATTGGCATTTATAAAATTATCCAACGTAACTTACCCAAATATCTCATACCTAGCTAGCAGTTACTTATTTTGGGACATACGAACGTGTGATCTACTTTAAGTGGGTCGCTTCCCTTCATATCGTCGATCGTCCATCAATTACCTGATTACTCATATAATAGAAATGTCTCGTGATCTGTCAAGATAATCATCGTGTCGCATGCCGCAGCTCATTGATATGCTCAGTGCGATGTCCTGCACACGTTTGTTTATAGATTATGTTTGATAACAGACATTTGATGAAAAAGTTAATTTATTATTTAATATTAATTTTGCCTAGGATTGCGTGAAACTTGACATGATTAAGAAGGGGGTGACGACTAAGATGGCGGTAGTGTTAGGAAGAAAATCCAACACTGTGCCGGTGTACTGGCGCAAGACTAGCCCCCCTCACTAATAATTCTGCCACTTGACTTGGAAACAAAATCGTGCCATTCGCGGCAAATGGCAAATAATGTCTAAAACTAGGTAGATCGATTTAGACTTGGTACGCCGACCCTACGTAAATGGAACAAGGATAGTGAGATGATGACTAAAATTTATAAATATTCTCGATTGACTTTTCTGAGTGCAACTTTATCAAAATTCAATATCCAAGTTAGAATTGAAACACTAAACAAAAACCAGATCGTCGAGTATAGCACGAACTTCAATAACAATTTGCAAATATGAATCGTGATTAAATAATCAAAATCACTGCAGCATTCAAACTGCAATTTCGTTATGGGGAGCTGATATTGGATTTCTCTACGGAATTTGTTTGGAAACACTCGAGGGATATAATGCGATCCCGACCTTCCTATCCATTGTACGGGGTCGCGGATCGCGCTTCCGTTTTATTTCAATTACACTGGCCACTGATCTGACATTATCAATGTTGAATTTACTTATTTAACAGTCTATAAATTTATTTACATATTTCCTTATACTGATTTTAAAGAAATATTTTTGGTGAATATTGTTTCAATTTTCTCTTTTCCATTTCCAAAGATATTAATTACAATAGATAGAGCTCTACAAATTTATTTTTACAAATCTACAATACTATATTTTCGTAATATTTAATAATATCCTACAGTTTCTATGTATTACTAATCAATTTCCTATGATTAATAAGTCATGAGAGACGCACTGGACCGTAGTGCGGAGAAGCGAATCATCTACTCCTGAACTAACCCTGCTGACAACGATCCTCACCTATGAAGGACCAACTCTAGAGATAAAGAGATTAATCAATTTCCTAAAATAATAAATCTTTCGAGTAGCTTCTATATCGAGGAAATCTACAAGTGTAATTGACACATGATAATATCAGCGTCTTCTATCATTAGATTTATTACACCGCTGTGTATTATATTTCCGTTTCCATGTTAAGCAAGATGTGGCTGGATGTAGTTATACCATTTTAATTATGAATAATCTTGATTCATAAACTAACATCCTGTATAGGACCTTAATACATTCGTTAAATATAATCTCCTGTAGATCTATTTGAAATATTTTTATCTCTATGAATAGTTAACGCGTTTCTCTTTCTTCAATAATTGTTATTTTAGTTCTTAACTTTATAGTCGCAATATCGATATTTTCTTTATGCATTCAATTTCTAAGTGCTCGTTATAAGTAGAGGATTGGTTTAATCAATGAAACTTTAATTGTACGCTTTCAAAAAACAAACAAAGAACTCGGCAACGAAACGAGAAATACAAAAACAAACAAGAGCAAAGAGAGAATGGAAAACGTAGGGCTACGTTATAAACAAACTTTCCAGTAAAATGTTATTGTTTGACTTGGTTTTGTAATTTTTAATTACAAACAAAATGCAATGCTCCTTATAAATCTAGAAATTATAGACCTTCCTTAAATATGTGTCAACATAACCTTGTCTAACCAACCAAACGAAATACATTTTAATCATTAAATTGATCAAAGCCTTAATCACATAAATGTTGTTTGAATCGAACGATAACACTGCGGTTTAAGCTCATAACAATCCTCAAAACCAACCCTTTACGGGAAATTTTCAATCAGCGCAATTCATAATCCAGTGCTGTTAAAATGTATGCATTGCGGAACTGTGTTTATTAAATTCCACATAATACGAGGGAAAGCAGACAATTAGGGCTGTCCAGGGAATGCGCCTGTCAATCAATATAGTACTCAAGCGCGGTTATTTGATACTAGTGACCGGACATAGGGGAGGCAGCCCTTGAACAGCATAATCAATGTATCGAATGTTTGATATTGACTACCTGGTTTGAGGAAGGGGTTTAACGATTTTATTAAACCCTTTTTCGTTTACTGACTGTCGTTCGCATCCGCACGAATTAAAAAAAACACTTTATTAGTAGCCTATATGTTCTTCCAGACTATGTTCTACATCTATGAGTATATATGATACGATGATACTAATATGAGCAAATATCCTAATGGCAAACATTTTCTAAAATAATTCCTTTTTAAAATCAAATAAATGGTTTTTGTAATTTGTGAAATTCGCTATTGTGCGGCATTGCGTTCAATTGACCATAATAATAGTTATGGACTACGTGCGTGCATTAAGCTTAAATTTCTTGTGCAATATAATCGGACAATCTATTCAGACCATCGCTTTGGCCAGCTGCCGACATTGATTTTCCTCTGATTTGAATAATAAATATATTTGAAATAGGAATCTTTTTCAAAGTTACATTCATATTAAAAAAAAATTATCAATTTTTGAACGTAAAGAAAACAAATCTTTTAAGTCACAAGTATAGACGTCGATGTATTGAGTTGATATAAAATATACTGTAGATTCAACAGCTAAGTTATATCTAAGTTTATAGAATTACTTAAAAGAATTCGATAACGTCTAGAAAATAAATTGAACTTTAGTTTAATCTCTGTCGAGCAATCGGTTCACAGCACCATCAATTAAGTAGCAAACGACTGAAACAGATGAAATAAAAATCCTCACGGTAGTCTAGCCTCGGGCTGTCGCAACTCGAAACACCGTCTGCCGAGCGCCCTCTAGTGACGTACCGAGTTACTCGAAAAATTCTATTGTGCGAACCATTCCCATGAAACTTCAACTACATTTGCATTCAAAGTTCGGAATTCAGCTTGCTATTTGACATAGATATAGACTTGATAGAAAACACAATACCTATTTTAACTTAATACAAATCTTACTTCTTACTAATATTATAAAAACGAATGTTTGGATAGATGTTTCTTTGAAGGTATCTCCTGAACAGCTGTCATCACTAAAATTTGGCATAAATGTAGAGCTTAGTCTGGCAGAACACGTGGGAATAATTAAATTTTTATTAGCAACGTGCGGGCGGAGTCACCTGCGAAAGCTAGGTATTATTATAGAAAAAAATTACAAATTAAGAAAGTTACAGGAAGACAATACTAAATCAAGACATCGAAAGTAATTTCGATTAAAATGCAAAATAAAGCTGTATAAAATATATCATGGTATATGGTAAACTTGACTGCAAATAAAAAACACATCACTATTAGGGGTGTTTTCGAATCACTAAATTTTAAGTTATGGTATTTAGATGAAATGGTTCATGCTGAGTACTTCCAATCGCCTTACCTCCGGGCAACTTTGTGGAGTGCTCTTGGCACATTTTTTTTTCAGTAATCGACATGTTCAGGTGAATGCTATTTGTAGGTTTTGCGTGAAGACTATTTTAATCAACCTAACGACATGTTAACGACTTTTTTTTAAATATACACTTTTTAAATATTTAATAATGATTTTACTACCATGAATTTTTTTACATTTGTTGTTCCAAACCTTTAGTTATAGTTAAATTCATAAAACATTACACATTTTTAGGGTTCCGTACCTCATAGGAAAAAAAACGGAACCTTTATAGGATCACTTTGTTTGTTGAAGAATTTGAATTTACTTCATTGTAAATGAGGTTTATTCAATTTACGTAATTAAAATAAAATAGCCAGGCTCTTTCAATAAATCGACATCTAACACGTGAATTGCTTCGAGTCAGTAATTTGATGGCATCCGAATTAACCCTTAGGGCATTTCGACAACGAGGGATTTGATGAAACAGACTCTCGGCAGCGGATAAACAAAATGAACTAAAGGTAGGTTGTAATTGCAAAGCTATGAGGTATATTTGATCGATATTGGACATACAAATTGTAATAAAGTCCATGAGATGACAAGAGAACATGAAAAAAAATGATACCAGTAAATCTTACTTCTTACTAATATTATAAATACGAATGTTTGGATCTCGAGAACAGTATGGATATCGCTGAAATTTGGCATAGTCGTAGAACATAATCTGAAAGAACACATAGGCTACTAATTAAGTTCTTTTTAATACCGAGCGGACAGAATCGCGGGCGACAGCTTGTATATGCTTGTATATACAGAAACAATTATGTAATTTCTGTATAACTTATTCTACTCTGGGACAGATAATATCCAAATAAAATGGTGGTTATATTAAAACTTAATTCGGAATAAAAGTGATAAACTTTTGAACTAAATCGCAAGCAATTCTAGATTTTAACTTCTGTTTAAAAGTCATTCAAAGATATATGATAAAGATAAAGTCGTGTGCGAGATTTAAAAAAGCATTTGATGTTATCGGATGAATTACAATGTTACAAATCTTATTCCGTTTCATTCAGGTTACAGTGGACTTGCTTCCGGGAATATGTTTTTATTCCTATTGTAAGCAATGTTCTGTAACATGTTACAATTGAAACAAGTTTCAATTCTTTCTTAGAGAAATAAATAACCATCCAATAAATTAAATACTGGAGTTGTTTTTTCAATTTTAATACTGATGTGTATCCAGTATCAAGTATTTCAGGTACTCAATAAATAATAAATTAATAAATAATTAAATTTTATGACATTAAAAAAGTACGATAAGTATAAAATCTCTTTTTACACAATAACCACATTTGCTGTAGAAAATTTTGGACATTAATAAATTGTGACCAACAATATCTAACTTATATGTTTACCTTTCAGTACAAAAACTCGATATGGTATACGAATTTTAAAATAATTCTCACTGGCAAATAATAATGAATTTACGACTCTATCAATCAAAGTCTTTATGACGAGTTAAGTACCCTAAAAGCTCCCGCTTAAGAATTTGCGCCGTTGCCAATCCTCTCGTAAGATCGTCAATAAATTGAATCGCGTCGAGACAAGAAGCTCGCTGAACGTCGGTTGACGGCCTGAATTAACAGCTAATTTTATACTGAACTCCGATAAAGAGGAATGTACACGAGGCAGACGAGCAGATATATGTTAATGAGCAATTAAAATCCGTATTAATGCCTTCACAATCCACTTTTGGCGTGTTTGATGAAGATTTGTACTATAATTCTTGTAAAATTTAAGGAGTTTCAAATGTAGTACGTTAATACAAAAGATGCTAAACCCCTAAAAAACAAAGGAAATAAGTATCGCTTTTTTATGATTTGTTTTTTGTTTCAATCTATTGAGAAAGTCGGTATCACCTCTTGCGTTAGAAACAGAATCTGTCTTATTATTTAAGTTTCTTGTGATACCGGCAGTAATTCAATTAACATTACAACCTGTTGTAAAGGATGTAGCCGGTGTTTGCGACGATATTTTCTAACAGATGACAGTAATTAGAGGAAAAGCAACGAACTTACTAGAAGAGAGTAGATGCGTAGTGTAAGAGTAGCTATTGGTACACATCGTAATTGGTGAGAGTTTTAATTTTTAAATACTATTTTACGCTGAAAAAGATTTAGAAATTAAATTATAAAAACAAATGAAAACCGGAAAAACGATTGAAGATTGATTAGTGTCTTGAATATTTAAACTATGTATTACTTTGTAAAGTAAAATTAGGCAATGTTAGAGTTCTAATATTGCATTTGTTTCAACGCTATTAAGGTAATCCGTCAGTATCGTAGTAAACAAAATGTTTATCCTTAATGAAATATCGCATATCAAAGGGAAGCTTAATAACTTTATGTGTACACAATATATGTCCGCGTCATCATTCTATTAATCTAGTATGGCGTCGAGCCGCTTATATCGCTCTTAATTAATACGCACCGATTGAACGATTGGAGCCCGGAGGCCTTTATCTTTTGATTGACCTGTCCTTTCGAACTGATTACATACAGGCAGACGATTTAACCAGTGTGACTAAATATACAACGATATTATGAGACTGGAAAGTACAAAACAATTTTTACGAAAAGTTAACATTTTAAGGCACATTATATCTTTCTCATCTGGTTATGCACGCAATAAGAATCTCTCACTATGATATTAAAGTAGCTGGTTAACTTATACTATTAAATATAATTAAATTTATACGGAAAATAACCACAATAATATAAAAAAAAATCTATAAATAATGGGTGAGATGCGAGCCAAATATTCGACATGTAATTTTCCTTCTTTCAATTTACTGTTGCAATTTTGTCATAGAATTTTTATTAAATTGAATATGGTCACCCTAGTTTAAAGGAAATCGATAACAGCATATCGAACAATACTGCAGGAAACTTTGCACAATACGCTATCATGCACAAAGTTTAAAGCGTTTAATGGAATTCAATAGAGTTCCATTACAACGGGGCAGGTTTATTTTAGATTTTATGACTAACACAAAGAGCGATGCTTCAACGAGAGACTGTTTACATTTATTTCTAGTATCGATCTTTTTATGGAGCAACATTAAATAGACTCTTAAAAGACTACAAAATTTATTGTCAACAAACATTTTTGCTTACACGAGAGTTGTTACGATAAAGAAAAAGTTGAAACGCGATTTGAGAAATAGTTATTGTTATTCGAGTAAAAGTTACTGAGAAAATGTTTCCTCGTTAGATCGTAGCATAATTATAAACAACTGGCAATTCCTTTTTTTACTCCTCATCACAGAAAAACAAAACATTTATTTTTCTTATCTACTTTAAAATGAATTTTCCTCAATTCAGTTTTTGTTCTACAACATTCTATCTCACAGTCACGGGTTCTTCGTAGAACAGGGAATCCGTATCAACGCGAGTTGTTTCCACGAAGGGTTGACTCAGGCAGACTTTTAATGTACCAAATATCTAGACATATAAGTATATGCATAGACTTGTAACTAACTTTTGTTCAATTCAAAAAAAATCGTTTATTCTAAAATTACAAAGAATTGATTCCAACAACAAATATTCTTAGTAGATTTCGTAACAAACACTGTTATCTCATTTAAGAATTCGAATCGTGCGACAATAATACAAACGCTGTGAAATAGGACGGCGGCAAGGCATTAAATTCGTTAAGTCGGCCATTCATTCCGGGGGACTGTTTAAGCGGCCACTTTGCGACAATTAGCCACGGCGCCGATTGCGACTCAATGGACAGTAAGTGCCTGACTGTAGCGGACACACTAACATTTCATCTAACTATATGTATATGTACTCATTCATACAGACACAGGACTTATTACACGCATCAACTCTTATGATTTTTTATATAGTCCATTTTCTAGTACTCCATACAATTAAAAGATTGCTCTTGAATGTATATGTTTATTGATCCAGAATATTTACAATATGGACAACCGAGATAAGACCATCTCTCAGTCTTACGGGACACCTTCATTATTACATCATCGTCGTTTCATTTCTCTTATGATTCTTGAATGATTAATGTAGGTAGGAAGAATGGTTAACTTAAATTCTTCATTGTTTTCTATTCACTTAAAACTTTATTGGCTTCTTCCATATTATTAGTAACAATAAAATGTTTCATTCCAACTTCTTTTTCATCTTTTTCAGCCATATGACGCCCACTGAAAGGCCTATCCCAAAATCTGTGACGACAAAATATAAATTATTGCAAGAGTCAAAACATATGACGGGCGTGTGAACGTGCGTATCACCCGCACAATTAGCTGAAGGCATCTTAATTAGGGTCTAATTCGTTTCAGCGGCAACAAAATTAGCGGGCGTCATCGCTTCGGACAAGCGTGGTGCGCTCGTTAGTAGAGAGCTGTACGGCGGGTTTTATTGTGCAAATCAGTTGGTGCAATTAGCATAACAAACGGGTGTGCACGCACGGACAGTTCCGAGTGGACGTTAGGGCCGGAACACACGGCGCGCGGCCAGACTGCCAAGCGCCCGTGTTCGCCAGACCGTGCCTAACTCAGCTGTGCCTACTTTACAACTTATTGACAGAATTTAGAGCCAAACAATTCTGAATCAATGATAATCAATATAATTTGGTTTACCTTAGCAACTTACAAACTATGTTTTACAATAAAATATTGAAAAAATCTTTTAAGGTCTAAATGCTGGTCCGAATAATCTATGGTTTTAATGACTCTATTACATATAATTAACGAATGAATGTTGTTAAAGATCTTCTCGCTTTAAAACACTCCTAAAATAACGATTTTATAATAAAGCTTATTTGATAAAAATTACAAAAGATACAACATTATTATGCAGACATTTTATACTAGACTTAGTGCACCAGAGTGCGTGAGTGGGAATAATATTGAAGGCGGAAGAAACCGCAAGGATAATAATTATCGCGGAAATCTGTCTAGAATTCCATTATCGGAATGAGTGACGTCCCATGGGAGGCGGCGTCCGCTGCAACCTTCGGGGACGTCCGCAGCGAGACCAAGTTATTGTAATGAGAGCGACAGGGATATTTATGCCCCACCACGCGTCCCGAATACGCAATGAGTCCGGAGCCTCGCGCAACGGATATTCCGATATTCGGATATTCAATATAAGGGAGGATATACTCGGAATTTTTGTTATTTGCAACATTATTTACTCCGCAAACATTACCGACAGGTGCCTACTGGTACTTTTGCATCGACAAAGAGCCGGTCCTGTTCGTAAATTGATACCATAAGCCTCTAAGAGGGCTCTTTTCAATTCTAAAAGCGTGTCACGTTTTTTCTTCCCTTCTTACTTGTTACAATATTTGTTATGCAAAGCAAAATATACAAACAGGCGAAGGGTGTAAACAGGCTCTAATGTTACAAGAAAAAAAGTATCTTAATAATACGATTATTATACTAGCATGTTATATTTTCATTCAAGTTCATAATGGATTTATTTAGATAGATTTTCTACACGTAATTGTATAAACTTAAACCAAAATATCCCAACAAACTTATTTCATACAATGTAATAACTCAAGTGTACATGTGTTGTAGCAACAACTCCCATTAGACCGAACACACGAAATTATGTAAGTTCTCAGTCCGTTATTGATTGAACCAATTTATTATGCATGAATATAAATTATTCCAGTTTACTAATTTCTACGTTCATTAATTTTGAAAATGTTACTAATGAAATTAGCTTTCTTTTGGATATTCTTCAGTAAAATTTGATAATGACAATCAACACAAATCCGTAACAAACTCATACTAAAGACCAAGTCAAGGATCATCTCGGAAGCTTTGACTCAGGTTACTCAAGGAGATCTCACTATATCCGTAACCAAAGCATGTCGCAATAGCACCCAAGTACTCTTCTTAGTTGACTCTACATGTTGAAACTATAGACTTTGTATATAGACAAAGTATACATTTGCTAAGCGCCTACACCTGTCTTACTGATCCCTCCTCTCCTAAAGAATTGTTGTTACAAAAACAAATTTACAATTCGAAAATGTACCAAAGTTTTGAAAATCTGGACTATAGATATATCACACATAAACACTAGATAAATCCAAGTAAAAATAATATTTTAATAAAGCATTCATGGGGAAAAAAGAAGTTAATAGCGTCGGAAGCTTTGAAAGGAACCTTTCAAATCCTTTGACAATAGTAAGGTGTCCCTTCTCGACGAAGAAAATTATTTTTCCGTCAACCTTTCATTCTTGACCGTCTGTTTAAATATGGCGTCCGGCAAATATCATCCTGCCATTGTCGGGATTTGTGCCGGGATGATTCCCTCCTTTCTGTTGCAAAATGCCTACAATATTTTGCAGCCGATTTATATTTTGTTTTTCTTGCAATGCTTTTACCGATATTACACGAAGATATGTAGCTTGTGGGGCTCATTTATTTGGAATAGAGTTGCCTGAAATGTTTTTCGAAAATCCGTATGTTGTGGATTTTATTTTGGTCACAAAAATATCAACCAGATAGGGTAAAGAGTTAAAACCCTTGGTAGAAGGTTGAAAATAACCTAACTTGTGTGTTATTCAAATGACCAACAAGCTATTATGATAGTAAAGTTTACTTAGTGTCTCGTTGCTATAATATGTTAAGTTTTCGTAGTCTTATCGTATCTTTTTCATCATTACTTAAATATGTATATGTACTAGAAGATTAACATCCCCTTGCTTGTATATTTTCAATATTATTCTCCAATGTCTTTTCAACGCGTGGGACTTTTTTCGTTGCTCAATTGTTTTATTGTTTCATCAAATACAAAGACCAACTATGTCTAAACATCTGCGGATGTGTTTCTATGAATTGTGACTGTAAAAACCTTTCATGACAAGACCTGATATATAACTGTTTCATTTAATACTGATAGAGCTATAATGTATTCAATGAAAAAGTATGATACGAAGTAGGAAGTTGTACATGTTTGCACGGGTTAAATGTAGTGTTGCTTTTATTTCTTTGTTTCGACCGATTGTAATATCTTCCTCTTTTTCAATCGTTCTTCCTTATATCTTGTCTGTCTTTTCTTTTTCTACAAATAGAGAGATCAGACGATCAGAACAGCTGTCTATCTATAAATCTAAAATACTTATGTAATTTTTAATTGTGGTGGCTACGATGTGAACCGATTTTTCGTTTGCTTTCTACAACTGTTAAACACAGATAACTTGAAAGCTCAAGCTAAATTCAATAAAAAGGCAATTTGTCGAAACGTCCGCTATAAAATTAATAGTCCTAATCAGTAGTTAGGGGCATTCAGAGCGGGAACTGGCAGCCATTGTTACGGCGAGCGGTAAACTTTATCTAGATAATTATCATACCAACGAATACCAGCTACTACACTATTTAGTACTGTTCATTCTTGTTTCTCTTTAAAAAGAATAGCGTATTCCTTTTATAGTTTCTTAATTGAAATCTTTTTGCGTCAATTACAATGCACTCTTTTTCAGATTTCAATGATATTTCGAAAATTTACCAACTCAAATAAATTAAATGTTATTCGCAAACTTACCATTTCAACCTAATTTCTGGTATCAACAAAGAAAGGATATCCGAAATATAATAGAGACAAAATTTCATACAAAATATCTGCGAGGGTTTTTTACAATCAGATTTTATGATTTCCTTCCGAACCTACCCATGAATGTGTTGACATGGGACTGTTTACAATTGTCGTAAAAAGTTTTGGCCATGGCCGAGCACAAACTGGCAATAGCCCTGATGTTACGAGCTCACAGACTGATATAGGCATTGGGGAGCTTATCTCTCTGATTGCCTCTATACCTTAGTGTCCCCAAACTATAACCATGATCAAACACTTTTTATATTATCGTTCTTTCTGTCCCCTGAAAGACTAAGTCTGTGTTGTGTCCTTTAAACTTAATCTAATTCTTCAGTGGTAACTGCAAAAACAACCCTCACTAAAGCGATTTTAAATTAATATTTTAGTTTAAGTATCGCTTGCCTTGACATTATTCACAATCCAAGGATTTAAGGTAAAATTGAAAACCGTTATAGACACAAAACTAAGAATAAACTTGATATATAATAAATAAAATCACTCAATAGTTAAATAGGATTAGATATAAAGAAAGTACAAGCCATAGTTACGTATTAATTGGAGCGATACAATAAACGTTAGCGATGAAATGACGGGGAGACCACTAAAGGAGGGCGATAACGCACAAGACGAGTCAAGACGCGATAAAGTCAACCCCTAATAAAAAGCCGTAGTACTAAGAGTCATATTATTGGACTACGGCTTATCTAGTAACTTAGTCCGCCCCAAATTGAGTGAACAAGAATAATGGATAAACTTTCCACTCATTGCGTATAAAGATAATGAAGAGAACGATTAGGAAAATGTGGTAAATATTAGGAAGGCTGTTGCAGCTGATGAGTTCAGAAACTTCTGAGTCGTTAGTTAAATTACTCCAATAATATATTACATACTAAATATTTAATTAGGAAATAAGACTACTACGGTATTGTACATAAAGATTAATATTAGAATCAAATGTTAATTCAGGTTGATATAATATTGTAAAACCAAATTTAAATAATATTTTGAAGCAATGTAAAGTTTACGTCTCATTGAATAAAATTTAATCTTTATTAGATTGAGAAAGCAATGTTTGTTAAACGGTTTCAGCTAATAAAAGTAATATTAAGGGAACGAGGCCCGACGAACGGGAGGAAATGAAAGCGACAAGAGAATGAAATTGGAAAACTTGTTACAAAATTACTCGAGATGAAAAAAGAAAATAAATAAATCCTACCGAAAGTTAGCTGAACGTGATCCTCGTAGCAACTTTTATTTACCTGGGGAATCCAGATATTTTTGTCAGCATTGTTAATCATGGAGAAAAATAATTTCGCACGCATCTGATCAGAATGTTTTTAGGCTTTTGATAAAGTAAGTTTTAGTAGATAAAGTTTGGTAAATTCGCGAACAAAGTCCAAAAGAATATTTTCAAAGGCTCATATAATTTTATAAAGTCTGGTTGTGTAATTACTTTCTGATTATTACATGGTACGCAGGAAAGTAATAAATATTTTAGATATAATTTAAAAATTCCCTACACGTTTCTTATAAGGAACTCACCTTTTACTCCAGTTTCCGATTTCGGCATAGCGACGGCCGTTTAAGCATCCGCTCCTCCTCACTTCGCTTCCTCTTAACGTATGGGTCGAGTTTCCGTTCGGGGTTAATATACCAACAGACGCGCCGTTGTTGTTCCGCTCTCTGTTCCGAGGGAATGTCCCGGTCCCGGAACGGAAAGTCGCGAATTGTGGCTTACTTTCGATGTCTGGAGTGAACTGTTGTAGCGGTATCGTTACATTCCCGCTCCAACTCTTGCGGTTCACTGCGAATGTCTTCAACGTTCCATTGCCGTTCGGCGAAGGACTCACGCCACAGAAACTGCTTCTGTTGTGGCTGTTCTTTATAAACGAGCTGTTCTGCAGAGCGACTTGAGGCTTGATCGGCACCAGTGGCGACGCCTGGTCAATAGACATCGTACTTTTTATTAAAAGTAGACGCGCCCTACTTTTCACCTATCTACATTTTCGTCTGAAAAAGAACGAAACAAGGGACGTTTATTGCGAGCTTATTAAGATAGTTACGATATCATCAACATAGTTGCTGTTTGCGCGAAGCCAATTAAAGGCAAGGGAGCTGTAGCGAATGAAGTTGTATTGGGAACGATCGTGATATATCAATCAAGTATTGAGTAAGCGAAGCTTTGTCAACAATCTGGTTGTTAAGCGACACAGCGCGACACTTTAATGAAAGCCTGTCGTGCGATTTATAGGTTAATGGATAGTTTAACACAAAACATTTTATTAGAGTCAAACATAAGTATTGACTGTGGTACAGAAATTAATTACAATGTAGAATTTGACTAATACCGTTCTATTGATTACATTTTAAATGTAACCAAGTCGTATTTAAATTTTGTTTGAGGTAACTATGTAAAAATAAATGAACAAAATTGTATTGTCCGTGAGTCCGTCATGGTTGTGTGAACATTGGCCAACAACACCAATGTAAATATAGTGTTTACTCTATCGTATAAGAGTATTTAAATGTAATTGTTTGTTACTTATATCAACATTCGCTAAATTGATTTGATACTAATCAATTTAAACTTAAAATCGATTCGCGACCCTTAATAACAATACATCGATTTAATAAAAATCGAAAATAAAAAACAGTCGACGTAGTAAAATAGAGCGACAATAGAAGTAAATATTTTAATTTCCGATGTAACAACATACGGTCGTTTGCCGGTCGTTTGCATTTTTCGACCTTGTCCACAACCACGCAATTGCGTTACAATCCGGGCTGCTGTTAGGCGCGTCCTGCGACTGGCCATTGTCATCAATTCAACTCTCGTTTAACTACTCGGAATCTTGTGTACCGGTCAACGCGTTTATTAATATCCTTAATTACTTTAACCTTTGTAAGTCGAGAGTCTAGTGCGATTTTTTTGTCGCTTAGTTCACCAACAAGTATAATACTATTTATATTAAATCTAAACAGTAGAAATCATCTATTTATTGTTAGCAACAATGGAACGTGAAAAAGAGATAGCAGATTACCTTAACCTCTATGTATACATATGCAGATACATAGCTTGTCTTATATTCATATGTCTATGCATACGCTTCTCAGAATTAAGAATAGTTGTTGACAGTTACCATGTAAGTTCCGTTCCAAAAAATCAGTGACTAGAAAGTGGGTTTACCTCGAGATCATGGTAATAAGAATCATAGACCTTGCTTTTTGTTGCTGTTTTTGTTTGTAAATTAGAAAATTACATTTAAGAAATTATACATTTTTAAATTAGTGACTGCTTAAAAAATACACACTAATAGCCCGAACAGTTTACGAACACTGATAAATTCATAATTTATGATGTATTCTAGACAAAGATTGACAGTGACCTTACAAAAACAATTATTCAATAAAAACAAGGCCGACAATTTTATTTACTAAGACCAAATTTACATAACAAGATTCAATATCATCCGAATATTATTATTAAGCACAAATGTTTTAAAAGAATCTATAAGTATGTATTTTACTAATATTATAAATGCGAATGTTTATAGATGGATAGATGGCTGGATGTTTGTTTGAAGGTATTTCTTAAACGGCTAAACGGCTTGAAATGAGGCACACATATAGAACATAATCTGGAAGAACACATAGGCTACTAAGTTTTTTTTTTAATTCCGCGCGGACGGAATCGCGGGAGAGAGCTAGTTTTTAATAAAGTAAAACAGTGCAATTGTAAGGTACAACTGCATAGAATTACATCATTCACATCGTTAGTCATTTGTTGCAGTTATATATATTTAACCGTTTTACATTACCTAGTTACCTACATGTTGATTAAAAAGGTCATATTTAAGGACGAAGGCTCTTTCCCTAACAAAATAGTAATCAAAAGCATTTCAACGTGATTCAATTTGGTCTCCCATTATTAATAGCTTCTCATTATAATATCTATCTGTCTCGCTCTCACTCTAGGACAAAATAACTCAAACAATCCAATTATTTGACTCCGTGTTCCATAGGAAAAGGAAATGTATGTACGTATTGAGTATGGCAAGACGAGTGTCTTGACCCAGTCTATCTCGGAGATGGTAATTTGCTAGGTATCCGCTCACGCATCGCCACGTGCTTACATAACTGTTGCGTAACGTTTGGTTAGTTGCATAAGATCTCGGTAATCGACACTGCGCCGATCATGTTCAAATCATCCATAAAAATACCGTATAAACTGAATATAAACCTTGTTTATGTGTCTGTATGTTTGTACAAGTTTAGGATAGTTGTTGTAGTAATTTTACATCACATTCAGTTAGCACCAACATCAAATTGCATAATTATTATTATATATCATTGTCTATTAGAAAGGAAAACATTACTGCACAAATAGTAAAATATAAAAGACAAGCTTATGCCCACAATTGCGTCCACGCAGTATTAAAAAAATAAAAAGTAGCCCATGTGTTCCTTCAGACTTTGTTCTATATCGATGCCAAATTTCATTTAAATCTGTTAAGCCGTTCTGGAGATACCTTCTAACAAACATCAATCTATCCATCTAAGTAATCTTATTTATAATATTAGTAACATATCTTTGAATGGTCTGAATAGAATGAGCAGTAAACGTAGTAAGCGATTATTTTAAATCTTCAACTGAATTGGTGTAATTCTAAACACTTTGATAAAAGAATACATTGCACGTTGCACAATGCCAGTACTCAGAGACTGCGGCAACAAAAGAATAGAAACAATTGATGTGCTTTCATAAAATGGCCAATTTCCGTTCTTTCCCAACAATGAAGACATTAATGCACACTTCTAAAGCTTCTTGAAATTGTCCCCTCACGTGCGTAAACGATAGTAACTAACAATTATCTCTCCCCCAAGATTTCTATTTGCATGATGGAAATTACTTTAGAAGTTTCCTTTTGTTCAAATAGAAGTCTTTAACTATAATTTTTACTTTCACTATATTTATAGCAAATTCCTTTTTTAAAAATCAACCATAAAATTGATTAAAAAACCATAAAATATATTTTCAGTCTGTCGACAACAGACTGAAAATATATTTACTTTTAAAGCGTACGAATACGGAAATTAACCAGTTATTTTTTTTTGGCAAGCATTTTAATGCAGATCTAAAATAAAGTTAAAGAAACCGTACTTTTTTTGAAGACCTAAAACAATTTATTAGTCATGTTATTATTAATTTATTTGAAACTGATTAAACTAAATATTATCTTCTCTTTACGGATGACAATCGGCAAAATGGATCTCTTAATATTTTTCAATATATAAATAAAATTTCTGCAACTGTTTTATTTTACTTAAGGTGTGTGTTACAAATGGAGCAAATAAAAATAAACAAAAAGGTGCATGTCATTGGTTGGCAAAATGTGGTGACTTTCATCTGCTATATTGATATCGGCAGGTGCTTAAATGTGGTACATTTTTTATAATAAAACCTTCTTGCATTTATATGTATTCCAAATAAGTTAATTTAAAAAATATAAACCTGTAGACCTCTAATTGGTAAAACAAAACATTAGCTTTCTAATAAAAATTCTGTGAATATCTCTTAAAGTATTAGTAAGTGACAATTGAACGATATTTATTAATATTTATTTCTCATATTTTTTTTATTATTAGGTGGAAAACGAGCACTTGGATTCGCCGAAATAGCGAAGCGATCGCTGCCCATAAGCATCTGCTATTGCAGATGTGATGTCTACCTTTGTGGACCGCTTCTCCGTCATATCCAGTTCTTATAAAATAAGGATGGGAAGGGAAGGAAAACTAAAAGGGAAGGAAGAATAAATTAGGTATATTAATTAAATTATACATGAGAACTCACAAAATACCAACAATAAATTTTAGTAAGCCGGAATCATAATATGCGACCATTTAATATAATTATAAAGGACCATTCATACACAGCTTACGAGTAAGTTAAATTTTATACCGTTGTGGGGACTGTGGGGGTGAATGGGCAACCGCCACCCGCAATGGCCGCCTAGCCTATCTACCTCGCTAAATAATAAACGAAGGCACGACTATCAGACGATAGAATAACGGTACTAAACTCTCGCAAACTAATAACAAGAGTTGTTTAATAACGGTAAACCAGTAATATTTCTTTTTGGAAATAATTTTTTTTTTTACTGAAACTTGTTTTTTTATTCTTCTCACAAGTCGAAGGTTGATATGTAAATTTTAGAATCTACATTTGAAATTTAAATGAAAAATTGAATTATATTTGTTGGCCATTTTGTTACAATATTTATTTCCGTACTGAGGCAAAAAAGTATTCACCTAGAACCATAAAAGTGGGCTTTCACTGCAAAAATCACTGCACAAAAAGATATTGTTAACTGTTTCATTAAAGTGAACGATATTCACATCATGTTTTTATACAGTGAAAACTTACAGTAAACATACATCAGAACAAATGCAAAAGTTATTAATATGTGGTATCCAGAATATTTCTCGTCAGGTTCTTTTTTTTTATATCATAAGGTGGCAAACGAGCGAGCGGTCACCTGAAATCGCTGAAATAGCGAAGTGACCGTTGCCCATAGACATACGCAATTGCATATGCGTTGCCTACCTTTAATCAACGGAAGAGAGGATGCACAGAAATAAAATATTTTACAAAATCAAATTCTAAATTTGATTTAAAAGCAAAAAAATTCTTCATCAAAATATCTTGGTTATATAGCAGACGTTCTAAAGGTTATACGCGTTTAACGCAGGAGCAAGCAATTAACTACGTATCACTTGACACACGCGAGGCCGCGGTGAATCACTAGCGTTGTGGAATGTGATTGTCTACTGCAGACTATATATATCCATCCATACATCCATTCAATACATAAGTCCATTCGGAGTCATATATCGTTACTTACAAGTTTTATAAGTAGGAAATATAATTAGTGAAAAAAAAATATCGATATGGGCACATCGACCCGTCTGCCGGTAATAGTTAAATACATTGAAAATCAATCTATTTGGTTAATTATTAGTACGACAATACTAACTGTTGTCCGCGACTCTGTCCGCGCGGAATTAAAAAAAATCATAATAAGTAGCCTATGTGTTCATCTAGACTATATTCTACATCTGTGGCAAATTTCATCAAAATCAGTTGAGGCGTTCCGGAGATACGTTCAAACAAATTTCCTTTTATTCATCCATCTAATATTAGTAAGATTAACTTTAACTTTTCTAAGCAGAACTAAAATCAGTAACTCATACTAATTACTGTGACCATTGTATCATAATATTAAAGTTATAAGGTCTTGTGATTTTATTATACTAGTAAATATTTATATTAACTCAAACGCTATAAGTTGTTATAAAACTTCGTAAAGCTTTGTGATTTAACTGTAGGTGCGGTAAACGGTAGTCAGTTCCGTTATAACAAGATACTGGAATTACTTTGTACAATTTATACTTCCAGCATCCACCATCTTCCCGTCAACACAACGTGGAGCTTACATAACTTCGAGAAATCGAAGTAAGGGACAGTCTAATATGAATAACCAACGATACAATATAACTTACAAAGTAGAACATTAAAATATAATAATAATAAATCTTTTATTCCAGACATTCCATAAAAAATCAAGTTACAAATTAAATAAAATATGACCTTGTTTAAATAATCTTTACATCAACCTTAAAGCCTTTAACAATCCTATACGAAGATAATTAAAAAGCTAAAGCTTGTGTCTATTGAACACTAGACTTAGAACTCAAATTAGACCAAGAATTTTATGAATCGAAGTTTGAAGATGTTGCATTTTCATCAAGAAACTAGCGTTCGCCCACCACTCCAACCGCGCGGATTTAGAAGGACATAGATATTTAGTAGCTTATGTGTTCTTCTAGACTATGTTCTATATCCACGCAAAATGTCGTCGAGATCCGTGCAGCCGTTCAAACAAACTTCCATCCATCCATCCAAACATTCGCATTTATAATATGAAAAAGATTAAACACGAGACAAAGAATGATGTCCCGAAACTATTTTCATTTGTAAATTAAATTAGCAATGAACGACTTACATCCGATTCAAGTCTTATTCACGCAAATACTACATTTGGCATTGAATTAATTGTTATTGACACAGATAACTTGTTCAACATTACACTTGTTAAATGTTATAAAACACGCTCCGGTGAATATTAAGGAGACCAGTTCATTGATAAAGTTAACTAAAACTAAGCACGTAGCGTTTTCAATATGGCGTAATAGTATTGTACAATTAACCTTGTAGTTTTAATTTTAAGAAACAGTATTAATTAATGGCGCTATTATTTTTGCATTTTACAAACGAAATGGCGTAATCAATATTTTTTTTGGGATAAGGCCTTAAATATTGATTTTCAATTACTTTTCAAGTAGTATTGAAGCAGTAATTTTTATTTTAATGGATGTCACTATTTAGGCTAAATGAGTTGTTCAAAGAAAGCGCATTATGATTGAAGTCCAAAATTAAATATGAGGAAAATAATTTGTATTCAAGGCACGAACAAAGCAGGAAAGCAAAAGTACCATTATGTGTCAGACTTCCGACTAATAATTTTCCAACAAACAAGCAGACAAAAAAACAGACAGTCAAATTGATATATCAAACCAATCTTTTTTTGTAATAGGTTGAGTGCGACCAACTGTAGCTGCGAGTTTACCTAAATACATTAAAATCTTTGAACGTGTTAACATATTTTAAAAGTTATAATATTAAAAAAATAGTTTCTTGGTATATTAAAATAGTATTTAGTAGTTGTAGAGTATCTTCTTAATTCAGGTCAATGTTATCACATGTTGTGGCTTCAGAGACAAGTACAAACATCTACGTAATTATTTCTAACACTGAAGGACAACAATGAACTAGTTACGTATTCTATAAACATTTGTACGACTTCTGTCTGCGTTTGTTAATATATTTTGTAAATGGAATTTTACATTTACCGTATACTGCATAAATTACGAAAGTGTAGAATTTTACTATAAGTTTTCACTTCAGAAGCTCTTATATTCTTTATTACTAAATTAGAACATATCGAACAATAAAAATAACTAATATCTTAAATAGGTAATAATTTCAAAGTGATTACGATGCAAGACAGGTAGGACAAACAGGCATGGCGAGTTGACACAGGCAAACGATGCGGGCCAGCAATAGTTGCCATGTAGTGATGGCGAGCATACTGATTGCTATCTAGTTACGTAATCAGGGACTGAATACATGCAGAACTTTAAAAAACCACATGAAATAAAAAATTGAACGATATAAAACTCATCATACATTTATTATGATACAAACATGGCAATACTATTAGCAATAGCGCACGGCAAAATACGTGTAAAACAAGATAATATGTTTTAATTGGCAACGTGCCAATGAACTATAATTATTAAAGAATAATTAGTACACGCAATAACTGATCTCAGTTATTATATTCCACGTATCCTCATCATTTAATTAATAGAATAATTGTATACGGTAGCTTTCTCATTAACGGTTGATATCAAGTGTTTTTAAAATGAATGAAAGACTCTTAAAGAATGAAGCTTTATAAAGCTTCGCGGCTTTGTGCTGTTGTGTTTCTCTTCTAATTTACTTTTAATATAAGATTATGTTTTTGGTGTAATTTCCAAATTTAAATGTGAAATGTGAACTTTTTTGAATGATTAAGTATTATTTTTGCCTATTTTAAAAAGTGGTTTCTATTGATATATTTAGAATAGCGTGAATATCATTCACAATACTATCACGATTACTACGCAATCGGTGTTAAATGAACGGCGTTTAATAGCCCACCTAACGAGTTTTTTTTAATGTTTACACGTGAATGCATTAGAAACACGCTCTATTTTATTATTATTAGAAAGAGTTTGTACACGCACACAATGATATAACACACGCAGAGATATGATGAACACTCACATTAGTGTATAATATGTAAAAAGTATACTAAATTCAGGCTTTCGGCCTTTAACTTTTATAATTTACGAATACAAATTTTGTTATTAATTTCCAAGGTTAAAATAACTTAACCTATGTGTACTTCCAGACTATGTCCTACATCATCATAATAACAAAAATGAAATAAAATCTGCAATTAGAAGTTTGCTTTATGGTGAAATAATCAGGTCAAATTAATAATTTGCACTGGTATGATAAATTATTTAAAAATTGAACAAAAGGGATGAAATTTGTAATCAATAAAGGATACTATGTTACTCTCTTAACATCGTTTGCACGCTTTCTAAATAGGTCCGTCATTAATCAATGCAAAAAAAGGTCGAAGGGAGCTCTTCGAAGAAGGTTTGTAGAAAAAAGTTTATTATCCTTTTGAAGTAGAAGCACGTGCTAAGAGCCTATTGATATTAAGCTATTGTTGGAATTTGTACTAGTAGTTGCTTTAAAATTTCCAATGTATTAATAGAAATTATTAAATAGCAATTGGATCTGTATCAAAAAATAATATTTTATAAAACTGGTTAAAAAAATTGCAAAACTAAATCAATACAATTAAGACATTGTACAATTATGATAAAAACCAGTTTATCACCGTACAAGTATGGTAATAAAAAGATATCTAATAATTTTCGATTCGCAAAATTAAGAAAGGATACTAAATTCGATTGTCTCTTTATATTAGCCTGCAAACAAATCTATAGCTATATCCTATTAGGATGTTTGTATCATAATAAGTTCATGGACATTATGGTGAGCGTTCGATGTCGATGTTAAGCTTTGAACATGACGAATCGCTCTCATCGTTCTCGAAAGACAGAGGGGGGGCGTTAAGATAAGGGTGACTTAACCTACATCTGGCCGGCGGGCTCTTTGACATAATGAAATCGCTTAAAATGCACGAACATGATCCCTCTACTAGCATTAAACAAAAGCCCGCATTCAAAATTCCATATCTTTAATCCTAAGTAGGGAATTTGGAAGCAACTAACCAATCAGATGTGTGCAAAATTGCTTTCGATTTTATACATACTCTAAGGCAATACAGCCGCGGATATTATCCAAATTAAAAAAAAAACAGCTCCCAAGTTGCAAGCCCAAATGTGTATCTAAAAGCTACTATTAAAGGTAAAGACTGTGCTCAAAGTCCAATCGATTAACATTAAAGGAAGCCGTATTTAGCTAATGAATGTAGACATTCGTAGAATTTTGGCGCATCAGACAGCGTATGAAGTGGCACCGCTAGGCGCAGTATAAGGAGCAGGAACAATGGCCGCTGCCTTCCGCTTTGAACACATTAGCAAATGTACCGCATACGATGTGGCAATTAAAAACCTATGAATGCTTGAAATTGTGGACGCATTACACTCTCTTAACTAACCTTATTAGCTAATTTTTATATCAAAATACAAGGTGTTTTATTTTAGTTGCTTTATTTCTTTAGTCGAACTTTGGGTTTAAGTAATAAACGCTATATTATCAAATTTATAAGACAAAGTATTATAATAATCCTACTTGACTTAATACATTATAAGTTGTAGTAAATATATAAAGTAGTCTTGTAAATTATGCAATGACCAACTTTCGTGTGTTACATAATAAAAATCTGTTAATTTTTATTGCACCGTTTATTAGCATATGCTAGTTATCAGTGTTAATTGCTTGTCGTGAATAACTTTTTATTTTATAAAACAACTAGCTTAAACATAAAAGCAAAATCTAGTTTAATAACCCAAAGACACTATTAACCTGCAAATTCTAGTTCCATAGAGACATTTAAATAAAATGAAAGTAATAATTAAAACAAAATGTGTCGTAAAAATTCGCAATTTAAAACTATTTCATACGAATCTATTTGCAAAATTAAATTGCAAATCTGTTACCAGATCCGTTTTATGCAAAAACATTGATAAAAAATGCATTGCTTTGCTATATTTACTTATAATATTTTAATACTTCCGCATAATTCGTGGGTCTAATTACAGTCTTAAGCAAGCTCATAGCAAATATATTATATTTTTGCACACTCTGAATGTAGCTACACTATACCAAAGATATAATGTATATCAACTCTATAATCGGCTTATGTGGTAGTTTATATAATTAATTTAATAAAATATACATAAGGCTTCCTCACACTAAGTGGTGTCGGATAAACACTATAATAAAATTTGCTTAGTATAAGCTTCTTTTGAATGTTACTAAGTTATG